>NC_045432.1:52307894-52650183 GCF_902635505.1 Sarcophilus harrisii | reverse complement strand
TCTGAGCCTCATTGGTGCCCTTGCAAGCATTTTCTCTGGTTAGAAGACAAAAGGCCTTCCCCTCTTTCCTATCTTCTGACTGAAAATGGAGGAAAAAAATCCTTCAAGTCATTTCACAGGAGAATAAACTACAAACCTCTATTTTTCTACTCGTCTCGTACTGTACTATGAGTCAAGAACCTCCTTCCAACTGAAATATTCTGAGATTGACGGGTGATCCCCACTGCTTACCTTAAAGGCTTTTCTCAGGTCATAAGACTAGAGTCCTTCCCCTCTTTCCTATCTTCTGAAGCAGAAGGAGGGAAAATGTTCAACAAAATCTCCTGAGGAGAAGAAACCACAATCCTCTTTTGTTCTCCTCACCTTGTGGATTGCTTAGAGAACCTTCTCCCCAGCACCACATTCTGAGAGTGGCCTCTGACGCTTAACGGCTGTGTTCCCAGGGCTTTTCTCACAGGAAATAAAAGTTCTTCTAATTCCTTCACTCTTTCCTATCTTCAGACTTAAAATGGAGGCAAAATGTCCAACCATCATTTCTAAGGTGAGTAGATTTCAAACTGCTTTTCTTCTCCTCGCCATGTGTACTCTTTCTAGAACCTTCTTCCCACTGACATATTCTGAGATTAACTTCTGAGTGGCCTCAAAAGGATTTTGTCAGGTCACAAGACAAAAGGCCTTCCCCCTTTTTACTATCTTCTGATTCAAAATGGAGGGGAAAATCCTTCAAGTCATATCTGAGGAGAATAAACTAAAATCCTCTTTTCTTCTCATGTCCTGTACTGATTTTCGAACCTTCTCCCATATCACATATGCTCTGATTGAACTCTGACAGTCATTGCTGGCTTCCCAAGGCTTTTCTCAGGTTACAAGACTAAAGGCTTTTCATCTCTTTGTCATGTTTTACACAAAATGGAGGAAAATTTCCTTTAAGTCATTTCTGAAGAGAATAAACTACACACATCTTTTCTTCCCCTCACTATGTGTCCTGTTTCTAGAACCTATTCCCCAGTACCTTGCCCTCAGCTTGACTTCTGACCTTCACTGCTGGCCTCCCAGGGCTTTTGTCAGATAAGAAGACTAAGAAAAAGCAAAAGGAAAAGACCGTGCCTTTCCTAGCTTGTGATTCAAACTGGAGGGAAATATTCCCACAAACTTTTCTGAGGAGAATAAACTACAGAGAGATTTGACTTAAGTGTCCATCCTTCCACAGCCCTAGTAAATCTCTGAGAATAGGAAGGTTAGCCAGAATGTTAGAACAGAAAGTAGCCTGGGAGACAAGTTTCTTTTCTTCTTGTCACCATGTGTACTGTTTCTAGAACCTTCTCCCCACTGACATATTCTGAGGTTGAGTTCTGACTCCCACTGTTTACTTTCAGAGATTTTCTGAGGTGACAATACTCTTCCTCCTCTTTCCTATCTTCTAACTCAAAAGGGAGGGAAAATGTTCAACAAACTTTTCTGAGGAGAATAAACTACAAACCTGTTCTCTTCTCCTCACCATGTTGTACTGCTTCTAGAACATTCTCCCCACTAACATATGCTGAGATTCATGCATGACACTGTTTACCCCAAAGGCTATTTTTAGGTGACAAGACTACCGCTCTTCCCCCTCCTCCCCTCTTTCATATCTTCTGACTCAAAATAGAGGGAAATGTCCTTCAAGTCATTTCTGAGGAGAATAAACTACATACCTCTAATTTTCCTCATCATGAGTACTGTTTGGAGAACCTTCCCCAATACATTCGAAATTTGACATCTGACTCTTAACTGCTGGCCTCTCAAGGGTTTTCTTATGAGAGAAGAATAACGCCCTTCTCCCTCCTTCCCACTTTTCCTTCTTGTGATTCAAAATCAAGGGAAATATCCTTCAAGTCATTTCTGAGGAGAACAAACTACAAACCTCTTTTCTTCTTACCATGTACTGTATTCTATCTCAAGAACCTTCTCCCCAGTAACATATTCTGGGTCAACTCATGACTCCCACTGCTTACCCCCAAGGCTTCTCTCAGGTGACAAGACTAATGTCCTTCTTTCTCCTTTCCTCTTTCATATCTTCTGACTCAAAATGAAGGGTTAAGTCTTTCAAGTCTTTCTGAGGAGATAAAACCACAGTCTTTTCTTCTTCTCACACCGTGTACTATTTGGAGAACCTTCTCCCTAGTAACATATTCTGAGATTGACATCTTACTCTAAATGCTGGCTTCCCTAGGCATTTCTCGTGTAAGAAGAAGAATGTTCTTCTCCCTCCTTCCATCTTTCCTATCTTCAGACTCAAATTGGAGGGGAAATGTACACCAATCATTTCTGAGGAGACAAACTACAAACCTATTTTCTTCTCACTATATACTGTAATCCGTCGCATCAACCTTCTGTATTGCCAGATTTACTCATCACCTTCACTTCTTACTCCCAAGGCTTTTGCAGGTGACAAGACTAACACCTTTCCCCCTCCTTCCTTCTTTCCTATCTTCTGACTCCATTTGGAAGGAAAATGTTCAGCTAGGCTTTTCTGAGGAGACTAGATTAGGACTATCCCTCCCTATCCTTCCACATTTTTGTCTGTGCCCTCAAATTTAAAAGTTTTCCCTTTTTTGCCCTTCCCTGTGTCCTGCCCGGATAGGGGAAGTCATTCCCTCCAAGAGACTTTCTGAGGGAAGCAGTAGGCGTGGCTTTGAGGGAGCTGCTCCTCACTGTGTCTTCTCCTAAGGAGTTTCCTACCTTTCCCTTTCAGGACTAGTGTAACCTAGGAACCACGCACTGCTCCCCTTTAGAAATCAACCGCTAGAGGAGACTTTCTGCCGAGCCTCCATAAATGGAACTCGGGTTTAGATACACCTCCTAGACAGGCGCTCCTTTTCAGCTGGTCCTCTCCTTCCCTCACCAAAGGCACGGGGTAATGGGCCGCTAGGGCTCCGCACGGCACTCTTATTTCCCCCTGATGGCCACCAACCGGCATTGCAGGGCAGGCCCTTCTGCATGGCTCTCTATTTCCCCCTGATGGCCACCCGCCGGCATTGCAGGGCAGGCCCTTCTGCATCCTGAGCCTCAGCCATGCCCCACTCCAGCCATTTCCAGAAGTCTGCTAGCAAGCTGCCTCTCCCAGACCACCTTAGGCCTTAATATGACAGGAGAGAAAACTGGGGTTCTGGGATGGGGGTCAAGGAGGCTAAGCTGGGCCCTGCTGGCAGATCTGAACACCCTTCATATACCCAAAAGTTAGAGGGGGGGGGGGCGGGAAACTCCCTTTGGACCCAGCCAAGGAGTCCTGAATATCCTTTAGAAAATCCCCAGGCAGCAGGTCTCATTCCTTCCCTACCAGCAAACTTTTATCCTTTTAGACACTAAATAGAGATTTTTTTTTTAATTCACAGTGAAGGAAGAGGAGAAAGAGAAGGAGAAGGAAGAGGAGAAGAAGGAGAAGGAAGAGGAGGAGGAGGAAAAGGAAGAGGAGGAGGAGGAGCATTTTTAAAGGTGCCTACTATGTGGAGAATTCCATGCCAATTGCCAGGGAAGCGAAAGCAGCTTCCCAAATCATCCCCTAGCTTTCTATTTCTGCCATACAATGGAAAGAAAGTCTGACAGTGTTTTCTGACCAGAGTGGACCAGAAGAGATTAGAGCATCTTCTCTGAGGTTCTGGGTGCCTGAGGTTTGTGTAGACAAGGTAGCCCATGGTTGCTGAGGTTTTCCCTTCTGGTAATCAGCCCATTTCCACTCCAAATTCCTTTAGAAAGGTCCTTCCCAGTACATAGTCCCCACTGAACTAGATGCTGAGGATTTAAACATTTTGCTGGGGGGAAAACCTCCAACGTTTAGGACACTTTTAGTGAGCTAGGAAGCTACTGTACATAGAGATTCTGTCTCAACTCTGTAAAGATCTGATGGAGCCCTCCTTTCTGGGATATGATTCTATTCGTTGTGATTTCAGAAAGCATTGAATTGGTGTCTGTTATATGTAAAGCACTGAGCAAAGGGTGGATTGGGAAGAGATGCAAAAACAAGAACAAAAATACTGCAGGGTTTTTTTTTTAAAAATCACTGCTTTGGCCATTTTTCCTGAGCTAAATAGACCCTGAAGACCACAGTCCTGGCATGAGGGCAAATTAGTTGCCGGTACTGCTACTGGGACCCTCCTTGCTGTCATTCAAATGGATTTAACTTAATACTTAGTCAATAACTGCCTACTATGTGTAGTGAACTGAGCCAGAGGCCAGACAGTAAAAAAACAAGCACAAAAATGAAAAAAAAACAAAGAAAAATCACCCAGCACTGAGAATATTTTAACCAAGCTTTAGGACTCTACTACAGAGAGAGATTTTTGCCTCTATCCTAGGAGAGGATACAGACTGATTACAAATGAGGCTCTCCTTGCCATAATTCAATTTAAAACACACACACACACACACACACACACACACACACACCCCTTGAATAGGCTACTATGAACCATGCCTGATATAAGAGCTCAGACACACATAAACTAAAGCAGGGACAAACCGCATCCTTTGGACTATTTTTTTTTCCTGGACTCAAAGTGACTGAGCTGAATGAGGATAGCATTAGCTTCTCACAAGGTAGGTAGGGTTCCTTTCTCAGATTCAATTTAACTCAATTCAGAATATATTTAGTAGATGCCTACTGTGTGCACAGCAAAGTGCTAGATGCTGGAGGCACAGAAATGAAAAGAAAAATAATAGAAGGGAAAAAATGAAATCCCCCTTTTTGAGTTCTTGTTACCAAGGCAGAATACCACGGCAGGCAGGCAGGCAGGTGGGCAGGCAGTGCTTCCATCTTCACACCAGGAGGGCACCTGGTAAGCTCTTGCCCCTACGGAGGCTCCTATTTTCCATAATTTACTTCAATTTAAAAAGCATTTAATAAATATGTGCTATGTGCAAAGGAGAGTGCCAGATGCTGGAAAGATTTTATAAAATCCTCTAAATGTAGTGTTGTTTAAAAAAAAAAAAAGGAAACCCATCAAGAGAAAATTATCACTTATGTCACTTGAGATAGTTTTACCCAGGTTCAAAGTCACTATGGGTCATGCTCTCCCTCTCCCCTTAGTGAGGACAAGATGATCTCAAAGCACTGTACCCTTTCCTTTTGTTTGAATGGGATTCAAAACAATTTTCTTAATAATCACATCTGTCATTTACATAGCATCAAATTTCAAAGCAAAGGTCCACACATAATTTCACTTATTCCTCAAAACCCAAGTGACAACAACAGCTCCATTTCAGAGAACAGGAAATAGAGTTTGACAAGATAAATAGCTTATCCAGATTCACTCAGGTAGTTACCTTCTAGGGCAGGATGCAACTCCAGATCTTCCTACCAGCACTCTGTCTTCTCTCCTTTGACTAGGGTTAGGTCTGACTTTTAAACAAGGGTGCCAGGAGGGTGGAAATAGAAAAAGAAACATGAAAATACCATCTCTTAGGACGTCTTTACTCACTTTGGAAAATGACCTTGGTTTTGTCTGGGAGTAAACTAGTTGGTCTCAGAAGACTATAAAGACTCTCCTTGCCATGCAAAAACCATTTCATCATCACTTGCTTATATAAAGCCTGGGAAATTGGAGATATTTTTTTAATCTCTAATGCAATTTTCATAAAAATAACTACTGCACCTCTTAGGACATTCCGCCCCCCCCAAGTCAAGAGCCCCTGGGGGGGGCCCTTCCTTGAAGAGGAATACATGATCTCATAGGATTCTTGGTGGGGGGGGGGGTCTTCTCTGTGACTCAGTTCCATCTGATACAATTGAAAAAGATTTCTTAAGGCCTATAACACCAAGGGTACTGTGCCAGCTGACAGACAAAAAAATAGTTGAAAACACTATATCCGTTGGGACGTTTTGACCAAAATGCAAAATGGTCCATGTGAATTCTTCCATACTGGGAGTGAGCTAATTGACATATAGTTGAGTTTCTCCTTACCACAATTCAATGCAATTCAAACAACATATAATAAGCATCTGCTGGATGCAGAGAAGAGGGATACAAGCCTGAAATGGCCAAACATCAGGAGGAAAAGTACCTCAATGTAGGGCTCTTTGTGCCAAGATTAAAAGGTACTCTGGATCACAATCCTGGCTCTAACCCAGGAGGGCAGTGGAGAAGCCCTGAGTTCCCCTAAATCTCTCCTTCCCAGAATTCCATAATCATGCAATTCAATTTCTTTAAAACATCAAATTAGTACCTACTATGTTCAAAAACAACTAGCTGTTAGAGGCTAGGGAGGAGGAAAAAAAAGAGAAAGATAAACAATCACCATGGAGCTTTTTTCCAAGGTAAAAAGCCGCTGAGCATCAAAATTCTACCTCTGCTTTGGGAGGAGACTTCAGAATTTCATATTGCTTTTCCATGATTGAATTTCATTCAAAAGCCACTTAATAAACACTTTATATGTGGTTGTGCTTCAGCAAAGGGAATGGGTCAGATTAGCTGCCTGTGCTGCTACTGGAGCTCTCCTTGCCATCATTCAGATGAATTCAATTCACAACGCAGTCAATAAGTACCTACTATGTGCAGTGTACTGAGCCCAAGAGGAAAAAAAATAGCACAGAGAGAGGAGAAAAATCATTCAGCACTGAGGACAAACTAAGCAAAATAAAATCTACTATGGAGAAAGATTTTTGCCTCTGCCCTGTAACAGGACTCAAAAAGCAGCCAGCACTGCTGGAGCAATCCAGTCTGAGATCCCATTCAAAAAGTAGGCACTAACTGTGTACAAGGCACTAGGCCAGATGCTAAGATTCAGACAGGAAAACAAAAGCAATGAAAAAGCCCCTACTGGGATCTGTGCTTCCAGATAGAAAATCATTCCAGAGAGTGATGTTGCCTCTGTCCTGGGAAGGGAGAAGACAGAGTTGGGAGACATGAGACTTTCCTTGCCATGGATTCCATTTTTCAAAAAATAGTTAATTTTTTTTTGAGTTTCAAATTGTCAATAAAAAATGAAATTAAAATAGTTTAAAATAAATTTAAAATTGTTTTTCTATAAAAATGAAATTGAAATACTTTAAAATAAATTAAAAATAGCTTTGCAATAAATTAAATACTTGACCTAATCTTAAACTACTGAGATACCCTAGACATACATATAAAATACAAACAAATGCAGGGACAAATCTCCTATCTCTGACCCATCACTCTGGGCATTTTTACCAGGATAAAAAGCCACTACTGATATGTATCCTCCCCAGGGTGCTAGGAGAAGCTCACAGGTTTTACAGCTCATTTCTATCATTTAATACCAATGAATTTTTTAAATAAAAAAACTATTTAGTAAGCAAGGCCTCCAACAAAAGAAAATCAGTTTAAAAAAAAAAAAACTTTTCTTTGGACATTTGGACCAAAGGAGAAAAGTATTATAGATACTGACCCTATCCCCAGTGCTTCCCCAAAATCCCACACAGCAAGTCACATTGTCAAAAACTGGGGGGAATGCACAAATGAAATGAATACCCCCCCGATGGTCCATTTTGTCAAAGTCCACAGCCATGACCATGCATTCTAAACTTGCTTTGACTGTGGAGCTGGATTAAATGAGTTCACTGCTCTATTGAGTCTTACTTCTTCATAATTTCATTCAATTCAATTTTAACACACGAACCACTTGTTCAAGCTTCTGGCAACATGAAAATTGAAAACAAGGAAAACCCAAGGCCACTGTGGATGCCAGACCTGTCTAGGCCCAGGGTAAATGGCCTGGGCGAGCTCATAACTCTGTAGAAGCTCTCCCTTCCATGATTCAATTTCATATCTAAAAAACTGGACTCAACATTGGTTAAGACCAATACACTAAGCAGGACCTTTTGGGTACCCAAACCTAAATTCACCAGGGAATCCCATTGTATACCAGAAATGCATCATGTGCAGAGATGTGGGAATCTAAAGTAATCTGGAGTAGGTCGAGCACCTTAATACCTGGAAGGGCTCCAAAAGGCTTCAGGGAAGAAGTGGCACCTGAGCTGAGCCTTAAACTTGGAGAAGGATTCTGTCAAGCTGACATGAGCAAGGAGTACATTTCAGCGAGAGAGGTGGGACAAATGTGGGGAGATAGGAGAAGGTATATCAGGCTAGGAGAAGAGCCTCTACTTCAACTGGCATAAAAGTCACTGATATTATGTAATTGTATAGGGAACTTCTAGATAAGGAAAATCACTTTACCATGTTGGTCAACACCTCTGCAACTTAATATCTTGAGAGTTACTGGGGACACAGAGATGAAATGACTTGCCTAGGGTCTCCTAGCCAGCATGTGTCAGAAGAAGGACTTAAGATCAGGTCTTCCTTGTTGGCTCCTAGGATTCCTACTGCCTCTCAGTATACAGCATTGGTCCGAAGGGAGTATAGTGAAATATTTAAGTCAAGATGTAGATTGGGGGCCTTTAATGCCAGACTAAGGAGTTTGTTGATTATCCTAGAGGTACTAGGGAGCCATTGAAGATGTTTGAGCAAGGGATTGACCTATGCCTTAGGAAAATTATTTGCTAACTGTGTGAAATTAAAGAGGGAAGAGATAGGAGATGAGATAACTAAAAACAATTGGAAAAATCTAAACAAGAAGGGCAGAAGTTAGACCAAAATGGCTGCTACATGAGTACACAGCAGATGGATCCAAGGGCTACTAGGGAGGTAGATCTGATAAAACAACTGATTGACTATGAGAATGTGAGGGGGAGGATAATCTTGAGGTGATGTACCTCAAGATGAGGGGATGATTATATATTTAACATAAATCGGTCATCTTTGTCTAGGGGGAAGGGGATGTGATAAAGGATAAAGATTTAATTTTAAAAAAGAAACCACTTACATTTTGAACACCCTACATGAGGCTGCTATTTAGGCTACTGGACTAATGCAGCATCTCCCCCATCTCCAGGTATTTGGGAGTCTAAGCAGATCCACAAGGGCCACTAGCATGCCCCTGCCAAGGCATCATCCCCTACCTTCATTTTCCCGGGAGCCTATGGAAGGAAGACCATGAAAGCAAGAGACTTCCAGGCTTGGCAGAGTCCAGAAAGCACATAAAAGCATGTGCATCCTCTGTACTGATTTGGAGAGGCTGAAGGGAAGAAGAGGCAGTGGAACCTCCCATTTTCTGGCAAGTTATTTCAACTTTCAAAAAGAGGTATAAGGTGGCCAAGTGGCACAGTGGATAGAGCATCCTTAGAACAGAAGAATCTGAATTCAAATCCAGCTAGCTGTGTGACACCGGGCAAGTCGTTTAACCCTCAATGCCTTCAAAAACTAAAATAAAAATGAAAAATAGGGACCAGAGCACAGGTTCTAAGCCTAACCAGACTGCCAAACTCACCTCTGCTCAATGGGAACCTTCCCAAGTTAATCAAATGAAAATTCCCTTTGGCTTCCACTCAACATGTTTGTCCTCAGATGGATTCATAGAATTTCTAAGTTAGAGAAGCCCCTCAAGGTAATGGAAGCCAAGAAAGCTCTCCTGACTTTCTCTGCCAAGGACTAAGGCAGTTTTTATTGGCCTACCTCTCTTCCCCTTCCTCCTCTTCCCCACTCTTTGGTCTGTTCTCTGAGGCCAGATAGACTGAGTCTAGTCCCTCTTTTGTGCCACAGCTCTCAGATAATTACAAACAACTCTACTTCCTTTAGTCAGCCCTTATCTGGCAAGGTCTCTGTTTCCCCCCCCCCACCTTGATTGTGTTCCTGCGACCATGTTCTAACTTGTTAGTGCTCATGTGACATCCAGAACAAAGCAAGGCAATATTATATCCTAATAATATTAATAATAACCTAATAATATTATAACCTATATATTATATAATAATATAACATATATATAGAGGTTATAACCTATAACCAATGGGAGCCTAAGCAGCCATATTGCATACCTCAGTGTGTCTTTTGTTTGATCTCTGTGAAAAAAAAAAGAATTTGTTCTATAAGAATTGTCATTTGCAAATGAAGCTTTAATCATAATAATTTGAGTGGTCGGAACATAAAATGACTTTTCTGTTTCAAAGTCATTAAAGAAAATCCATAAATAGTTTGGCCCTGCCTTATGCATGTTGTTAAAATAAAGGCTTATTCCACAGGTCACAAGTGAAATATAACACAAGGCCTGGGGATAGTTGGGGAAATGAGTGATATGCTTAAAACCATTAGCAGGACAGCACCAGGCACTCATTGGACTCTGAAGCCAGCAGAACCCGGTTTGGCCAACATCCCCTCTGAGCTCCTTTCCAATGTGGAGAGTCTATTATTCTAAGGATATATTCTTGGAAGCTGCATGTGGATTTTTTTAAACAAATTTCCCTAGAACTTACCACACATGTAGAACATCTAGCTCCTCTGGGCCAAAAAGGTGGGTGGTTTGTCTTTAGAACAGAATTGTTTCTCCTTTAAGAAAAAAAGATAGGAGGCTAACTCCATCAATCCTCAACAAAATCTTCTATACCTTTCCCCCATTTCTACCCCAATATACACGCTAGCGGAGTTAAAGAAAGGCACAGCCAGGCCCAGGTTGGTTGACAAAGGCATGCAGGAATTACATCACAGTGACTGTAGTTTAGGGCAAGAACATTGGATTGGGAGTCAGAGGGCCAAATTCAAATCCTAACTCAATTACTTTACCTTAATAATGCCCTTATTCTCCCTTCACTTACTCAAAAAAACCCTCATTAGATTGTACCATATCCTCAAGCTTTCATCCTTAATTTCTCTTCCTATGAAGAATAAAACTCATTTTTAAAAAAGCTTTCTGTATTCTCTCTGCTTCCACTTTCTGTATTCTCACTCATTCCTCACCCTTTGCAATCTGGTTTCTCATCTCATCATTCACCTGAAACTGGTTGACTTTGGCAATCTGGTAAAATCTATGGACCTCTTCTCAGGGTAATGTGTTTTTTTAAAAACTCATAATTGAAGGAAGTGCTAAGTTTCACGTTGTGGTTGTGATTTTTACAATCCTGCCTGACCCCATTTGGAGTTTTCTTGGCAAAGATACTGGAGCACTTTGCCATTTCCTGATCCAGCTCATTTTATAGATGAGGAAACTGAGGCAAACAGGGTATAGTGACACATATACCCAGTAAGTGACTAAGATCAAATTTGAACTCAAGAAGATGAGCATTCCTGACTCCAGGCCAGGTGCTCTATCCAGTAAGAACCCATTACCTGAGTACAGAATCTTCCAGGGAGAAGCATACTCTCCCCTCCACTGCCTCATTTGCTCTGCCTACTGAGCCCTGGGAGGTAGATAGGGTCCTACTTATGACTCCCATTTTAGTAAAGAGAAGCAGGAAGTTCAACAGAGTGGAAAGGTCAATTTAAGATTATACCTGAAGGGAATTAGAACCAGTCCTAGGCCCCTGATGTATCTAGTACATCTTATCTCAATCACTCAGAGAGACCATTAGGTTTATGAGATGCTGGTATAAGCAGTTCCAATCTGGATGGATCATCTCGTCCAAACCTTTCATGTGTTCAGATTTGCAGGGCATTTTACATAGGGCATCTTATTGAGCCTCTCCACAGTCCTGGGCAAGTACTGCAATTATTCCCATTTTACTGATGAGAAAAATAAGGATCTATAATCTCAGCTCTACAGAGAAGCTCTCTCCCAATTCTAAATTCAGTGATTTTTACCACAACACCCAAGGGGAAGAGAAAGGAGAAAATAAAAATGAACCCCCCCCCAAGGTGTGCAAGTTCCTCCCTCTTCAGCTGGCCTCCTAACCAATTCAAGCTCTTAGACCAGCCCCTCACTCTCCAGCTGTATCTTTTGTTTCTGTACTGGCAGGACCCTTAATGGTCAGAGCCAGCTTGGGGTTTGCAATGAATTGCAGATTAATCTTACTTCCCTTTGCTTAAAAAAGACTCATCTCTAGCATTTATTCGACTTTTGTTATTCCCTTGAGGGTCTAAAAGAAGTCTGGGAGGGATAGAGAGGCTGGGGAGGAAGAAGGTGGGAATAGGAAGGAACATTTCCCTCTGTTTCCCTCTTAATGTCATTAGAAAAAGACCTTTAGAACAGAAGTTCTTAGCCTTTGCTGGGTTCCAGGCCCCTGTGGCAGCCTGGTGAAGTATTTGGACTCCTCAGAAGGTTTTTAAATGCATAAAAGAAAAGAAAATATATAAGATTACAAAGAAATTCAATTATATTGAAATAGTTATCAAATTAAAAATAGTTCACAGCCTCAGATTACTAGCTATGTGACTGGGTAAGTCACTTCATTCGATTGCCTCAGTTCTCTTATCTGTAAAATGAGCTAGAGAAGGAAATGGCAAACTGATCTAGTATCTTTGTCAAGAAAACTCTAAATATGGTTGGTAAGAGTCAGATATGATTGAAAAATGACTCAATAACTACATAGTGAACTTGAGAGGGACAAAACCCCTAGTTAGTAGCAAGAAAGGCAGGTTTATCTTTGGGACCCCCCAAAAGAAAAGTAATAATTGAGTGAGGACACTGAGGGATGGAGTCCGAGATAGTGGACCTAATAAATGGGCAGAGGATACAAAGTTGGGATGAAGAGCTGGCAGACACATGACATGGCACTCAGGAACCCAAAAGATCTCAGCAGCCCAGAACATTGGACCAAATCAGTAAAATAAAATGTAAACAGGGCAGATGTCTTAGGAAAGGCACAATGGCCTGGTGGATGGTAATGGGGCTTAGGACCTAAAACTTCTCAAGAACATATCCTATCTTCAATGCAACCTGGCTCTGTCACTTTTAACAGGAGACTTAACAATGTTCTAGGCAATTTTCTAAGACTAGAGCTTGCAGAGAAGGTGCTGATCTGTCTGGCTAGAGAGAATGTCCACTATCCATGAAAGGTCAGTCCTTGTCCAAAATGCCTTAGATATTGTGTTTTGCTTTTAAATGGCCTCACTGCATAGAGAATGGAAGAGACACGGCTAATTAACCTTAAGAAAAAGTTGGTTATGTTTTTTAAAAGTTGGGAAGGACAAACAGACAGGAACCAAAGACCAATATAATTAATGAATACCAATTCAAAAATATTTAATAAAATCCTGTCAAACAGACTACAGTAACTTACCTAAGAAATCATTCATTATGACAAAGTTGGATTCATACCAGGGATGCAAGGATGATTCAACATTAGGAAAGCAATCAACATAATTAATCATTTTGAAAATAAAAACATCTAAAACCACCTAATTATCTCAATTGATGCAGAAAAAACCTTTAACAAAGTAAAATACTTACTTGTGCTAAAAATCCTACAATAAAAGAGCAAAGAGGGACTTTTAAATTAAATATCATAAAAAGTAACTAAAACCAAAGGTCAGCATTATACATAATGAGATTATACACAATCTCATAATAATGAGATACACAAAGCAGGGGTCCTTCACCTTGTCATGAATCCCATCCAGCAATCTGGTGAAACTCAATGAACACCTCAGAAAGACACTTTTAAATGCATGCGATAAAATACATAATATTGCCAAGAAAATCAAGGATACAAAATACAATGATCAAAATATTAAAAGTTGCTAGTTCATAGACCCCCCAACAATAATAACAGAAATGCTGAAAAGCAAAGAAAAGAATAGCAAAATTGAAAGCAAAAGCAACAGCATTGAATTGATAAATAAAAGTGGAGTTGTGAGGGTTCAGGGAAATCCCTACAATAGATAAGCATTTAGTTAATCTATTTTTTTAATGGGAGAAACCAAATTGTTCTTATCCAAAATGAAAAAAGAAAATATACACTGAAGGAAGAGGAAATAAAAGAAATTATCAGAAACTGGCTCAATTAGATGCCAGCAAAACTGATGTTAGTTGTGGTGGTTTTCAAAGTGTTGACCAGAGAATACTGGAGGTCTCTGAAATCCTTTCAGAGAATCTACAAATTCAATTTGTTTTTAATTCTAACATTGTAAATATCTATAAATATAACTCTCATCAATAAAAAGTCTTTGGACAGATCCTCAATAAGTTTTAATAGTATAAAGGGATCCTGAAAACAAAAACTTGAAAATCATTGTTAGCGAACACGAATGGATTTTTTTTTCTAAAATACAAGATGGCCAGATTAACAAAGGAAGAAATAGTGTCTTTAGCTAACTGAATGGACAAGCTGGATGGAAGATGGGAAGCTTCATGTTGGATAATGGCTACAGAATGGGAATCTGCATTAGCACAAGAGCTTTGGAGAGTAGAAATGTCTTCAATTCTTGCCTCGACAGGACATTTGTGGTACCAGAATTTCTTGGGGACTGATTCAAGATGCATAGAGACAAAGATTTTGGATGGCAGGCATGTAGGCAAAAACCAAGTCCCCCCAACACACCCCTGCTTTCCAGCTTGCCTCCCTAGAGACTTAAGAATTTCTCCCTCAGGCCTCTCTATCTTGGTTGGGCTGAGATTCACCTCTTTCCCATCTCAAGAGCCCAATCGCTCATGAATGTCCTGGTATGTTCCAATTCCACGGCCAGTTGCAGGTCATATACTCCCAAGTACAGCCCAACCAGATCACAATGTAATTGGGAAATGTTTTAACAAAATAAATTTTTAAATTACAATAAAACATAACGTTGACCTTCTAAAAACTAAAGTGAGTACATGCCTGGACTTTAGAAATCCTTCTGTAAGCATTAGTGGCCCCCTTTCCATTTAACACCACTGATCGACTCTGCAGAACTTTGATTTCAGATGGCTTTGTGCTTAGATAAATGGATTTGTTCACTGTTCTCTATTTGCAATGGTCTTTGATGTAACTAGCATTTGGTAGTGTAATGGAGATCAGGCATGTGAGCAGAGTGGCTCCATGTTGAGGATGCTGGGAATGCTGCTTCCATAACAGTTGTTATGATGTGGAAAGAATGTGTCTTGAGAGACTGTGGTGTGTATATGGACATGGAGATGGACAGAATCCTATCTGATTCTGGTTGACTATGTGTGCAAGAGTAGGCTCTTTCATTGCCTGTGGAGGCATTCAGAAAGGGTTATGAGCCTTGTCCTAGGCTCATAGGAAACAGGCTCAAAGTGTTGACCAGAGAATACTAGAGGTCTCTGAAATCCTTTCAGAGGATCTACAAATTCAATTCATTTTTAATTCTAACATGGCAAATATCTATAAATATAACTCTTACCAACAAAGTCTTTCGACAGATGCTCAATAATTTTTAATAGTATAAATAGAAACAAAAGTTTGAAAATCATTGTTAGTGGATATGAATGGATTTTTTTTAATATCCATTACTTCTTTCAGCTAGGCTCTACTTGTGTGACCTCTTCACTCAGAGTCTGATGAATGACAATGCAGGAAGGGGAAAGGTTTTGAGGACTATTCTCTCTGGAATCCTGTGGTCCCAAGCCTCAATGGGTTTTTTTTTCAATTTTAGGTAAAGAGAATGGAGTTTGAACCTGATCATGTCCCTACATCCCTATTTAGGGAGACAGATATACTTCTAGTACAGGACCCTTCTCTTTTGGAGAATAGATGCATGGAACAGGTAAGATTTCCAAAATACGTATTTGTGCTTCCTCTTAAGCCACCAAGTTACCTGTCTATACATTTAGACATCAAGTGTGATATATACATCTTACATGGATGGCATATACTTTACATATGGTAGCCTGTCCACAGGAATATTGTGATAATTCTAGGTCCCTTATTCTCATGAAATTAATTTTTTTTAATCTAAGAACTATTTGTTTTTGGCCTCATTTCTGGGATTGTGTGATTTCTTGGCTCAGAGTCTACTCATTGTTTTCAGAATGGCAATAAGCCTATGGGCTTTCAACCTGAAAAGTTCTGGGCCCAGCAGGCTCATCAGCACTGAGCTGCCCCAAACTTCAATTCTAAAAGGTCTCATTTCCACTGTACATATCTTGTACATAGGTAGTTGTTTTCATATTGTCTCTCCCATTCGAATTAAATTGAAAATAATCAAAGAAAACAGATAGGGTTTGAGGACAGGACGGTGTTTTTGCCTCTCTTGAACTTTTTGGTGGTTTTAGCACTAGCTGGCACAACATCACAGATTGTGATGTCAAGGTTCTGCTTCCATTTCTGTTGGCTTCCAGTGAGTTTAAATTGGAAGGCTTCTTTTTCCTCTAAAAACAGACATTTGAATTTTGTATGTTCTACCTTTCTGAAAGCAACTTTGAGAAAAAGATCTTTGTCAGACTTTTTTAAGGCTGGTGAATCCTTTTGGCCTCTTCTTTGTTTACTATTCCTTATGTAGTTCCAGGGATTTTTTTTTTAATTTTAAGGGATTTTGAAGGAAAATTTCAGCTATTTTGCTGTGGCTCATTTTGTCTCAGAAGGGGATCTAATTTTGTCATGTTGAAAAACACATTTTATTTCTATTTTTCCTTTTTTTTCATAATAAATCAATTTTATTTTAAGACACAGATGATTTGATTTCTTCCTGATTGTATAGTGGGATCATGGGGGAATTTTTTGGTACTTAAAAATTGTTTTTGTATTCTCTGAAGGTGTAATGAACTTATCCAAATTAGCTTGGCCTTATTCCTACCTGATGTTAATATGCAAATATTGTTATGTGATTGTTGCATGTATGACATGTTGTGTCTCTTAAAAATTTTGAATGTGACTGAATGCATAATTAATTGCTAATGTTGAAATATGAATAAGTCATTGGTGCTACTTTTACTTTTTGAATTCTTGCTTGTTGCTATGATATTATGTCATTTTATATTAAGCACAAGATGTTAACCTAATAGAACATTGTTGCTATAATATTGTGCATCATTTGTTCACATTAATATTTATATATTAATCAGGCAGCTAGATGGTGTGATGGCTAGAGTACTGGACCTGAAAGCAGGAGGACCTATGTTTCCAATGGGGCCTCAGACACTTAATACTTACTAGCTGTGTGACCCTGGGCAAGTCACTTAACCCCAATTGCCTCAGGGGAAAAAAACAAAAATAAAAATAAAAACAAAACAATAGTAATTATATATCAATATGAGCACATCTAAATCAATCTCTAGAAAATATGGGCAATTAAGTTGTAATTGTTTGAAATCGGAAAATGTAAAGTGCTTTCCAAATATTAGTAGTAGACCCAGATGTTAAGAATGAGGACATCTGAAGGATATTGGGGCACCACTATCCTCCCTGGGTGTCCCCCAAGCTAATACCATATCATTCTCCCTTCCTCACTACTGATGAAGCACCAGGTTCTAGGAGAGTGGTTCAGAATATGAAAAATTCACAGAGGCATTATCATAGCTACAAGGAGTCCCTTTATTACCATAAAAAGGACAAAACCGGCTGATCAAGTTGAGCTAGCAGTAGGCTGTGAGTGAAGGGTTGCCATTTAAAGGTCAGAGGGAGGAAGGGAGAGGGGAGGTAAGGGCTGGGTCTAGAGGGTTAGGGAGGATTTAGGGAGGATCCTAGTCAAGAACATACATATGTATTATATCTATGTTAGCAACTACATGATGGGACACCAGAAAGTAGGGTACGCTAATATAGGATAATGAAGATGCTTTGGTCACAATGGTTATTTGTAGGGCAATAATATCTCCAATATGCCTGATCAAGGAAGGAAGGGTCGCTTATCTGCAAGAACCTTTGGGTTGGGCAAGTCTTGGTCATGCTGACAAGATATCAGTCCCAGAATGCGGCCTCTCTTTGTGTATGTGATAAGGTTGTAGATGGGAACAAGATGGACTCCCAGAGTTCACATCATTCCTTAAAATGGCTGCATCACATCAATTACCACCCGCCCAAAATATCCACTCTGTTTCCAAGACCATCTCAACTTCACTTTTGCAATATCTTAGGCTTTCAATTCTCTCCTTTGCCACAGTTGCCACCCTGATCCAGGCTTTTATCATCTCATTCCTAGAGTATCGTAATAGCTTTCTAGTTGGTCTTTTTGCTTCAAGTCTTTCCCCATGCCAGTCTACCCTCCACTCAGCTGCCAAAGTAATCTTCCTAAAATGCAGATCTGCCATTCAGAGTGTGTGACTCTTTATGATCACGTTCTTTTTTTTTCCTGAGGCAGTTGGGATTAAGTGACTTGCCCAGGGTCACACATCTAAGAAGCATTAAGTATCTGAGGTCAGATTTGAACTCAGGTCCTCCTGACTTCAAGATTGGTGCTCTATCCATTGCACCAACTAGCTGCCCCATGGGATTTTCTGGGCAAAGATCCTGGAGTAGTGTGCCTCCAACTCATTTTACAGATGAGGAAACTGAGATAAACAGTGCAAAGTGACTTGTCCAAGGTGCCTGAGGTTGGATTTGAACTCAGGTATTCTGACTCTAGGCCCTATATCCCTTACAACACCATCTGGCTGCTCAGATCTGACCATCGCTTCCCTTTTTCATAAACTCCAGTAGTTCTCTCTGACCCCCGTGATCAAATATAAAATCTTCTGGTTGCATTTTAAAGTCTTTCATAACCCGACTCCTTCCTACTTTTCCAGTCTCTTCATATTTTGTTCCCCTAGATGTTTTCTCTGATCCTGTCCCACTGGCTTCCTTGCTATTTCTCAAACAAGACACTCCATATCCCAACTCAGAGGCAGCATATCTTTCATGTGGGAGTCCATCCACAAAATTACATTTAACTATTAATACAGGGCATTTGCACTGGCCATTCCCCATGTTTGCAACTTTTTCCCTCCTCATGCTCGCCCACCTCACCTCTCTGACTTCCTGCAGGCCTCAACTAAAGTTCCACCTTCTGCAAGCAATCTTTCCCAGTCCTCTTTAGTCAGAGCACCTTTACTCTGAAACCAACTCGTTTTCCCTGTCTCCATCTTCTTTGATTATTTCCTACTTACCCTTTCTTCATCTTTTTTGATTATTTCCAGTTTATCCTGTATACTTAACTGATTTGTCCATATTCCTTTACATGTTATCTCCCTCATTAGATTTGGAGCACTTGGAGAGTAAGAGACTCTTTTTTGCCTTTCTTTGTATCCCCAGAACTTAGCACAGCGCATGGCACATATTAGGTACTTAATTACCACTTGTTGATTGACTGTTGATCTGAACAAAAAGCTGAACTGGAGTCAGCATGTGTCACTTTAGTACCTGCATACAATTCCACCAAGAATGATGGAATGATGCTATGGGTTATATAGAAAGAAGTCAGCAGAACCCAAAAAATAATTTATACAATGACAACATTGTAAAAACAAACTTGACAACTCTGATCAATGCAGTGAGAAAGCTCAATTCCAAAAGCCCTGAAATGAAACATGTTGCCCACCCACCTCTTGCCAAAAAGGTGATAGGCTCAAAATATACAAGACATAAATTTGGAGATGTGGCCAAGGAGACAATGTGCTTTACTTGACATGTTTATTTGTTATAGGAGTTTTCTTGCTTTCTTTTTTGCTGTTATTTTGGAGAGGAAGGAGAGTGGGAGGAAGAGCAAGAAAAATGCTTGCTTATTGAAAAACATTATAAAATTAAATGTAAAAATAAAGTAAGCAGAGCCACAAGGTGTGTACAGAATGACTATAATGATGTAAAAAGAAAAACTAACCACTAATAAACAATTGAAAATGAATGTGGCAAAATTTCCAAGACAAGATCGGTCTGACAGCAAAGGTGGGGGAAGACTCTTCTGCCTACGCCCCTGCACAGGATGGGGAAAATTGCATATATTGTAAGCTTTTTTTCACCATATTGATTGGTTTCACTGGTTTTTTTCTTCTTAAATTGTTTTGTAAAATTTTATTTTTTATAACTTAAATAATTTTATATAATTTTTTTAATTTTAAAATTTTTCATAAAGCATAGCTGGGGAGAGAAGAGAGATAGATATAGGAGGGAATTTAGGCAATGTAAAAATAAATGATATCAATAACTTTTTTAAAAGAAAGAAAAAGCCATCTTTGTTAGTTGGCTCTATTGTTTCACACCTCCCACCTCCCCACTCTCAACTTATTGTCATTAGGCTTCCAGTTCCACCAATGGACTCACACGCCAAATTACCAACACTCTCTTCATTGCCAGATTCAATGCCCTTTTCTCAGTCAATCCTCATCCTTCTGGCCTTCTCTGCAGTTTTTGACACCAGGGCTGGGTGGGGCAGTGGGGAAGTGATGTGGAATTTCATTCATGTAAGGAATTCCCAATGGAGATTCCTTCCACCAAGACAGATTGTCAACTCACCTGCAATTAATAGTCTTAGAGATGTCTGTGAAATACAAACACTCATCTGTGATCATACAGCAAAGTAAAAGCTCTAAAGGTCAGCCCTTTGTCTATTATACCACAATGCCTCTTGCTTACACGTGCTAGGTGCTTCCTAAATGTGAGTGACCGAAAATTAATTGAATTTAGGTGGAAAAGACCTCAGGTCTGGTTTAAGTTTGTTTTTTTTTAATCGGACTACAATTTCAATATGAATCAGCAATATGATTTATCACCCAACAAAGGAATCTGATCTGAGACTGTATTAATAAGAGTATGGTTTCCAGAACAAGATGACGTCATAATCCCCACGTCCCCTGTCTGTGGTCTGTCCATGTCTGGAGTATTGTGTTTGTTTCCGAGAAGGGCATTGACAAGCTAGAGCATGTCCAGAGGAATACAACCAAAAGAGTTCCATTCAAAAACTAATCAAGGGAAAGGCAATGTTTGCCCAGGAGAGGAGAAGCTTGTGAATGGGGTGAGGGTAGGAGAGTGAGACATGATATGATATATCTCTTTTCAAGTATTTGAAGGGCTCATTATAGAAGCAAAGGTGTATCTTTTTCAATATTGACTTTGGTTGTTGTTGCTCTCTGGTAGCAAGTTGGGAAACATCACTGCCTTCAAAGAACTAAGGATGAATATCCTACATACAGTATACATACAGCAATAGAGAGGTATGTGGTAGGGGTCAGGCTACAAGCATATAACCAAGGAGGAACTCCAAAGAACAACAGAAAGATAGGATGTCATCAGAGAACTGTAGGAGGACCTGTCAGTCAACTAATGTTTATTGAGTGTCTACTATGTGCCACGCATAAGAGTGATACCAAAAGAGGCAAAAGATAGCCCCTGTCCTCAAGGATCTCACAATCTAATACTGGAAACAACAAGCAAAGAAATACATATGAAAAAGCTGGACTCCTTATGGTAAACTGATAGGATAGTATAGACTGAAGTGATATAGGATGGTAGGCAGGGGTGAGCTCTTGGTAGGGACTTTTGAATTAATGATGACCCATTTAAGTAGTTCAGTCATGTGAAAGAGGGATCAGATTTGTCCTATTTGGTTTCAGAGGGTAGAACTCTGACCAATCAATGGACATTTAAAAGGGAAGATTTCAGTGTCATAAAAGGGAAAACTTCCTAATGAGTTTTTCTTGTCCAGGTTTTTTCAGTCATGTCTAATTCTTTGTGACCTCATTTGGGGTTTTCTTGGCAAAGATACTGGAGTGATTTGTTATTTCTTTCTCCGGCTCATTCTACAGTTAATTTTGAAACTGAGGCAAATGGGGTAAAGTGACTTGCCCAGGGTCACATAGCTCATAACTATCTAACAATTACTAAGTGTTCTAATAATTGGGACTGTCAAAAAGTAGAATGGAGACCTCTGGACAAGAGGGATGTCTGAACAGAGGCAGATCACCCAGATCCCACATTCACATTCCAGCAAAAACTTGGAATTCTTCAGTAGACTGAATAAGTGTCAAAAAACCCAGTGAGAAACTATAGTAAGGCTTCTTCCACTTCAGGATTACACAAAGAATCGATAGAATCCCACGGACAATAGAAGACAACTAGTAAAGGCAGTGTAAGTTCAGGCAAATAAGTCTGGAGCTATCCAGGAGACAAACCACAGGCCAGAGACAGCTGAAGCATGCAAGGGTATGTGGCCACAGGCAAGAATTGAGGCCTCCACTGAGAAAGTCCTAGCTTGATCAGAAAACCTTAACAAAGTCATAAATCCTCAAGATGGGACACTGGAAGCCCACGGCGTAAATAGAGGCCAGCATTGATGTAAACTTTAACTAGTCCATCCTGTCTCCATTATCAGAAATGATGTGAATTTTAACAGAGTTCATCCTGTTCCCATTGTCAACCATATCACACACAGAGGGAGGCCAAATTCCTGGGACTGTCTTGATAGTACATCTAAGGCATACTCAGGTGTTCCTGTGCCATCATGCAGTTGCTCACATAATGCACAGGAGAGTTTGTTCTCCACTAGGACCTTCCATAATTCTCTAGACTCCATCCTTACTTCCCCTCAGCCTCTTCCTTCTTCCCTTTAAATAACCCCCTTCACACACAATCCGTTACTTAATCATTTTCACATCAATATTAGGCCCTTGTAACTATAATAACGCCTGTTGTGAATTTTTCACATTCCTAAAAGCTCTCCCACAACCTGGTACTTCATCACTGTGATCTTGTTAATGGCAGCGCTGAGAGCAGAATACCCAGGTACCACCCAGGGCCTCTGAATGCTGAATCAAGAAACTCTACCCAAGTTCCTGATCCAGTAAGTCAATAAGCATTTAACAAACACCTGCATATGATGATTTAATGTTAATGTTTTAATGGGAGAAGAAACAAGTGCCTCTTCAGAAATGTAATGGCTTCAGAGGACCTGGGGGCAGACTGATTTATTCTGAACATTTCAAGAGAGGAAAGAAAAGAGAAAGTAAAAGGCATACACTAGTGTAAAAAGGAGGGGAAAGTAGGTATGAATTGAACACACACACTCACACAGAGTTTCATGTAAAATTACATTTCACTAGGAGAAAGAGAAATAGAGGTTAAGTGGGAAAATGATGTTGTCATTTTTCAGTAATGTCCAAATCTTCATGATCCTATTTGGGGTTTTCTTCACAAAGATACTGGAGTGGTTTGACACTTCCTTCTCCAGGTCATTTTACAGATGAGGAAACTGAGGCAAACAGAGTAAAGTGACATATCCAGGGGCACAATGCTAATGATGAGGCTGTGGGTGTGTAAGTGGAGTTGGCAGAGAAAGCCTGTGATATATGAATGGAATGGAATACAATTCCATTCCATAAGAAAAGGGAAAAAAGATAATTTCAAAGAATCCTGTGTAGTGTGAACATGAAAAGTGAGAACAAAAGAGAAAAATATAAACCAGGAAAACAACATTGTAAAAAAAAATCATTTTGATTTAAGAACTCCCATCAATAGTATGACCTGCCGGAATTCTAGGGGACTGATGGTGAGCCTTGCCCAACTCCTGACAAAAAGATGATGGACTCAGGATACAGGAGGAAACAGATACTTGGGGATATGGCCACTGGAAGGGATTGTTTTGCTTGATTATGTCATTTGTTAAAAGAGTTTCCCCCTCTTTCTGGTTTTTTTTTTCAGTTGAGGAGGGAAGTGGGGAGCAGGAGTGGAGAGTGGGAAGGAAAGGGAATTAGCAATTTTATGAAAAAAAAGGGGGCACTGAAACATAATGCACAAAGGAGAACAGAGGCACTTTGGAAAGAAGCAATGACAAGCAGAACAGTTCTGAAAATAATGTGTGGATTTGTTTCCTTAAAAAAAAAGCCATATAAGTGCTATGAAAGGAAGATTCCAAGTTTGATCTCTATGTGTGTTCTGCTGCGTATATGGAAATCTTTTTTTTTTTTGGTGTTTAAGTTATGGTTAATGGAGATAAAATTCATTTTTAAAGAGGGAATAGGCAACCTTGAGAGGTAGTGACTTTCTAAGTGAGCCCAGATGAACACTTGCTAGGGATCTTGTAGAAGGGGTTCTTACTCAAGTAGAGATTGGGCTAGAAGACCTTAGAGGTCGCCTCTGACTTTTTTGTTTCTCTAGAAATTGATGAGCACCAGAAGCCACAGTTACCCCATCTCCTCTCCCTCACCTCACCTACCCTCTCTGAAACACTTGCTTCCACCTTTCAAGACATTTTTCATTCTTGCCATAGGCCATGGGAGCCATCAATAGTGCTTAAAGCTGAAAAGGTCTCAGATCTCCCTGATCAGCAAATGAAAGTAGGGAGAATTCTCCTAACATCACTAGAACAATTCCCTTTAATTCAGTTGAATTTTTTTTTCCATTTCAGCTAAGGTACTGGAAATAAAACTGTGGAAAACAACCCAGTCTCTGCCATGCTTCCCCAGAGCTTACAGTGTAGTTGGAATAATGAATTTAAGAGCAATCCAAATGGCCTCAGATTGAAGTGGGGAGAGGGGCATTTTTACCTAGACAGCTCCGAGTTTCATGGAGAAGGTGGCAGCTAAATTGTCTTCAGGAAAGAAGAGATAGATCTGGATTAAAGGGTAGCATGAGGAGGAAAGTATGGAGCAGGAAGGTGAGAAACATGCATTGAAGCCAGACCATGGAAGGCCTTGAGAAACCTAAATGCGTTCCTGGGAAAGCCAATCACGTATCTCCACTGAGACATTGTTGTACTCCATGGTCAAGATCTGGATGGTTTTACACAATGCTATCTTCACTTCAGGGACGTTTTGTATTACTTTATTCATCGGAGGTGAGCTGGGAAACCTGGCATTGCCTAGATCCCAAGGCAATTTTTGCAACGCAATATGTACAAGTTACAATCTGCCTGCATAGTATTAAATGGGCAGCATCCTTTTGTGAAAAGATTGGAGAAACTGACTGCAGTTCCTATTGTGTAGATGAAGCAACTAAGGCCCAGAGATGCTGAGAACCAACAGCAATCTTGCTTGAGTGGAGTCCAATGGAGCCCAAGCTCACTCCAGGTGGTCAGCCACCATCCTGTTCCCTCTAAAAGGGAGCCGCATTTGTTAGGCAATTGTTTCATTATGTTTTCGATTTTTATTACTAACTTGTAGATTGCATTCATTATTGTTGTTTAGCAGGATTTTTCACAGCTATCAACTGCTCAGAGAAAGAGAAAGTTCTTTCAGGCTAAGCCCACTGTGGGAGGCCATTTTATCCTGATTACTGTTATTACTGCCTTCTTTCTGAGGCTGGAGGCAAGGATGTAAACAGTTTCATTGCTTGCACCACTGCATATAACAGCTGTCCATACCCTGTACATACACCCACCTTCAGAGTTTTGAGGCACAGGCTGAAGAAGCAGAGCCCACCCATGGCTTTCTCAGTTCTGTGTACAGAATGTGGAGCTGTTATGGTGCCTACTTGCCCAGATGGGAATTCAACACCCACCCACCTACACATGCCAGCCTCCTAAGCAGGTATATCAAAAGATGTAAGATGATTACCAAGAATCCAATGCTAGGAGATGATCTAACCTACTTTTTTGGAAGATTCTACTGATGAAGTACTGAGTAACTAGGTGGACTTAGCAGGGAAAGCCTGAAGTACTGATAAAAGTACTCCCTGAGACAAGGAGGGAAGGGCACTGATGGGGATCAGCTCAGCCTTTCAGGCTCACCTCCTGTGGAGGTCTTGGGTAACCCCATCTTACTGTATCCAATTGTAATGCAATCAAACCTCTCAAGTTAAATTTCCCCAATTAATCTGCCCATAGCCTACACCATCTTTGCTGAAGTCCCTTTGGGTTAGTTCCTCAGGACATTCTGCCTCAGGGTGTCTTTCTTCTCACCCTTCCCCCTGCCTCATGGTGACTTTCTCCTTCTTATAGCTACCTCTTTTAGGGGGATTTAGCCTGCCAGTCAATGGTGTACTCCCACCTCATGGAATGTTCCCTTTCTCCTGGCTAATTGTGAGTTCCACTGGGGAACTTGGCTTTTCCCTTGGTAATTGTTAAGACTCCTTTCCTTGCTCTATCTCCTCTCCCATTCTATTGCATTTTTACTGCTTCTGGTGTCTACTGTACCTCTTCATTTTGTCTGTAATACACTTCTCCTAATTAAACCTACCTTTTGACAGAGAATGGGCATTGTGAATTCTTCACATGACCAAACCCTTTGGTGCCTACATCAATCTCATCATTTGGTGTTAAACCCCAAACATATAATTTGGAACTAGGTGCTTCGGTGAATACATCACTACTAGCTCATTCTTTTTCACCTTAGTTGTGTCAATACCTTCATAGAAAATCTAGTGAAATCTATAAATCTCTTCTCAGATTTATACTTTTAAGCACATCAAACAAAATACATAGGATTACCAAAAAAAAAAAAACACCCTCAATTCTATTGAAATAAAATTGTCAAAACATTAAGGAAAATCCTGTCCTTGAGGTTAAGAACACCTTGGGGGAGCTAGGTGGTCCCTTGGTTAGAGTGCTGGGCCTACAGTAAGGAAAATCTGATTTCAAGATGACCTCAGACATTACTAGTTGTGTGACTGAGCAAGTCATTTAACTAGTCTGCTTCCCTCAACTGTAAAATGCAGATAATAATAGCACCCACCTCCCTGAGTTGCTGTGAGGATTAAATGTGATAATAATTGGAAAGCACTTAGCACAATGCCCAATATATACTAAGGAGCTTAATAAATGCTTGGTATCTTCCCCCCCCATTACACCAGGGTAAGGGATAGACTACCTTTCATAGCTAGGAGATAAACCCTTGGCCCAGAATGCCTGTTTCCTGCTCATATCTTGGTTTGCCTTGGTTGTCCTGAGCTGTCTACACTTTGGGAGCAGACCACCAGCCTCCAAAGTGTGAAAGTCATGGGACTGGCTGCCATTTTGTTCAATGAGGCAGGGCAGTGGGTATTTGATCAACAATGTTGTTGTTGTTTTTAATTTTTTTGCACAGAAACATATTAAATCTGACAGCATATAAACTGCTAAACTCATTACTTGTGAAAAGAGAAGGAGAGAAAACATTCTTTCTTGTTGCTCCAGGCTCCGGTGAAATCCTATTACTGGGTGTATAGAAGAAACGGAAATGAGTGCAGTTTAAAATGATGTAAGATCAAGTCAGTTCACAGTAACAATTTCTCTATCTGCAGTTTCACACATCAGTGTTACCACTGCTGGTAACTCACAGCAACAAAGGGCAAGACCAGGTGTGCTTGGGCCAGGGGATGCATGTGTGGTGAAAGAGGGGTAACTGAGAGGCAGAACTGCACTGAGTTCTTTCAGGGTACATGTGCTCTGGGGTATTCAAAATGGAAACCCAATCACATGCACAGATGCTAAGAGGAACAGCTAACAATCGAGCTATTTGTTGCTGGAGTGGATGTGGGTGAGTGGTGATGATGAAGGCTGTTTTGAATCCATATGTTGATCTGGATTCTAGTGTTGCCTTCAAGGCCCACTGCCCTGTGACCCTGGGCAAGTAGTTTTAACTTCTCAGGGTTGTGTATGCATCTCTAAGATGTGAAGTGGGGAGAAGATGCACTTAGTAGTTCTCTCCTCCAAGAGATCTCTATAATAATGAAATCACAGATCTGGCCCCTATCTTATCTTTGTAAGCCAGAGATTGACTCCCCAAAGGCAAAAGAAACTGAAACCTCACTAATTAGGAATATTTGGGATTTGGGGAGGGGGTAAGGATGAGGAAAGGCAAGTTGGACAGTGAAACGTCTAAATTGGAGAAGATGCTAAAAGAAGTTTATATATATATATATAATTTGAACCTTGTCAAAGGGTATAATTGATGAATAATCATCAATGCAATCAATAAAATTAGTGGAGGTCACAAGAGAATGACATTTTACAAAAGGAAGAAGCCAAACACAATAATTACTGGGAGCAGAAGATGAAGGCATTTGTACAGGAAATTTCTCAAGCCCTTCATTTGGAAATATTATTTTAGGCTGGATTTCTCTTTATTTCTGAGCATGACCCTAAAAAGCTCCCAGATGAAAAAAATATACATTTCAAACTCTTGATTCTCTAATAATCATGTACGTGAAGAATTATCACTTGTTTCAAATGAGTGTGATTCAAATTAATGAGTTTTATTGTAGTTACAGGCAATCTGATTACTTGACTTGAAATTAACTAATTATACTGATCAGTGGAGTTCGGTCAGGAGGGTTTGCTTGTTTTTTAATAGGCATAATCCTGAAAAGGAGTATGGCTCCTTAGCAGGCTGAAAAAAAATGGAGATCAGCTCTTTTCCTAGTCAATTTTTTACTTCAATCCTCAGTATGGATTTGTAGCTAGTCTTATGTGCCAAGCTCTCTCTGTCTGTGTCTCTGTGTCTCTCTCTTACACACACACATACACACACACACACACACACACATACACAAACACCCCTAACATTTCCATAAGAAAGAGACTAGTTTTAGAAGACATTTCTTTCTTTCCAGACATGAAAACACGCAAGGATGACTATCAAGGTTAGCATCAACCCTTGGCTTCAGTTTTGCCTGGCTTCAATGATAGGAAACAATCCTGATCCTATAAGCTGTCAGCCCTGCATTACTGATGATACCTGGCGCTCTGGGCACCATGGAGGGAATGAATCAGAATCTTATTTCCTAAGCACTCCATGGAACTCCCACAAACCACCACGGAATCCCCAGGCAGAAAAGAAAGAGAATCTGTTGGCTTCCACCCACCCCAGCTTACTTAATACTGCATTTCCATTAGTATGGGCAATAGCACTATGGTGCTGAAAGGCTTTGCTCAGTGCCAGAGACTGCATCGCTCCTCTTTCCATTATAAAAACTCTGGGGGACTGCTAGCCATTTTCCCTTTGGTTTTAAAAGGTTGGAGACTTAAAAATAAATCCCAGAAATATGCCTATGAAGTTTTTCTAAGCTGGTTTAAAAAAATGAAAATCTAAACTACATCCTAAATTCCTAGCCTCCTTCTTTGCCCAGTTGAATAATCCTGGGGCTCGGACCTCAAAAGAGCATTCTAATGCTACTGCCCAAGAGATGAGAGGCAGAGAGAAAAGCCAAGTGCTAAGGGAGACTGTTGACCCCATGGGACACAAATGTGTAGGGTAGCCTATAGGCATTGGAAACTTTGGTCCCTCTCAGAAAGGCTTTTTCTCCAAAGCCTACAAGACACTTCCACTGCAGTTTCTTCTTTTCCTCTCAATTTCAGTATCCCCCTAAAATAGGGGCACTGGGTTGGAGCATCTGCAGAGCCCTTTATGGCATTTTTCCCTTTCCTGAACCTTTCTTTAAACCACTTCTCAACAAGAACAAACAGGCCCCCAGCTGAAGGGTAGAGGGGATGAGGCATTTGTGACACAAGATGACATCACACTGAAAAACCCTCAAAACATACCCCCTGGGAAGGGATCTCAGATAGTCTCTGTATGAAAAAAAAATAAGAAAATGGGTATCTAATAGATACCCATTTCATCACATTTTTTAAAAAAAAATCTTTTAAATAGAAACTTGCAGACTGGAGATTTTTTAACTTCAGGAATAAATTCAAAGATTTGTCACTTTTGATTATATTCTTTTTTTTTTAATCAAACTCAAGTCTCCCTATGAAAATAAATAAGAAACTACTGTATCTAAAGATACCCATATCATCACATTTAAAAAAAAAAAAATATATATATATATATATATATATATATATATATCTTTTAAATAGACACTAGCAGACTGGGGGGGGTTTTAACTTCAGGAACTGTATTTTTTTAAATCATCAAATTATATATAAATTCTAAGATTTGTCACTTTTGATGACATTCTTTATTTTTTAAATCAAACTCTTTGAGGATAGAGACTGGTTCTTCTTGTCTTTATAGTACCAAAGCCTAGAACCATGTCTGAAATGTGGTAGGTGCTTAATCTAATGCTGATTTATTGTTGTGTGCCTGTTTCATCATCTGTAAAATGACCTGGAGAAAGAAATGGCAAACCACTCTAGTATCTTTGTCAAGAAATCCCCACATGGGGTCATGAAGAGCCACATGTGCCTGAAAGACTAAACAACTATGATTCCTTGGGAGGTAAAGGAGAGCCCATAAATGCTCCTTCCTCACCTATTTGCCAATTTCTGGACATTATTGGAAGAGGACATTCATAAATTGTTCTGGTGATTGGTTGACAGGAACTCATCATGAACCTCCAATGTTGTTCCTTGGAGGGGGTGGGGGTATTGAATGGGCAGTTGAGTAGACTTGTCCCAAGGGCTCTAAAACCCTACTTGGGTTTCACCAGAGCCCAGAAAGACAGGACTGCTATAAAAAATCGAAAGAGACTTCGTAATTTTACATACTGGTCTTGTTTTTCTTCAGCATGTAATGAAATGTTTATGTTAGTTGATGATTGCTAAGTTAATAATTTAAAAAGAAAAACAGAAAAGGAAAGGATTTTATTATATTTTTAAATAGCCTATGAATAAGCATTTTGATTTAGCAGAGATTCAGCAGCCAGAGCTAAAAAGGATTATAGGGATCGTCAATTTCAAGGCTTTCATTATACACATAAGGGAAGTAAAGCCAGAGAGTTTCAGGTACTAGACCAGAGTCACAAAGGCAATAAACGACAGGACTAGAATTGGCTCCAGAAGCTCTGCCTGAAAGTCCAGTCCTTTCTCCACTTGGCCACACTGTCTCTCATAGACTTAACACAAACTTTTACAAATGGCATTCAATTCATTGGTTAGCTAGCCAAGTAAGTAGCCCTAGCTTCCTTCTGTCCAGAAGGCTATTTGGGGCAGAGCCCAAGCAGCCCAAGCTGAGTTTGAAAAAGTGGAGGGGGTTTTGTTGGACAGCTCCTGTCTTCTTCCCCTTCTACTATCAAAATAATGAAGAAAACTGAGATCGTGTCTCTCCAGAGCATTTGGCAGGCAAGTTGGTCAGCTCCTAAGATTGAAGTCCAACAAACTGAAATTAGTATCCAGTATGTGCAAATGAACATCCTCACAGATGGTATGAAGCTAAGAGGGAAAGCAAACAAAGGCTGTGTGATGAAAGAAAAATGTTAGCACTGGTTGGCACCTGGCTCTGCCCCAGGTAATCTTAGGCAAGTCACCTGAATTCTCTGGGCCTTGGCTCCCTTCTATTTAAAATGCATCATCAAACTAGATAGTTCCAAAGTCCCTGCTAGCTCTAAATCTATGATCATATGATCAGGCCGCAGTTTCCCCACCTGTAAAATGAAAGAGTTGGACTACGTGATCACTAAATTCCTGCCCTTGCACTTTTAATATTTGTGATTTTGATGACAGATCAAAGAATCAGGATTCAAAAAGATCTCATTAGACTGGGGATCAATGAAGTTGAATAGCAATAAATATCAAGTTCTCCAATGATATAATCCTCCCTCTTCTCATGGTGGTGTGAAGGTGACTCTGACCTCCCAAGGCTATGCCAGCAGTGGGCATCCCCTGGTAGATCCTTCCAAAAGCTAAGTGCACAAAGACTCACTCCCCAAGCTGGCTACAGTAAGATAAATGAAGGGGCCACAACCACTCTTGAAGACAGTCTGATAAAAATTGCAGAGGAGTTGCAATCTATGCCAGTGGAAGGAATATCCACCAATGACCAAAATATACATGTTTGGTATATTGGACTAAATGAAAAGGTCTCTATTTGAATTAAGAAAAAAAAAATACCGGAGCACAAGAAGAAGAAAGCAGGTGATGGGGAGAAAGCACTGCTAATTTGGGGGCAAGTGAGCCATGTGGCAATAAGGACAGCTAAAGCAAGGTTGAGGTACAGTAATAGGAAACAGCCAGAGGAAGATGGGGAGTGCCCCCCTGCTGTTCTCTCTCCTAGTGCAGCCCCAGGCACAGGAGGATTATTTCTGATACTGGGCCTTGTGTTTTATAAGGGCCTTGGATGAGTGGGAGCATCCCACAGCATAGTAACCAGGGCAGTGAAGGGCTGCCAATTCATGCTATGTGAATTGTTTCTAGTAGTTTTTTAGTTGATTCTCTAGGCTTCTCTAAGTATACCACTGTATCATCTTCAAAGAGTGATCATTTGATTTCAGTATTACCTACTCTAATTCCTTTCATCTCTTTTTCTTCTCATTGCCAAAGCTAGCATTTCTAATACAATATTGAATAGTAATCATGATAGTGGGCAACTTTGTTTCACTCCTGATCTTATTGGGAATGGTTCTAGTTTGTACCCATTACATATGATGCTTGCTGATGGTTTTAAATAGATGCTACTGATCATTTTAAGGAAAAGTCCATTTATTCCTATACACTCTACTATTTTTAATTAGGAATGGTTGTTAGATTTTAACACCTCATGCTATGTGAACAGCAGTTGAAAAATCTGGGTCCATTCAGCCAAGAGAAGAGGAGGAGGAGGCGAGTATGACCAAAATCCTCCAATATTTTCTGGCTTGTCCTGTAGAAACCTATTTATGTTTGTTTAACCCCTAGTAGAAAGGGAACTTAATGGACAGTGAACTGGCTCAGAACCAGGAAAACCTGATTTCAAATCCTGCCCCTGACATACTCTGACTGTGTGGCTCTGGGAAAAATGATTTAACCTCTTAGTGTTCTAGTAACTAAGACTAGAAGTTGGAAAGATGGTGTTGAACTGAACTGGTAGAGGGACTTTCCTCCTGGGAAAGACCTGGGAGCTCCCTATATCAATGAAATCACAGATTTCTATCCTTAACCCTGGAGAGCTGAACTCAAAGCAGGAGACAAAAGTTCGAGACAGATTTCATGAGGACAAAGGACTTAGACCCTTAAGCTCATTGTGAAAATGGGCCCCAGCAGGTACTCAGCAATAATCAAAGCCTTGTACAGGAGATCAGATGACCAGGTTTGGGGGGTTCCTGATATTTTTGAGAGGCTGCCAGATTAATATACAATCCCAAAGTTATTCAGAAATGGGGCTCTGGAGACACGATAGTCATGGGGTCAGCTTACTTGGCAGTAAGCCTCCTGTATGGCTCGGCCTGGTACCTCGTCCTAATGATTGCACTGATGGTAGCAAGGTGCACCAGTTGAAAATGTGTGAGTGGCTAAAGGCAAACTCAGTCCCACCCACAGGAATGAGAATTCTCAGCCCCCATCTTCCTGATACCATTAGTGACATTACCTTCCTGTATGGACCCGGTGGCAGTTCCAAGTCGGATGTTATTGTGCAATTTACCAGAATGCCGGCTCAAATCTTTCCCAGGATAATGGATTTCTGACACCCTCCAATCCAGATGTGATATACAATTGATGGGTGGGTGGGACTAATGGCTGTGTCAGTGTGAAGCACCAACCAGAGGGCTGAGGGAGGCAGGCAGAGAATGCTGGGGAGCTGTTGAGCTGTTGCTAGGGCAAATCAGGTGCTGAACTTGGGAGGGGAAGGCTTGGATTACTGTGGAGGTTGGAATGTGATTAAGAGTGGGGAATTATGGGAAGATGGGAGCGTGGCAGAAGCCGTGGGGAGTCCAGAATCCTGACAAACACTCCAGGAGATGTCTAAAAATGCACCAGAAGGAACAAGGAGAAAGACAACCAAAGAGAATCAGCTGTAACTCAATCCAAAATAGGACTGTGCAAAAAGCCTGAGCAGAGTGGAGACAAACCAGGCAAACAATGGGGAGAAAATGGGAATTTACCACCATGTCACTTTCCCCCCCAACAGGCTGGCCCTTCTTGGGGGATCTGCCTGTCATTGCCCCCCTTTGATGTAGTGATCATAGAAACTGAATGTGTTAACTCAGGGGAGGAACAGTGATTGTGTGTGTGTGTGTCTTTGAGACTGCAGGGTCTGGGAGGAGAAGAGATACTAAGCTCCCAGTCACCACCCCTCACCAGGGGGGTCTTTTGTGTCCCTCCCAGGGGTGATCTTGGGCTATGTTTTTTTGAATTTTACCTACTCCCTTTTGCCATTGTCACTAAAGTCCAAGACTTTCTCAAGAAGGAAAAGGGTCGGTCTCTTGGGGAGCACATAAGGATTAGATGTGTCCTATCTTTCTCCCTGCCTGTTTCAGAGTGTATATAGCACTGGGCCTGGCATCAGAAGACCAGTGTCTAAATTCTGCTTCAGGAACTTTGTATAACTATACAACTGTCTGCCTTGGTTTCTGCCTTGGTTTCCTCGACCATAAAATGAGAATAACAGCACCAACCTTACAAGGGTATTGTGAGGGTCACACCTGGCTCCTACTAAGAGCTACATGAATGCAAATTCTCCTCCCCTCTAAGCAAAGGATTTTGGGAGGCCATAGCAAGAGTTACCTAAATTGAAAACAAAGTGAGGCTAACGGCGGAGTGTGAACAAACAGACAAGACACAAGAATTTCTCACAGTCCAATTATTTGACTGAGTAGGGGTCAGAAACCACGATGGGTCAGAAACCACCATGGGTCAGAAACCACCATTGTCTCCTCAAACAGGGGGAATACCCTCATGAGGGAAGTCCAGCTCGTCATAAGCAGGTGGAGGGGTCACACTGGGCTGAACAGAAGCACCATATTCTGGGTACATGAAGCCGTTAATGGTTGATATCCCATTTGTTTCCCTTTGGATCTCGTCTTGGGCAACTTGGGAATCTTCCGACTGTGACCAATCCATGGGATCACTTTGGTATAACGAGGCTGGAGAGGGGCTGGACACTGGGGTCTCTTGGAAGTCGTGATTATGAGTGTATTCTTGTTTGTTTCCCTCCGTCCCTACAAAGGACCTCCAGGTAAAGAAGACGAGGGTGCTTACGATCAGCAGTGCTGCCCCGAGAAGGAATATCATTATGAGGATAAGATCTGGGTCGTCGTTGGGCTGCCCGAAGAAATTGAATACCTTCGAGTATCCTTTCCAGGTCTCATTTGGCAAATCTGAGGTAATGTTGTCCATGCTCCCATTGAAATTACTGGCAGGAAATGGAGAGAAAAGATCAATGGCAAACTTCAAAATACTCTTTTCCCTACCCACCGTGTGGGCTGCTGGCAGCCAGTAATAATCTAGAACTGAAATCCTACCTCGAATCCCAAGGGACTCTATGAGAAGTGTCGGGTGAAGACTGTATAGGAAACTGCATAGTCATGATGAGAACTAGGTAACAAAAAGGAACAAAAGTAGAAAACTCCCATTAGTATCTGACACCTCCCCCCCACCCACGCACCCCTAGCACTCAATAGGGTGAATCCCAACTCATGCCCCACTCTACTCTTCCCCATTCCCACTTTTCCCTATTCCCAGGAGTCCCCCCACACACACACTTTCAAGTCCCACCCCTGAGATGATACATGCCATTTATTCTTTATTCTCAAATCGGTCTTGGGCTTCTTCAAAACTCCAGTTCAATGGTGTAAAATAATTGTTCCAGGAACTCACTGGCACGGTAGTGAAGAGTAGTTTTGATCTAGAGAAACACTGAAAAGAGAGACACAATGAGCTTGAGACTAAATGACAAGGCCTTTAGACCTCGAAGGAAGCACCTGCACAGTGAGGCTAAGGCTACAAAACTTCTCTAGACAGGCTTTGTCAGTTTCCCAAAACATCCTTCTCCACTTGGCAGAATAAGGGACCGAGGCTGCCCCCTACCAGGGCCATTCCCAAACCCAAGAGTGTCTCACTTTGAGGCGGGGCAGCAGACATTCAAATATAAAGGCACTTAACATCTTAAATCATCAGGGAAAAAAGTGGAGTAACCTCCTCTGAGGCACGTGCCATTGGAGTTTATGAACTTGTTTTTAAAAATATTTTGCTAACTATTTCAAGATATTTTGTGGATAAACCATCCCATTAAAGAGCCTACTATTGCTCCCAGTGAGATCTGATGACTGGGTTCCATTCCCACACCTTTTCATGTGGAAAACAAAAGATTTGTGGGAGGGAATGGATGGTGTGACCAAAAGCACCTAGCTCACAGCTGATCAGCAAAGGGCACATTAGAAGACAGTTTTTCTTCTTACGCTTTTCAGGATGAGTCCCTCTTGGTATGGGCAGGCTCCCTCCTGTCCCCGTTCGATCCTGAAAGCCCTGCTGTCAGAGGACGACTGCGCTGCTGCTGGCTTTGGAGTCTGTTGGAGGAAGCAGATCAACAAATATATGCCCTTGTCCCATCTGCTTGGGAGGGCTCCGTGTTCCTTACTATTTCCTTTGGGATCCAAAAGGACATGAAGCATAAACATCACCAGGAATTTTAAAATAACAAAACAGAGTTTAATTGCGGTGGGAGAGTGGGCTTGGATGGGAGCAGGGAAGCAGAAAGAGCACAGGGTCTGGTGAGACGTGGGGGAAGTGGGGCTCCAATCCAGCCTCTGCCACTGGGCAGGGGCACACACTTAAGCCGCCATTTCTGTCACTGCAGAGTGGGGGCCAGATTAAGCTGTGTACCAAGGTTTCTGTGCAGATCAAATGAGATTTGTGTGTATGATAATACCTATTATAGTAACATAGAATAAACACACAAATCTCATTTCATATATAGGAAATCGATTTATAGAAATCATATGTGTGTATGAACACACATACACATACATTTCAAATGCTTTTGCCAGGGAAAAGAAAGCAGAGAATAATAAACAAAATGACTAAAAGAATATAAATCAAACCACCATTGAGAGGCAACAAAATTCTGCTCAGTCAATGTTAGTAATGTGCCATTAAAATTAAAGGACATGTCCCCCCTCCCTTTGGATTAATAATGAGAAGCTGTTTGGGGGAATATACTTAAGGAAAGGGGGGGTTGTTTTAGTGTTTGTTGGAAACCGTCTGCTGTTTCGTAACAAAATATATCAATCAATTTAAAAAATAGAAGCAAAAAAAGCCTCCCCAAAACTCTCTCTGTAAATGTCAGCTATTATATTATTATTATTCCACATCCCTGCTGGGGAGCTAACCAGCCTTCCACTATAAATACATCATCAATAGGGGGTTACCATAGCAACATTGAGGCAGCTGAAGGATCTTATAGGTCATAGACTGCTGCTGAAGTCACACTTAGGTCATAGAGCAAAGGATTCTGGGGCTGGAAAAGAGCCTAGGGAGCATCTGAGCATCTAGACTGACTGTCAGTTTACACATGGGGAAACTGATGTCAAAAAAGGTTAGGAACTCATGTAATCAGAATGCTGAACTTGAATTTAAAGAGGCTGTTGTTTAAAATACAATTTGTGTGGCTTGGTATAACTTCCCTGAGCCTCAGTTTTCATACCCTAAAATGAGGAGGTTGAATTAGATTACCTTTCCAACTCTCACTGAATAGATTTTTGACTTTGTCAATAGGAAAATGGGTCTCCATTTCAGGAGTTTGGTTTTAAGTTGATTTGTTCAAGCTCACAGGGCAAGCCAGCGTTTTCAACTTCCAAGCCAGGGTTCTGTTATGCTGCCAGAGCTGGGTAAAGGAATCTTTAACCCAAGGGAGGAGAGCTAATGGTTGGAGAATTGAGGTCACAGGATCAGAGATCTGGACCTGGAAGGGACTCCCAAAGGCCCACGGAGTGGACTTTACAAGTGACGAAATGAAGCCCCCACCCCCCACCCCTCCCGGGAGTGATTTGCCGGTTCTTTTACACGCGTTAAGTTAGCTGCGTTCCAGGGCCTTTGAGATCAGAACCAGGGTTCTGTGTCAGGAAAGCCACCAAACAAAGCCACTTTAAGCCTACACTCCTCTTTCTAAGGAAAGGATACCTTCTTTCCCAGTACCCGACACCCACCAAAATCACATTAGTTCTACCATTTTTACCACCATCCCTTAAAAAACACTATCAGATTTTAGAAACTTTTCCATTGCAGCAAACGTACCCTTATCGTGATACCCGCCAAAATCACATTATTCCTGCCACTTTTACCGCCATTCCTTAAAAAAAAAGACACTTTACCAGATTTTAGAAACTTTTCCATTGCGGCAAATATACCCTTATCGTGATACCCGCCAAAATCACATTACTAGAAGTAATTTTACCGCCATTCCTTAAAAAGACGCTTTCTCAAACTAGAGGAATTTTTCCATTGCAGCAAATGTACCCTTCTCATGCCCCACTCCCTCACCCCCCCAGCCCTAAATCCCTTCCCTCCCAGTTAGTAAAGAACAAGTAGTGCCCTTCCCATCCCTGGATACCCCCATCCTTGTTCCGCCCTTTCCACCCAATGTCTCACCTATTCCTCCCATAGCCCTGTCCCAGCCTAAGTCCCGCCCCCTTACTTTTTCTTTCTCCTTGGAGGTTGGAAGCCTTGCCTCTGTGTAGCCCCCCCCACTGGGGAGAGCTTCCCAACTGCTCCACCTTCCACAGTCGCCCTTAACTGTCTGACTTTTCAGCTGTGGTTGGCAGGTATTTATTCATTACTGCCCCATTCATTGGCTGCCCCACCCTGCCGCCAACCAATCAGGAGGCGAGCATTGTGCTCAACAGACCTAACCATTGTGACCTCAGTGGCCACAATTGAACACTAGCTGAAGCCTACCCCCTACTGGGTGATCAATAAACTTTAATAAAATGCCTACTTTATTCCTTGCATTGTATCAAGTATTGGGATTATAGAAAGGGCACACGATCTAATCATTAGACTTGTACCCGTGGGTGGTGGGAGGGGTGGTGGAGATATATCACGAAGGGGAAAAAGTGGTCAGTGCCCTCCAAAACCCCTCAACTTGTCCTTTCTTTTCTAAGCTGTTAACTCTTTCTTGCATAACCTTCCATTTCTTTTCTCATTTTTTCTTCTGCCTGTCTTGTTTATCTTATTACAGTCTTTTATGAGCACTTCTAAGAAGCCTCTTTGGGCTTGAGACCAATTTATCTCACTCTTTGAGATTTTCTCTGTGGTATTTTCTCATCTGAGCTCATGTTTTGGTCTTTGCTGTCCCCATAGTAGCTTTGTATGGTTAACATCCTTTTCTATTTCTTGATCGTTTTCTTTCTTTTTTTTTTCCTTCTATTTTGTGACTTTCATGGTCAAGCTCTGCTCCTGGGTTGCAGGAGGCACTGTCCAAAACTCGTGCAGCTCTGAGACTCAGCTTTGAGCAAAGGGGCCCTTTGTATTTAGAATATTGCTTTCAGCAGAGGGTAGCCCTACCTGCTCTCTCTAGGCAACAACCTGGTTTCCCAGACTGGAAATTTGATAGGGGCCTGGTATGTATTTCATACCCAGGGGTACCCCACCGTTCTTTCTAGGAAACAGCCTGGTTTTCCAGACTGACAATTTGGCAGGAACCCTGTGTGTGTTGTTGTGGGCAGTCCTTGCATTTTGTGTTTTGCTCATAGCAGGAGGTAGCCCTACTTGTTCTCTCCAGTTAACACCCTGGTTTGCCAGAGTGGCAATTTGGTAGAGGCCCCCTGTGTTGAAGTATGGTTCACATTAGGGGGTAGACCTACCTGTTCTCTCTAGGCAACAATCTGGTTTCCCACAGTAAAAATTTGACAAGGGCTTCTAGTGTTTGGTATCTTACAGTAGGGAATAGTCCTATCTACTCTTTCCAGGAAACAGCTTAGATTGCTAGACTGGCAAGTTGGAAGGGGCACCTGGAATTTGGTGTGTGGCTCACATTAAGGGGTAGAACCATCTGTTGTTTTCACGCAACAGCCTGGCTTGCCAGACTGGAAATGTGCCAGATGGCCCTTGTGCTTTGAGTCTGTCTTGCTCACAGGATAGGATAGATCCACCTGTTCACTCCAAGCAACAGCCTCATTTTCTAGGCTGGCAATTTGTCAGGGGATCCTTGTCTTTGATGTCTTTCTCACAGCTGGGGGTAGCCCATTCTTTTCTCTACATGTAATAGCCTGATCTGTCAAGGCTGTCAATGTGGAAGAGGACCCTGTGTTTGCTGTGACGCTCACAGTAGGGGTAGCCCCACATATTCTCTCCAGGAAACAGCCTGGTTTGCTAGACTGGCAATTTGGCAGGGCCCCCCATGTTTGGCATATTGCTCACAGCAGGGATTAACCCACTCTGTTCTATCCAGACAACACTTTAGTTGCCCGGACTGGCAATTTGGCCCTGTGTTTGGTATCTTGCTCACAGGAGGAGGTAGTCCTACCTGCTCTCTCTAGGGAAAAACTTGGTTTCCCTGACTGGAAATTTGGCTCCTGTGTTCAGTGTCTTGCTCACGACCAATGTACTCTCTCTCCAGGCAATGGCCTGGTTTCCCAGACAAGAAATTAGGCTGGGGCCCCTGTGATTGCTGTCAGAGAAGGGGTTAGTCCCAACTATACTTTTCAGGCAATAGCCTGGTTTCCAAAGCTGACAATTTGTCAGTGGCCTCGTGTTTCTTGTGTTGCTCACAGCATCAGGTAGTCCCATATGTTCTATCCAAGCAACAATCTGATTTCCCACAATGGGGATATGAGAGGAGCCCCTTGTGTTTGGTGTCTTGCTCAGAACAAGTACTAGCCTCTTCTGTTCCCTCCAGATAAAAGCCTGTTTTCCCAGACTGAATATTAGGCAGGGGTCCCTGCGTTTGGGGTGTTCCCCACAATACCAGGTAGTCCATCTGTTCTTTCCAGGCAATGTCTGGTTTCCTAGACTGGCAATTTGGCAGGGACACTCCAGTTTGGGGTCTTTCTCACAGCAGGGAGTAGCCCCTTCTGTTCTCTACATATAATAGTCTGTTTTCTTAGAATGCACGTTTTCCAGGGGCCTCTGTGTATGGTGTCTCCCACAGCAGGGGGTTGCCCCACTTGGTCTCTCCAGGCAACAGCCAAGTTTGCCACACAGGGAATTTGGCAGGGGCCCCTTCTGTTTCCTTTGTTACTCACAATAGGGGGTAGCCCCACCTGGCAACAGCCTGGTTTGCCACCCTGGCAATTTGTTGGAGGGGGTCTCGTTCACAGCAGGGGGTAGCCCCACATATTCTTCCCGGGTTTGCCAGCCTAGAAATTTGGCAGGGGCTTCTTATGTTGGAGTCTTGCTCACAGCAAGGGATAGCCCCACCTGTTCTCTCCAGGCCACAACCATGTTTCCCAGTCTGGCAATTCCCCAGGGGAACCTTGTGTTTGGCGGGGGGGTGGGGGAGTTGGGAGGGAGTTGCTCATAAAAGGGGGTAGCCCCTTCTATTCCCTACAGGTAATATCCTGCTTTATCAGAATAATGTGGATGGGGCCCCTGTGTTCCGTGTATTGCTCTCAGCAGGGGGTTGCCCCACTTGGTCTCTCCAGGCAACAGCCAAGTTTGCCACACAGAGAATTTGGCAGGGGCCCCTTCTGTTTCCTTTGTTACTCACAATAGGGGGTAGCCCCACCTGGCAACAGCCTCGTTTGCCACCCTGGCAATTTGTTGGAGGGGGTCTCGTTCACAGCAGGGGGTAGCCCCACATATTCTTCCCGGGTTTGCCAGCCTGGAAATTTGGCAGGGGCCACTGGTTTTTTTTGGGGGGGGTAGGTATGCTCACAGCAGGGGGTGGTTCCATATATTCTTTTCAGCTTTACCAGACTGGCAATTTGGCAGGAGCTCCTTGTGTTGCAGTCTTGCTCATAGCAAGGGATAACCCCACCTGTTCTCTCCAGGGAACTCTTGTGTTTGAGGGGGGGATGTCTTGTTCATATCAGGAGGAAGCCCTACTTGTTCTCTTCAGGCAACAGCCTGATTTCCCAGACTGGCAACATGTCCCCTCTGTTTGGGGTCATGCCAACAGTAGGAGATAGTCCTACCTGTTCTGTCCAGGCAACAACATGGTTTCCCAGACTGGCAATTTGGCCCTGCATTTGGTGTCTTGCTCACAGCAGGGGAAAGCCCGCCCTGTTCTCTCCAAGAAACAATCTGATTTCCTAGGTTGGCAATTTGGTAGGGGACCCTTATGTTTGAATTCTTGCTCATAGCACAAGGTAGACCTTTTGTTTTAGTTTTTGTTTTGTTACAGGAAATAGAATGGTTTCCCAAACTGGAAATTTAACAGGGCCCTTCTGTTTGGTGAGTTGCTCACAGAAAGAGATAGCCCCAACTGTTTTCTCCAGGAAACAACTAGGTTTCCTGATGGTAATTTGGCAGGGGCCCCTTTTGATGTCTTCCTTACAACAGGGGGTAGACCCTTCTATTCCCTCCAGATAAAAGCTTGTTTTCCCAGACTGGAAATTAGGCAGGGGCCCCTATGTTTGGTGTGTTGCTCATAATACCAGGTAGTCCCACTTGTTCTTTCCAGGAAAAGCCTGCTTTGCCAGACTGGCAATTTGGCAGGGGTACCCCAGTTTGGGAGGGTCTTTCTCACAGCAGGAGTTTGCCCCAATCGGTCTCTCCGGGCAACAGCCTTGTTTGCCACACTGAAAATTTAGCAGGGGCCCCTTCTTTTTCCTTTGTTACTCACATATAATACAGGGTAGCCCCACCTGGCAATAACCTGGTTTGCCACCCTGGCTATTTGGCAGGGGCCACTGGGTCTCACTCACAGCAGGGCGTAGCCCTGTATTTTCTTTTCAGGTTGGCCAGACTGGAAATTTTGCAGGGGCTCCTTGTGTTGGAGTCTTGCTAATAGCAAGGGATAGTTCCCCCCCCACACCGCGTTCTCTCCAGGCCACAGCCTTGTTCCCAGACTGGCAGTTTCCCAGGGGACCCTTGTGTTTGGGGGTGGGCTTGCTCACAGCAAGGGGTAACCCCTTCTATTCCTTCCACATAAAAGCCTGTTTTCCCAGACTGGAAATTAGGCAGGGGCCCCTGTGTTTGGTGTGATGCTCATAGCAGGGGGTAGACCAATCTGTTCCCTCCAGGCAACAGCCTAAAATTGCCCATACTGGCAATTTGGCCCTGCATTTGGTGTCTTGCTCACAGCAAGCATAGTCCTACCTTCTCTCTCTAGGTGCCAACCTGGTTTCCCAGACTGGAATTTTGACAGGGGTCCCTTGTGTTTGGTGTGTAGCTCACAGCAAGGGGTATCCCACCATTCTTTTGGGGAAACAGCCTGGTTTGCCAAAGTGGCAATTTGGTAGGGACCCCTATGTTTGGTGTCTTGATCACATCAGTGGATATCCCCATCTGTTCACTCAAGGCAACAGCCTCATCCTAGGCTGGCAATTTGCCAAGGAACCCTTGTGTTTGGTGTTTTCCTCACAACAAAGGGTACACCCTTCTATTCCCCCCAGATAAAAGCCTGCATTTCAGACGGGAAATTAGGCAAGGTCTGTTGCTCACAATTTGGCAGGGACACTCCAGTTTGGGGTCTTTCTCACAGCAGGGAGTAGCCCCTTCTGTTCTCTACATATAATAGTCTGTTTTCTTAGAATGCACGTTTTCCAGGGGCCTCTGTGTATGGTGTCTCCCACAGCAGGGGGTTGCCCCACTTGGTCTCTCCAGGCAACAGCCAAGTTTGCCACACAGGGAATTTGGCAGGGGCCCCTTCTGTTTCCTTTGTTACTCACAATAGGGGGTAGCCCCACCTGGCAACAGCCTGGTTTGCCACCCTGGCAATTTGTTGGAGGGGGTCTCGTTCACAGCAGGGGGTAGCCCCACATATTCTTCCCGGGTTTGCCAGCCTAGAAATTTGGCAGGGGCTTCTTATGTTGGAGTCTTGCTCACAGCAAGGGATAGCCCCACCTGTTCTCTCCAGGCCACAACCATGTTTCCCAGTCTGGCAATTCCCCAGGGGAACCTTGTGTTTGGCGGGGGGGTGGGGGAGTTGGGAGGGAGTTGCTCATAAAAGGAGGTAGCCCCTTCTATTCCCTACAGGTAATATCTTGCTTTATCAGAATAACAATGTGGATGGGGCCCCTGTGTTCCGTGTATTGCTCTCAGCAGGGGGTTGCCCCACTTGGTCTCTCCAGGCAACAGCCAAGTTTGCCACAGTGGGAATTTGGCAGGGGCCCCTTCTGTTTCCTTTGTTACTCACAATAGGAGGTAGCCCCACCTGGCAACAGCCTGGTTTGCCACCCTGGCAATTTGTTGGGAGGGGGGATCTTGCTCACAGCAAGAGGTAGCTCCACATATACTTCCCAGGTTTGCCAGCCTGGAAATTTGGCAGGGGCTCCTTGTGTTGGAGTCTTACTCTTAGCAAGGGATAGCCCCACCTGTTCTCTCCAGGCCACAGTCTTGTTTCCCAGTCCAGCAATTTCCCAGGAGACCCATGTGTTTGGATAGCCTGTTTTCCCAAACTGGAAATTAGACAGGGCCCCTGTGTGTTCATGTGTTGCTCACAATACCAGGTAGCCCCATGTGTTCTTTGCAGGAAAAGCCTTGTTTGCTAGACTGGCATTTTGGCAAGGGCCCCTGTGTTTGATGGCTTCCTCACAGCAGGGGGGTAGCCCTTTCTGTTCTCTCCAGGCAACAGCCTAGTTCCCCATTGGAAATTTGGCCCTGTGTTTGGTGTCTTGCTCACAGAGAGGGTAGAAGGTAGTCCTACCTGATCTCTCCAAGCAACATCCTGGTTTTCTGAACTACCAATTTGGCAGAGGCCCATTGTATTTGGTGCTGACAGTAGTGGGTAGCCCCACCTGTTTTCTCCAGGCAGCAGCCTGGTTTTCCAGACTGGTAAATTGGCACGGGCCCCTTTTGATGTGTTGTTCATGTCAGGGAGTCGACCCTTCTCTTTTCTCCAGGTAATAGCCTGGTTTCTGGACCTGGAAATTTGGCAGGGGCCCCTTTTTGGTGTATTGCTCAAAGCAGGGGGGTAGCACTATCTGTTTGGTCCAGGCAAAGCCTTCTTGGCCATACTGGTAAACTCGTCCAGACCCACCTCCTTGTTTGTTGTCTTGCTCACAGCAGAGTGTAGCTTCTTCTCTTCTCCCTAGGCAAGAGCCTGGATTGCCAGACTCGTAAAATGAAGGGGCCCCTTTGGTATGTTCTTCATGAGGTAGCCCTACCTGTTCTCTCCAGGTAATTGCCTGGTTTGGCAGACTGGCAAATTGGCTTAAGCCCCTGTGTTGGGGAAAGGGAGTCTTGCTCACAGCTGGGGGCAACTCATTCTGTTTTCTCCAGCTTATAGCCTGGTTTCCTGAACTGGAAATTTGGCATGCTCCCTCTGTTTGGTGACTTGCTCACAAAGCGGGAATAGCCCCACCTGTTCTCTCCAGGCAACAGCCAGGTTTCCAGACTTGTAATTTGGCAGAGACCCCCTTTGATGTGTTGCTCATAGCAGAGGGTAGTACTACCTGTTCTCCCCAGGCAAGAGCCTGGATTGCCAGACTGGTAATTACCAGACAGGGGCCCCTGTGTTTGGGGTTTTGCTCCCAATTCAGGTAGCCCCACCTATTCATTCCAGGAAAACCTGGTTTGCTAAACTGGCAAACTGGTAAAGGACCCTTGTTTGGTGTCTTGCTTACAGCAGGGTGTAATCCCTTCTCTTCTCTACAGGTAACAGCTTGGTTTCCTAGACTAGAAGTTAGCCAAAGGCCCATCCTCACAGCAGAGGGTAGTCCCACTTGTTCTCACCAGTCAAAAACCTGCTGCGCCAGACTAAAAATTTGGGAGGCTTCCCCTATATTTGGTGGGTTACTCACATTAATTTGTAGTCTCTTCTGTTCCTTCCAGGAAACAATCTGGATTGCCAGAATTTGGAAAGGGCCCCTGTGTTGGGGAGTCTTGTTCACATCAGGGGGAAGCTCTACTTGTTCTCTCCAAGCAACCACCTGATTTCCCCGAATGGCAATTTGGCCCAGTGTTTGGTGTCTTTCTCACAGCAGGGTGAAAAGCCCTTTCTGCTCTCCCCAGGAAAAAGCCTGGTTTCTGGACAGGAAAATTAGCAGGCCCCCTCTGTTTAGTTAAGTTGCTCACAGCAAGGGATAGTCCCACCTGTTCTCTCCGACAACAGCCTGGTTTCCCAGGGTGGCAATTTGGCAGGGGTCCCTGCATTTGGGGTCTTTTTCACAACAGGGTACTCCTTACCAGTTCTCTCCAAGAAACAACCTGGTTTGCCAAACTGGCAAATTTGGTGTCTTACTCACAATAGGTGGGAACCTCTTCTGTTCTCTCGAGTTAATACCCTGGTTTTCCAGACTGGAAATCAGCCAAGGACCCATTTGACAGCAAGGGACAAGCCCACTTGTTCTCACCAGACCAAAGCTTGGTGTACTAGACTGGAAATTTGGTAGGGGTCCCCTTTGTTTGGTGGGTTGCTCATATTGATTTGTACCCCCACTTCTTCCTTTCAGAAAATAGTCTGGATTGCCAGACTAGCAATTTGGAAGGGGCTCCCCTGTTAGGGGGTCTTGCTCACAGCAGGGGGAAGCCCTATTTGTTTTCTTCAGGCAACAGCCTGATTTCCCGGACTGGTAACTTGTCCCCTGTTTTGGGGGTATTGGTCACAGTAAGAGATAGTCCTACCTGTTCTAACCAGGCAACAGTATGGTTACCTGGACTGGCAATTTGGCCCTGCATTTGGTGTCTTGCTCACAGCAGGGGAAAGCCTGCCCTGTTCTCTCCAGACAACAATCTGATTTCCCAGGCTGGCAATTTCTCAGGGGACTCTTAAGTTTGATATCTTCCTCACAGTAGGGGGCAACCCCTTCTGTTCTTTCCAGGTAATAGCCTGGTTTGCCAAACTGGGAATTTGGCTGGGCCCCCTGTGCTTTCTGTGTTGTTCACTTTGGGGAATGGCTCCACCTCTTCTTTCCAGACAATGGCTGGTTTGCCACACTGGCAAATCGGCAGGGGACCCCTGTTTGGTGTCTTGCTCACAGTAAGTGGTAACCCCTTCTCTTCTCTTGAGGTAATATCCTGCTTTTCTGGATTGGAAATTTGGCAGGGGTCCCTGTGCTTTCTGTATTGCTCATAGCAAGGGGTAGTACTACCTGTTCTCTCCAGGAAACAGCTTGCTTTTCTAGAGTGTCAATTTGGCAGGGCCCTCTGTATTTAGTGCTCACAATATGGGGTATCCCCACCTGTTGTTTACAGGAAAAACCTTCTTGGCCATACTAGCAAATTGGCAGAGCTGCCTCCCCCCCTTCACTGTCTTGCTCACTACAGGGGTAGCACCACCTGTTCCCTCCAGGCAACAGCCTAGTTTCCCTGTATGCCAATTTGGTCCACTATTTGGTGTCTTGCTCACAGCAGGGTGAAGGCCCTTCAGTTTTCTCCAGGCAACAGTCTGGATTGTAAGACTGGCAATTTGGCACAGAGGCCCTTGTTTTTGGTGTCTTGCCCCACCTTTGAGGTAATCCCACCTACTCATTCCAGGAAATAACCTGATCTGCCAAACTGGCAAACTGGTTTGGTGTCTTAATAACAGCAGATGATAGCCCCTTCTGTTCTCTCAAGGTAATACCATGGTTTCCCAGAATGGAAATTAGTCAAGGGCCCATCCTCATACCAGGGGAAGTCCTGCATGTTCTCTTCAGGCAACAGCCTGATTTTCCAGACTGGCAACTTGTCCCCTGTGTTTGGGGTATTGGTCACAGTAGGAGATAGTCCTACCTATTCTGTCTAAGTAACAGTATGGTTTCCTGGACTGGCAATTTGGCCCTGCATTTGGTGTCTTACAATCTGGTGTACCCCCACCTGTTCTCTCTGGGCAACAACCTGACTTCCATGGCCGGCAATTTGCCAAGGCACCCTTATGTTTGATATCTTGCTAACAGCAAAAGGTAGACCCTTCTGTTTTTTAGAGGTAATAGCCTGGTTTCCCAGACTGGAAATTTAGTTTGGTGAGTTGATCACAGCAAGGGATAGCCTCACCTGTTCTCTCCAGGTTATAACCTGACTTCCTGAACTGGTAATTTGGCAGGGGACCCTCTGTTGTCTTGTTCCCAGCATGGGTAATCCTACCTGTTCTCTTCAGGCAACAGCCTGGTTTTCTGGACTGGCAATTTGCCTTCTGAACTGAAGCTGGAAGCTGCCTCACTGCTCTGCTCTTCTACTGGACCAAGACTTAGTGTTTCACAGTTGCTTTTCTGCTGTTACTAAGATGTTCTTACTAACTTTCCCACATATTCTGAGCCGGCTTGAACACCTGTTTCACTCCACTGAGACTGACCTTTCTTGAAATCCTTCCACAGTATCTTGAGCTAGAGAGTCATTTCATTCTTTCAGAGTCTATTCAGAGGCTTGGTTTCACGTAGTTTTGGGGAAAAACTGGTAAAGTTTGAGCAGCTTCCTGGCTTCACTCTGCTATCTTGGTTCTGCCCCTGTGCTGCTAACTACCAATCCCCTCACCCTAATCCACACATACACACACACAGAGAGAGAGAGAGAGAGAGAGAGAGAGAGAGAGAGAGAGAGAGGAGAGAGTCCAGAATTACAATGTTTCATGACTGAACACTTGCTAATATAAAAGTCCACTTTATAAAATGCCCCACTAAAGGTCATATAGTTTTATTTGAATACCTCTGCTCATGAGGAGCTCACCATGTATGGAAGCACTAAATTCTGTTTTACCCCAAATGCAATTTTTAGAAATCTTTCCTGACAACAAGCATTACCTTTCTCCCTGTCCCATTCCTTGTCTGCTCTTGGGGCCCAGTACAAACAGAAATCCCTCTTCTATAAAGCTCAAATTCTGGGGGAGGGGCACCAAAACTTCAAATATAATTTGTCCCCAAGTCTTCTCTCTTCCAGACTAAATATGGAGTCCTAACACCGCATATTTTTCAGTGCCCTCATCCCAACCTGGGCAAGCTGCTCAGTTTATCAATGTCTTCCTGAAAATGGTGTGCCCAGAACTGAATGCTATACCCCACAGGTGGTCTAACCTAGGCATAGAATTATGGGACTATTGACTGGATGTAACTGGGTATTTTTTGACCTGGGGCAAACCCCACCAATTCTACCCATTGTCCCTGGAGACACAGGGCATGGCATAGGGATAGCTGGGGTTTTTTGTTTTGTTTTGTTTGTTTGTTTGTTTGTAGCAATCTGAATTCCTCTTTCACACTTCCCACATTCTCATATAAGCTATCAAAGACCAGTATGTTCTGGTTAAGACTTGTAAAGAGCTACTTGAGAAAGGGGGAATAGAGGCTTGTTGTATTTGACTCCAAAGTGTAGAGCAATGATCAATGAGTGGGAACTTCTACAAGAAGAAGAGGGCAATGGGGGTTAAGTAACTTGCCCAGATTCAAACAGCTAGTAAGCATCTAAAGTTGAATTTGAACTCAGGTCTTCCTAATTCCAGGGCTGGTGCTCTATGTAGTGAAGTACCATCTAGCTGCCCCAAGGAGGAATTTACTAAGGGCTCCTTAGGAAGGACTAGCTAGCAACCTGTGGGTCTGGGACTGGCAGTTGAGCTACAATTCCCAGTTGGGACCATGGCAACCATGCCTAATGGAGTGTCAAATAGGTACTGTCTTCTTTTCTGAATCAATTCCCTCCTTCTGTGAACAATATTCCCCTGGTACTTTCACCAACTCACAGGCTGAGGCTAGGAAGGATTCTGGGCGTTTGACACTTGTTGGAAGCTGGGGCTTTGGTTTAGTTTGGTGAGAAGCTTAAGAATATGCCTCAAGTGGGGTAGGTACTTCTTTCCTTCTTAGATTACCTCATACCAGCTGTAGTATCTGTGAGAATTAGTAGAGTACAATAGAATGCTGAACATACGATCGGGAACTCTTGGGTTCAAATGCAGCCTCTAATGCTTTAACATCCAAGTAACGATAGGTAAATCAGTGACCTAAGCTAACTTCAGTCTAATTTCAATTTTCCAAGTTCCAGATGAGTTACCTTGTATGGGGATGTCCCTGAATCCAGACCAAAACAAATCTGAAATCCCTGGATGTGTATTGCTTCCCCCTCCTGTAAAATGGAAGTTCCTTGAGGGCAGGGACTACCCCCTGACCCTGTTCTTGCTTATTGTAAATAGATTCTTCAGACCTTTCCTTCCTTCACAGAACTACTCCTGGCCCCCCACTTCTGTGGCTTTCCACCCTAATCCTCACCTCCCAGAACCCACGCTGCTTCAGTGGCTGGGACCTGGAACTGCCTTGGAACAGTCTCAGTGCCTGGAGCAGAGCCTGGAACAGACTGTACCTGCCTGGTGTTGTTGCTGCTACAGGCTCAGCAGTCCCTATTGAAGGCTGGAGCCCAGTCAGTCAGGGGTCTGCTTCCCCAAGCAGGGGATATATTTATGTAATATAAATTTATGGAAATCGAGAACTGTCTGGACACACACACACACACACACACACCCCAACACAATGTTTCAAATTGGCCCACCAGCTCTTGCCCAGCATTCAGCACCTTCCATCTCCCATCTACTTGCCTTTACTTTGGTTGTACCTTACTCTTAGAACACTCTCCTCTCTGCCTCTTAGATTCCCTATTTTCCTTCAAGGTTCTTATATGGACAGCTAATCTACTATGGGAAGCCTTTCATTTGTCCCTCCCAGACTCCCCACCTCCAGATATTAATATTCTCTCTGAGTTATCTCACACTTACTTAGCCTTGTAGTAGTAGCAATGATAATAGTAGTACTGATGGTGGTAGTGGTAACAACATCAACAGCAGTAGTGATACGCTCCTGGATTACGGTTGGCAGAGAAAGCCTACAATTCACACAATGTTCATCACCCTCCCATCAGATTTGGCTCAAAGAGAGAATATTAGACATATTTGGTATCACAGAGAAACTTGTATCACTTTATAGGAAAGTGGGAGAGGAAAAGGGAAAAGGGGTAGGGTAATAGAAGGGGAAACAGAAGTAGTAGGGGGAAGGTATAAGACAGGGGGAAGGACTAAAGGAGAGGGTTGTTTGAGGGAGGTAGTGGTCAGAAGCAAAATACTGCAGAGGAAGGAAAGGGGGAAAGGAAAGAGAAAAACATAATTTGGGGTAAATAAGATGGTAGGAGGTACAGAATTAATCATTTTCACTGTGAATGTGAATGGGATGGATTCTCCCATAAAAAGGAAGGAGATAGCAGACTGGATTAAAAGCCAGAATCCTACGATCTGTTGTTTACAAGAAACACATTTAAAACAGAGTAATACATTGAGAGTAAAGGTAAAAGGCTGGAGCAGAATCTACTATGCTTCAGGTGAAGTCAAAAAAGCAGGGATAGCCATCCTGATCTCAGATCAAGCAAAAGCAAAAATAGATTTAATTAAAAGAAGGAAGCAAACTATATCTTGCTAAATGGTACCATAGATAATGAAGCAATATCAATACTAAACATATATGCACCAAATGGTATAGCATCTAACTGCCTAAAGAAGTTAAGAGAGCTGCAAGAAGAAATAGACAGCAAAACTATAATGAGGGATCTCAACCTTGCTCTCTCAGAAGTAGATAAATCAAACCACAAAATAAATAAGAAGTTAAGGAGGTAAATAGAATTCTAGAAAAGTTAGGTATGATAGATCTTTAGAGAAAATTGAATGGAGACAGAAAGGAGTATACTTTCTTCTCAGCAGTTCATGGAACCAATACAAAAATTGACCATATATTAGGGCATAAAGACCTCGAAAACAAAAATCAACTGCAGAAAAGCAGAAATAATAAGTGCATTTTTTCAGATGATGCAATAAAAATTGCATTCAATAAAAGGCCAGAGGAAAATAGACCTAAAATTAATTGGCAACTAAATAATCTAATCCTAAAGAATGAGTGGGTGAACGAGCAAATCATAGACACAATAATTTCATCCAAGAGAATGACAATAATGAGACAACATGCCAATATTTGTGGATGCAGCCAAAGCAGTAATAAGGGGAAATTTCATATCTCCAGATGCTTAGTTGCATAAAATAGAGAAAGAGAAGATACGAATTGGGCTTGCAATTAAAAAAGCTAGAAAGAACAAATTAACCCCCCAATTAAATACCAAACTTGAAATTCTAAATAAAAGGGGAGATTAATAAAATTGAAAGTTAAAAAAAACTATTTAATAAATAAAAGAGTTGGTTTTATGAAAAAAACCAACAAAATAAATAAACCTTTAGTTAATTTGATCAGAAAAAGGAAAGAGGAAAATCAAATTGTTAGTCTCAAAGATGAAAAGGGAGAACTTTCCACCAACAAAGAGGACATTGGAGCAATAATTAAGAGCTATTTGGCCCAACTTTATGTCAATAAATTTGATAACCTAAGTGAAATGAAGGAATACCTACAAAAATATAGATTGCCCAGATTAACAGAAGAAGAAGTAAGTTACTTAAATAGTCCCATTTTAGAAAAAGAAATCAAATAAGCTACTAAATCAACTCCCTAAGAAAAAATCTCCAGGACCAGATGGATTTACATGTGAATTCTACCAAACATTTAAAGAACAATTACTTCCAATACTATACAGACTATTTGAAAAAAATAGGGAGAGAAGGACTCCTACCAAATTCCTTTATGACACAGACATGGTACTGATACCTAAACCAGGTAGGATGAAAACAAAGAAAATTATAGACCAATTTCCCGAATGAATATTGATGCAAAAATCTTAAAATATTAGCAAAGAGGTTACAGAAGTCATCCCCAGGATAATACCAGGAATGCAGGGCTGGTTCAATATTAGGAAAACTATTAATTGACTATATCAATAACCAAAGTAACAAAAACGATGATTATTTCAATAGATATAGAAAAAGGATGTGATGAAATCCAGCACTCATTCCTATTAAAAACACTAGAGTATAGGAAGAAATGGACTTTTCCTTAAAATGATCAATAGCATCTATTTAAAACTATCAGCAAGCATCATATGTAATGGGGACAAACTAGAACCATTCCCAATAAGACCAGGAGTGAATCAAAGTTGCCCACTATCACCATTTCTATTCAATATTGTATTACAAATGCTACTTTTGGCAATAAGAGAAGAATATGAGATTAAAGGAATTAGAGAGTGAGTAATGAAGAAACCAAATTATCACTCTTTGCAGATGATATGATGGAATACTGAGAGAACTGCTCTGAGGGAGGAAAAATTTTATATTATATATATATTATTATATATATTACTGCTCTCCCACTCTCCCACTCCTGGCATCTACTGTACCTCTTCATTTTACCTATAATCTCTTCTACTTAATTTGTGATTTTTCTGAAAGGCCATTGTGAATTCTTTACATGGTTGAACCCCAATGTTTGGTGCCAATTGCTCTCCTCAGTCTTATTATTATCACTTTACTCACTAGGTGGTGAGTAATGAATGTAAAGTAGGGGGATGCCTCTAAATGGAAAACATCCCTTTCTGAAGATGATTGCATATCCCCACTTCTCTCTGGGGATTCTGGATGAGTAGGTAAGACTACTTGAAAGTAGGATTTTGATTTTTGGTTTTCTAGGGGTGTTGTATGTTCCTCAACATTACAAAGGTAAACTAATATAACATCTGGCCATCCAGGACTTAAAATGCCCACTTTCTGTATTCTCTCTGTTTTTGCCTGTCTGGCCTCCTAGAGCCTCTTCATGACAGTCTGTCTTCTGTTTGCACTTCAAATTAACCTGCATTTTCTTAAAAATTTTTTTAAGAGATAAAAACAGCCTCCATGACTACCTGCTTGAAAACGGTGGCATTGTTCTTTAGCTTCTCTCCCTTAAAGAAGCTTGTGGAATGGCCAAGGCAACCCTGGCTTGATCATTAGGTCCAGGGTTCTAACACAGTCTATCCAGTCTGCCTTACTGATGGAAGGTAGGCTCCCCAACATCCCTCATGCCCTGGTGACAGGCTTGGGACCCCCAAGGTGCTAAAATCCTCATCACAGGACCCTGTGAAAGAGCATAGTCTTTTCAATTCTCCCTAGATGGCAGAAACAAGCAGTCTTTCCCCCCTTCTCTAGACAGAGACTGCCTCCACTTGGCTCGGGGAGATCCAGGAGGCCCACCTAGCATCTTAAGATCTTTCCCCCTTCCTTCCATCTCTAACTTCAGAAGGAGTAGACAGGAGGGTAGAGAAAAGATAACCCTAAAATTCTCAAATATAACTCATCCATGGCTTTGGATTTTGGCTTTTTGTACCTAATTTGGAAGATTGCTAACATTTTACCCCCAGGTGCCATCTAGAAAAACTGCCATCCTGTGTCTTCACCTTGTGTCTCAGTTTACTGCCACCTTAAAAATTGGGGCCCCAAGAAAACAAATTTGAATGTTATACTTTTGAAAAGACTGGCATTCAACAAGTTTCTTCCAAAGCTGCAGCTTTAAATTTGTGTATGTTTACATTGTAAATCTGATTCTAAATTGTATGAGACAATCACTATTAGCTGGCGTGGGCTAAAATTGTAAATCTGATCAGATTTTAGAAATATGTATGCGTTAGTCTGTAACATATTGCTACTAGGAATTTAAATCTGTATCTGATTTGATCTTACGCTAAAAAGTTGACCTTAAAACAAAATTCTCTGGTAATTTATTCAACCTAAAGAATTCACGTTTGTATCTCTAATTCGATGGGATATATTTAATGTGTTTGTTGCTTTCTAAGTTGTATATTTTACAATTTGTAAAATCGTATGAACTATGTTTTAAAAAATGTGTCAGCTCTGGTGGACATGTCCTATAAGTTTTGTGAAGATTCCCCCCAGATTAGTTAGCTAGCTAGTCTATGTTATGACTTTTAAAATTGTCTTTAAGATGGTCTTGATTTATCCCTTAAATAAAGAGATTTACTTGAAGAAGCAGAGAAGTTTGAACCAAAGATGGTCTTGATTTCTCCCTTAAATAAAGAAAGAGATTTACTTGAAGAGACAGAAGAGAAAAGTTTGAACCAAAAAGAAGCATCCTTCCCCCGCCCCACTCTCCACCGGGCTCTAGCTCCAGGCTTACTCCTTCCCCCTCTTGCTAGCAAAGTGAAGCTAGCAAGGAAAAGAGCTTAGTATTGGAGAGAAAGTTCCTTTACACGGGTGAAATAGTTTTGAAATCTCTTCACCTTCAAATTGCTTCCATCATTTAAAAGGACAGGCGCTGGGGGGGGGGGGGGAACAAATTCTCCAGAGACTTACAATTAGGTGATTGCTTCTGAAAATTCTTGATTAGGATTTTGGGCAGTTGTATGAAATTGGGAATTCAAAACTGTGAAATACTTATTTACATAATTTCATGGTTTTATTTCAGATCAGTTGGCCTTGGAATATGAGGGCCTAATCCACTTTCCCTCCCTCCCTCACTGGGTGTGCTAAGGAGGTGAAATTCCTCCCTCTTTGCCCACCTGAGAACTCCCTCCCTGCACGCCCACTTCACTGATTGGAGAAACTGGAAAGAGCGCCACTTACTCCTCAGCCCCTTTCTAGGGCCCCTGCAGATTAAGGGAAAGTTCTTCATTTTTCAATTGCTTCCATTATTTAAAAAGATAGTCTCACATCTCAAATCTGGTTGTTGATGTTAGAGTAAAATCATTTGTGTAGTGCTGAACACTACTTAGATCAGATCCTAAATAACAAGACTTCACCTGCTTAGTAATAAAGGAACTTATTCTAAGAGAAGTTTCTTAGATATTTTTATTCTTGCCTAATTTTAAGTTCTCTGAAAATGATTATTTCAAAACTCATCCCTTCTGTCCCAGTTTAACATTTATGCAGTGTATATCAACATGATCTGCAACTTTTTAAAATACCCAAAGCAAGATCTGAACCTGACAGTCTCGGTTCTTTTGCTAGCAAAAGCTCTAGTTATTTTTTTTTCTTTTCCTTGCACCTTCTGTCGTACATGTGAAAGGAAAACATGGCATGAAATGACATATCAGCCCGCCATAGTTTAGGTTATGCAAAATGATCCGTATATTTTTTTGTTTGTTTGTTTTTGGATCTGAAGTCTCTGAGGTGGGACTTGAGAGAAAAGGTCTTGGGACCATCACTAATGTGATGAGTTTGAATCCAGGTACGGATGATGGACTGATAAGTAAGAAAACCTACCATCCCGGAGAAATGCGACCCACCTTCTCAAAGGGTGCAGGTGGAGGTTTGTTTGCATTCTGGGAAAAATCTGGAAAGGCAGCTTTTTGAGCTCTCTTCTAGATCTGATCTTTCCAACATCAATTTCCCAATTGTGTTCCTCTGTATAAGAACGCCCCTCACCTACTCTGGAGTCTGGCGATGGAGCTGGATTGTTATGATACGTGTGGCCATCGTTTGTGATTCAGACCTGAAGTCAGACAGAACGAAGGATGCTTTATCCTCTTATAATCTTATAATCGCTGCTTTTCTCTGTTATGGCAAATCTCTATATTTAGAGCGAGTGGTCAGCTTAAAAGCCATGCCCAAAAGTGTATGGAAGTAAGATCTGTTTTTCATCTGAAATGTGTAAATCATTGGATAAGATGAATATTTGGCCTACTTATCTGCCCGTAACTAGATATAAAACATTTAGTTATTGATCTAACAGTTTGGGAGACCAAGCTGGTACTCTAAGGCTTAGAGTAGAGAATTTTAGAGCCATCTTAGAAGATGTAACGAATGGAAGATTCTGCATTAAAGCCATGCAACAAGTCGGTCTTATTGAAGCAAATTGATTCTGTGCTAATCTTCAGTATTGTGCCCTGATAACCAACTTTGTACCCCTAAGGTGTAACCAAACTTTGGCCTCTTCCCACAGGCCACTGGATTTCACTCTCACCTTCTGGATGCTAGTTAATAAGTACCTCTGGATTTGGCCTTTAAAATTTCAGTAGGGGTTTGCTAGATCTTCCTGTTTGGGGATCCCCTTTTGAAAAGTGGAAAACAAATTTTAAAAGTAGGAAAATGATGTGGTTGTGAGTCTTGTAGGTAGGGTTGGCAGAGAGTCTGAAATGCTGATAGAATTACTCCCTCAGGCAAGCAGGGAAAAGCCCACCCCCTGTGGAGGTCTTGGGTAACCCCACCTTACTGTAGCCAATCAGAGTCAAACCCCTGAAGTTAAATTTCCCCAATTAATCTGCCCATGGCCCCCGCCACCTTTGCTGAATCCCCTTTGGATTAGTCCCCCAGCACATTCTGCCTCATGGTATCTTTCTTCTCACCCTTCCCCCTGCCTCATGGTGACTTTCTCCCTCTTATAGCTACCTCTTTTAGGGAGCTCATCTCCTGGATGGATTTAGCCTGCCAGTCAATGGTGTACTCCCACCTCATGGAGTGTTCCCTTTCTCCTGGCTAATTGTGAGTTCCACTGGGGAACTTGGCTTTTCCCTTGGTAATTGTTAAAACCCTTTTCCTTGCTCACTATCTCCTCTCCCTTCATCTTTACCACTTCTGGTGTCTACTGTACCTCTTCATTTTGTCTGTAATTTCTCTTAAATAAACCTACCTTTTGCCAAAGAGAATGGACATTATGAATTCTTCTAGTAGTAGTAGTAGTTATTGTGGCGGTAGTTATAATAGTAGTAGCAGCAGTGGCAGGAGGAGTAATAGCAATGGTAGTAGTAGTAGTAGTAGTAGTAGTAGTAGTAGTAGTAGAAGTAGTATTACTAGTAGTAATAGTAACGATAGTAATAGAAATAGTAGTAGTAGTTGCTGTGGTGGTGGTTATAATAGTAGCAGCAGCAGCAAGAGTAGTAATAGTAATGGGAGTAGTAGTAACTGTGATGGTGGTTGTAATAGCAGCAGCAGCAGCAGCAGCAGCAGCAGGAGAAGTAGTAGTAATGGTAGTAGTAGTAGTAGTAATAGTGATGGTAGTAATAGAAATAGTAGTAGTAGTAGTTACTGTGATGGTGGTTGTAATAGTAGCAGCAGCAGCAGGAGTAGTAATAATAATGGTAATAGTAGTAGTAGTAGTAGTAGTAGTAGTAGTAGTAGTAGTAGTAATTATTGTGGTAGTTGTTGGAATAGTAACAGCAGCAGCAGTAGAAGTAATAGTAATGGTAGTAGTAGTTGTTGTTATTGTGGTGGTGATTGTAATAATAGTAGCAGCAGTAGCAGCAGCAACACAGTAGCCACTAACTTTTATTTATGTAATACTTTTAAGGGTTACAAAATGCCTGACACATATTATTTTCCTCAATCCTTATAATGGCCCTGTGAGATGGGTGCTGTCATTATGTCCATTTTACAGATGAAGAAACTGAGACTGAGTGATTTGCCCAGGATTATATATACTTAGTAAGTATCTGAGGAAGGATTGAAATTCAGGACTTTTGACTCCATGTCCATCACTGTATAAGCCCCCTGAGATCCAGGCCTGCTTTCCATTCTTCACTTTGTAATTTCAATCTGTGATGTGACGAACAACCCTATAAAGTGGCAAGGTTATGAGCAAGTGGAAAGGAGGGTTCCAAGCTCAGGACCACAGAGGAAGTGTCAGTCTCTGCTCCCCGTTCCCCCCACTCCCTCTTTTCTGCCTCCCAATTTTTTTACTCTTTCTTTTGTCTTTAGAAGTTCCGGGCCTTTAAGAAAGAAGAGAAGGATGAAACTGCTTGAAGTCAGCAGGGCATCCAAGGAATGGGGTTCTAGAACTGGAAAGGCCCTTAGAGGCTCCATTTTTACAGCTGAAGGAAACTGAGGCCCAGTAAGGGATATTGATTGGTTCAAAGTCACAAAAGTAGGAAGTATCAGAAGTAGAATCCGAATCCGGGCCCTCTAGTATCCAGTCAGAGATCTCTACCTCCTTTGTGGATTTCTTTAGAAGAAAAGGGAGTTGTTTCCATTCAAAACAGCAACTATTCCTGATGTAGATAAAGAATACACTTTCTGCTTTGTCCCAGGGCCTACTGGAAAATTCACCTGACGGTGCCAGCTTAGCCAAAAGGTGCCCAGACAGGAAGTCTGGAGATCTAGGTCCTAGTCCTCCTGAGCAAGTTCCCCTGGGCCTCCGTTTCCTTACCTGTAACATTGAGACAATAATCCTGCTCCATTCTGACTCGTAGATACATTTTATCACATGTCAGAGGATCATAAATTCACAGCTTGGGACCTTCTCATTTTACAGATAAGAAAACAGGCCCAGAAATGTGAAGGGCCTCCCCCACTCCGCCTGCCATGGTTGAACAGATATTGTCCTAAGTAGCAGAACTGAGATGAAAAATTCTAAGTGAGGACTCTTTAGTGATACAAGTTCCCTTTTATCTAAAACAATCTTTCTCAAGAGAGCGCGAGTAATTCCAGACAAGAATTTTGGCCGTTCCTAAAACAGCCTGAAGCATTTATAAATATCAGCTTTTATGGTTCTTCGAAAAGCTACCTCAGTCTGTATTAGTTCACAAAATTCTGTGCATCACTTGTCCCTACCTGAGCGCCAGGTGCTCCCATAGCACCCCCGGAACAGGCTACTGAGTTGCCTATGGCACACAGCTAGAAAGTAGCAGAAGCAGAATCAGGACTTTTTTTTTTTTTTGGAGAGGGTTCTGGGACAATACTCTAGCCCTCCACTAGGTGGCGAGAGGACACCACCGAAGAAATAGACCAGACTGGACCTGTGTGGTGGTTTCCTGGACTTGAGTAGGACTTTCAGTGAGGGGGGTCCTATCAAGGCATCTTCCTCTGGGAGGGAGTCAGTGGAAGAAATAAATTTTGTCTAGCTCAAGGGAAATGGCACTGGCCTTTATGAGGGGCTGGGGATGGTCCTACAGTGGAGCTCCCATTTCCCTGAGCCTCGATCTTACATGCCCAGCCATATAGTTTGAGGAAGCAGCTAGGTGGCCCAGTGAATAGAGTGCTGAATTTGGAGCTGGGAGCTGAGTTTGAATTCTCCCTCGGATGCTTTCCAGCTGTGAGATTGTGAGCAAGTCATTTAACCTCTCTCAGGGTCAGTTGCTCCTTCTCTAGAATGGGGATAATAATTGCACTTAAATCGCAGGGTTGTTGGGAGAATCAAACAAGATCAACTACAACGTGGAAAGTCGTTTGTATATAGTGCAGCGCTACATAAATCCTGGCTATTATTAGATGGGGCAGAGAAACCTAGAGCAGAGGTATCAACGTGTCCCCCCTTCCGGTGTTACAACCCAGTCCCCGACACTCCTTTGTATAGCCCAAATCAGATGTGAATTAGAATTAGAAAATCTGTAAGAAAAGAAATTAAAATGCAATAAAAGATAGACATCAGGACATTTAGAAACTAAATCCCCAACCCTCCTGTATATAGCTCAAATCAGATTTGAGATAGAATTAGAAAATCTGTAAGAAAAGAAATGAAAATAGAATAAAAGTCAATATGTGGCTCACAGAGACCCTCATGCATAGATTAGTGACCCCCATTTTTTTCTGAGCTTGATACTACTGACCTAGAATACAGCCCAAGCTTAGGGGAGCCAGACCGGGGTTTGAGGAGCCGGTCCCAAGCTAGAGCTCCTCTCTTCTCCATCCTTTTCCCTGTCTTTGTCTCTCTCCTCCTACTTCTTTTTTTTAATCTCAGTGTGCTGGCCTAGTGGGACATTGGGAGAGAGGCAGGAGGTCACAACTAAAATGAATGGACAAGAAAAATGAACTTAACGTTGTGTGTGTTATTTTCTGCCTTTAAAGACATTATTCTGGGAAGTGGTCCATGGGTTTCACCAGTCGAACTGCCCGAGGGGTCCATCATACAACCAAAGTTCAGAACCTCTACCCAACTGTGTTCACTAGTGACAGAGAAATGTGGGTCCAGACATCAGAGCATTTTCAGTGCTTTGCTTTGGGTTAAGCTACACAAACAATAAATAAAATTTTGATAAAGTTTGAGTTTGTATACTATGTCAGTATTCAAAATTTTACAACTTTTTTTTGTTTTTTTTTTTAACTTATAAAATAGATGAATCGAGGTTTTGGTTTGAAAGATGGGTGTCTATCTAGTTTATAAAGTTTATAAGGATTCCCTCCCTATTGGGTTCCCCACATGTTATAGACAGATAACACCGGACTAATCACAAGGAACCCCAGAACCAGAACATGATAAAGGTCTCATTTCAGTGACTAGAAAAGACTGGGCTATCTACAATGGAACCAAGTGGTAAAAAATGCCCATTGCCCTGATGGTACCACATAGCTGGCCAGGGTCCATTAATTTAGTTATCCCTCTCTTTGCCAATCTCTTTCTATAATGTGTGTGTGTGTGTGTGTGTTTTGGATCAGCACTGCAAGGGTTGGCATCTGGATTTTTCCATTCTTGTTCCATATTATCTGGGGATGAAGGAAGCCACTAACAGCTTGGATTTGACCTCAGGTCTTCCCTGATTTGGGGACCAACTCTTTCCACTGCAGTACCTAGCTGCCTTTTGAGCAGGTCAGGAGGTGTTGAGGTGCATTCTGGGTAGGAGTCCTCCAGTACACACTAGTCTTTTGGGCTAACAGTTCTTTCTGCAAGTTTAGAATAGTCACCAAAGTGGAACTTTGCTGACTCCGGCAGCACCCCAGAGACCGAAAATTCTTGTCATAGTCTCTGCTACCACTGTCTCCTGGTTTCCTGAGAACTTCTCCCCAGCGGCATGGTCAGGGTAGCCAGGTAGCAAACCCCGGCTCCTTCCCCACAGTCCTCTGCTCTTACCTTCAGTGGATTAGGTCGGACCCAAGCAACAATTACTCACCAGTAACATCTGCCAAATGCAGACAAAGCAGTGCCAAGGTGTCCACCTTCTTGTTTACGGCTATGACTTTTGAGGTCATCCTCTTCACTTTGGCCATGAAATTGTAATCTAACAACAAATTAGTCCCAGAATTGAGTGGGAGAAAGACATCCAGCTGGATTTCATTTGGGAAACTTCACTGCTTTCAGTGATCCTAAGCTGCTTCCTGCTACAACTCCATCTCCTTAACACCAATATTCTCCTGGCAACGCTCCATGGCCAAGAATCATGGAACAACACAATCTTGAACTAATCAAAATGACAAGTAGCCCAAAGGGCAATAGAAAAAAAATCTGTTACATGGGAACACACTCTAAAGCAGAGGTTCAGGAATGGCTTCTTCAGAAGAGTGGTTTAAGAAACCATCACCCAGGCCACATGTGTTTTGTCCCTACTGAGCCCAACTGCTTCCTTCCCATTGGACTCAGCGGTACTAACACTCTCCATAGCTCCTTCACACTTCCAAACAGAAAATCATGTTTCCTGATTTTGGGCAGAGATGCAAGAGATTTTTAGGAAACCTTGGAACCTAAAAAAATTGAAGCTTAAAATAAAAAACTTTTTGTAATTAAAAATAAAATTACTGAATAGCAATCATCTAAACCAATTAAGAAGGCAGACAACAGATGGAAAACCTATGCACTAGGATTATTGCTGTTCGTGAGATAGGAAAAGAAGGAGAAGCAGGCCAAGAGGACGTTGAGATCTTCTGGAGAGGAATACAAAAGCAAGGACAAGAGCCGCACAAGATAAAAAACATCACAACCTTCACCAATGAAGGGAAAACCCAAGTTGGGAAGATCAGTGATGACTAGGTGACTAGAAGAATGAATGAATGAAAAAGAAATTAAGTGCTTACTATTTGCAAAGTGCCATGTTAATAGACAGGAATACAAATTTAAAAATGAGACAGTCTCTGATCTTAAGAGGCTTACAGTTTAGTAGGGAGAGACAAGACATAGGAGGCTCTTGCATCATGGCAGATGGCTAAGTTGGAGATCATTAGGGTACAGTTCTATGGATCTATTGAAATATATAACTAAATTAGGAAAAAGGAAATGTACATGCTACTTTTTGGTGGGGGGGGAGTATTCCTTGTAAAGATCTGAAGATCCTTTTTAAGTCAAATGAGAGTATGCAAAGTACTTTGAGAATCTTAGAAGGCATCATAAATGTTAGATATTACTATTATTATTAGCTTAGGCACCTAAAGATGCATCATTATAACTTGGTGTGCTCATGAAATGATCAGGTCTGGTTTATTCAGACACTAATTGCACATTTACTCTTGAAATTGGCTGTGAAATGGTGAGTCGTTCATTTTTTAATTGTTTATATCACTTTAAGTTATATTCCCAAATCATTCACCAATGTTACAGAAAACAAACAAAAAAAAAAACAAATAAACAAGCCAACAGATGAAATCAAAATTACTAAATCTAACATCCATTAGCAGAGATTACAACAAAAACTAAAAAAGAAACAAAGAAAATTGCTAGAAAATAGTACACATCATATTCTTCCAAGTCAGTACAACATCTTACTGCATACAATGCAATGTACAACAGAAGTAATTCTCTGTAAGGTAAAGAAATGCAAGTTCTTTTTCCCCACTTAATAGTATTTTTTCCAATTACATGTAAAGATAGTTTTCAACTTTCATTCTTGGAAGATTTTAAGTTCCAATTTTTTCTCCCTCACTCTCTTTCCTCCCCCCCCCCACCAAGATGGCAAACAATCTGATATAGATTATACATGTACAATTCTGTTAATATATTTTGACATTAGTCATGTTGTGAAAGAAGAATCTGAACAAAAGGGGAAAAGCACAAGATAAAAACAGAAACCAAGAAAATTGAAAATAGTATATATACTTCCATATGTAGTCAGATCCTGTTGTTCTTTCTCTGGGTGTGAATAGTATTTTCCATTATGAGTCTTTTGAAAGTATCTCAGATCATGACGGTATCACTGAGAAGAGCTAAGTCTGTCATAGTCGATCATTGTACAATGTTGCAGTCACTGTGTACAATGTTCTTCGGGTTCTGCTCACTTCCCTTTGCATCAGTTCATGTAAGGCTTTCCAGGCTTTCCTGAAATCTGCATGGTCATCATTTCTCATAGCACAATAGTATTTCATCACATTCACAAATCACAGCTTGTTCAGCCATTTCCCAACGGATGAACATTCCCTCATTTTCCAGTTCTTTGTTACCGGAAAAAAAAATCTGCTCTAAATAGTTTTGTGCATGTGGGTCCTTTTTATGATTTCTTTGGGATACAGACCTAGTAGTGGTATTGCTGGGTCAAAATGCAGTTTGATAGTCCTTTGGGCACAGTTCCAAATTACTCTCCAGAATGATTGGATCAGTTTATAATCACCAGCAATTTCTTTTTTAAATATTAGGGATAGATAATGGTTTTGTAGTACTAATACTTCTACTTAACGATTACAGGATGGGTCAGGAACATATCTATGAATTCTAGGGTCAGTGTATAGTACAATTTTTGACAGGGATAATTGTCAAAATTCTAGTCAAAATAGAAAAAAAAATTGAACACAAGAAGTACAAGACAAACATAAGTGAGACTTCTCATGTATCCCAGCAGCATTAGATGAAAATTAAATTTAAATGCAGTCTACTCTGCTCTCAAATCTTGATCATTTGATGCAGTTTCCTGTGAAAGAATACTCAGAAGGCATCTTCTTAAACCAAAACCCCACTATTTTTGGTGGTGGACCCCTCACAGTAACTGGGTCTGCATGGGTCTGATAACCAATGACTAACCTTGGAGGATGTCCTATCCTTTCTTCGTATGTTTCTCCTGTAGGTGTAACATTATCTCTGTTTTCTCTGAGATAATTTCCATTTTCTCAGAGATCATCTCTGTTATCAGTAGTCCATATTGATATCTTATCTGCTTTAGCTCTGACATTCACAAAAGCTCCATACACATCACTGCAGTCTTCAAATGAGTTCCCAAGAAGGCACAGCAGCATCTCTTGCCAAAAGAGATGGAGGTCACTTCATCTCTGCTGCTCATTAAATGTAATTAGCCACCATCATCCTTCTTTGTTGTGCTTTTGGTTGTGTCTTCCCATACAGGTTCAAGCCCATCCTTAAAAAGTGTGAATTCAAAAGCAGGCATTAAATAACTAGACAGACATTGTTGTATAAAGGCCAGGAGTCCTTCATATTATCAAACTTAGAGATCAGACAAAGGCTTGCTTGCCAAGTTTGGCTCTTATCATTTTTCAAAAACCAGAGTTCCCATCTGTTCTATAGTGAATGTTTCTCATAGCAATCAGGGGTGGCAAGCTCTTGGGTCATTTCACTTTTTTCTCTTCCATAGGTTGAGGATGAGAGTAGAAGTGGTGATGGTTTCCAGGTCCACGGTTACCATTTTAGATCGATCCAATGAATGGTTTATTTATATAGCTCTGAGGGGTTGAGCCTCTCCTGGTCTGGCCAGTTTAGGAGAAAAAGCAAACCCTGAGAAGAAAAAGCTACAGCACATCCCTGAGATGTACGTGCTTAACTTTATCCACACGTGTTCTCTTTCCAATTACTGGCTTAATCTTCACTGGGCCCAACCTTTTGGATTCTGTTGCCTGGTCTGTTGGCCAATTCTGCTCTCAAGTTGGGGGTTTTAATTTCCCAAACCACTCAGGGTACTTGACATTTGTTCCCATTTAATTTACTCTCGGTACTTTTAACCCAGCATTTAAATCTATGGATTACTTTGAGTCTTTATCATTTCTTTGATTTAATTAAAAATATTTCATGACTACTATGAGACTAGTTCTCTCACTTAGAATTCTGCCATCTGTCCCAGCTATGTCTTTTTCCAGGCTTTTGGTCAGATACCAAATGGCCCACTTGTAGGATAGAGTTCCATCGCCTCATCCCAGGGAACTCTCTTCCGGCCAGTTGGGACCATTAAGGAACACTTTTGGGGTACAACCACCCGTGTATCCACCCAAGTGGCCATATCTAAGCACACATCTTCCCATCTTGATACAAGGACATCAGGGGAAGAAATGTTCAGAAAGGAACCTTCCGACATTTTATAGAAACCTGTTTTGGAATGCTCTCAGCAAGGGTAAGACGGAGTCATAGCTGCTAGTCTCCTGGAGAATGGGCTCAGGAGCCGCTGAGTGAGAAGCAACATCTTTAGTACTGAAGGCATATGGCCTGTTTCCAGTTCATGTCCCCCTGATTGGAGTCATGGGTCTTACACAAGCTAGGGTGTGCTCTGTTGGAGGTCATATAGAGCTGATAGCACCATATAAGGAAACTGGCTTTCCTGCTGGCAGCCATTGCCAGGGACGATAGTTTTCTGGAAAACCATTCATCACACGTATTCTTGATTAAAACGATCCTCTGGCCAGCAGGAACCAAGGCTTCGGGGCACAGAAGACTAGTGATTAGGCTGTAGTTTCAGAAAGTACTCTAACTTCTTGGGTAAACACTAATCCTACCTAGAACATTCAAAGCATTTTCATCATTATAACTCCTTTATATGGAATCTTCTAAAAGTCTTAGTACAGTTTTAAACTTAAACTGAAAGGAAATGGGATACAAGTAGAAAAGTGAGACCGTCACTGATCTCGGGGATGAGCTTAAGCTTAAAGGCTGCACTAAGACTTTTGGGATATCCTCCATAGCACTTTAAAGTCTGTGACCCTGTAAAATAGGTACTAAGTAGGGGGTTCTTACGTTTTGGTATGTCCCGGATCCCTTTGGCAGGCTGGCGAAGCCCACGGGATCCTTCTCAGGATAATGTTTTCAAATGCAAAAGATAAAATATTTAAGAAGAAAAACAATTATGTTGAAATAGAGTTAACCAAATCTTTTTTGATACCTTCATGGTACTATTAGCCCCACTTTACAATGGAGGATGTTAAAGCTCAGGGGGTTAAGAGATTTAAGAGATTTGCATATACTCAATGAACCCTCCTAGAACTCAAGCCCCAAGTGTCTTTCAACTCCTGAAATCAAACCTTTGACAGTACAAATGGGAATTCATCTGCAAACTCAGCCCATAGGAATAATCACAGCTAACGGTTATATGGTGCTTTTACATTTGCAAAATGCTTTATGAACATTATTGCATTTGAACTCGGGAATTATTATGCCTCTTTTACAGATGAGAAAACTGAGGCATAGAAAAGAACAGGACTGATCACACAGAAAATAAGTATCAGAAGCAGAATTAGAACCCACGTCTTCAATCCCAAATCCAAGCACTTTGGCCAGTATACCAAAAGAGAAATGAGAGAATAAAAGGGAGAGCATTGAGTTGTTTTTTACAGTTATGACCTCATTTGGGGATTTCTTGACCGAGGCATGGAGTGGTTTTCCATTTCCTTCTCCAGCTTGTTTTACAGATGAGGAAACTGAGGCAATTAAGGTGAAGTGATTTGCCCGGGGTCACAGAACTAGTCAGTTTCTGAGGCTGGAGTTGACCTAAAGAAGATGAGTCTTCGTGGCGGATGCGTTAACCCACTGCAGTGCCCCTTAGCAGGAGAGAGGTAGTAGGAAATGAAGGGGCTCCCAGTGTAACATCAGGGAGTTTCTTTCTTAGGAACATTACTCTGAAGGCGATGCTTTCAAATGAATTTTTAATATTAACAACCGCTTACATATTGCATGTTTTGGTAATGAAGTTTTAATTAAGAATATAGAGAGTCATTCTTCCTTGAAATTAGGATCTTAGATGTGGAATGAGAAAGAGGCTTAGAAGTTATCTAGCTCATTTTATAGAGACCTGAAGAAATGCAGGGACTTGGCCAGGATCCTACAGGTAGCAAGGAGTTGAGCTAGAGTTTAACTTCAGATCTCATGTTTTTAAGTCCAGTGCTGCTGGCAGTGAAAAGGGGTAAGGGAAAAAAGCTTGGAATAAGGATATCTTGTTTACAAGGGGGATGACCGGAGGTAATTCCCTCTCTTTGGGCCTCAGAATCCCCATTTATAAAATGGCTGGGTTGGATTAAGTCAGGGAGCCGGGGTCCTTCCAGCTCTGATGTGTGAGGCAGCACACAAATACTAGCAAATGACCAGAATCTGTGTTCATCCACTAGGTGAAGGAAAGGTGACCAGTGAGGGCCCAAATCCAGGGAACTACAGCCATTCTGTTGACCACAAACACACGGTAGTTATTCCCATCTTTTTACTTTATATGGAACTTCATAGCATCACAGGTCTAAAGCTGACCTTAAAGGTCATTCAGTATACTCTTCCATTTTATAAATGAGGGAACTGAGACCCAGAGAGCTCAACGGGTTTGCTCAAGGTCATACAGTTAGTAAATAGTACAGGCAGTACTTGAACCTCAGTCTTCTGACTCCAAATGTATTATGCTTGCTCCTGCACATTGCCCCTAAGGGTGCCATGGAAGTTTCAGTGGAACCCCTGAAGTAGACACTACTACCAAATGGCTTGAAAGCCGTTTTTTTTTTAAAAGCCTACTGTGTAACAGATTTGCTTCTTTGACTGACTTCCAACAAAGAAAGCAGATACTTAGAGGTGTGATTCCCTCTGCAGCCCCTTTCATCTCTCCCATTCTCTGGCTTTTCATTTCAAAGCTATTGATTAGAAGATGAAAAGGGAGCTCTCTGAGAATCATGGGTATTTTCCTCAAGCTGACCCTTTGTAGGCACTCTGGAGAGAGCCACCAGACCCAGATTGAAAGAACTGGTTCCATGGTCATGTGAGGTACGCCCACGATGGTCCCAAATCCCAAATATCTCTGAGCCTCTGGACAGGCAGCAGCAGGGGAGGTTTCAGGACTGGGCTTACCATGAAGGTCTTTCCTTCCCAGATGGATTGTTTGGGAGTAGGTGAAGAGAGCCATTCTCTGACCCATTTCTTACCCAGTCTTAATCAGTGATTGGAGGCGGCTTCAGTACAACTCAGGCCTGTTGAAGAACTTCACTTAAAAAGGCCCTGGTCTCCCACTGCATCCGGGGCCGTCTCCCATCATCCTGATCTGTACCTGGCCACTGGCCCCAGATGTCTCTGAAGGGGAAAGGGAGGCCAGTGACCTTGGCCAGCCTCCCTCAATCTAATCCAAATCACTTGTTAGCCACAGCATCGCCTCCCTGATGTGATGGTCCTCTTTCAGAACAAAGGACGAACAACAGGTGGTCAACACTGGCCCAATCCCTCTAACTGAGGTACAAACAGTTCCTATTGGTGGTAGAGGCTCATAGAGATACTACCAGGGAAGGAGAACATGGTCACTACTGTTCAGGCCTGGTTAAATTCTCTATGTTACTGACCTGGGGGAAGGCTTGTTTGCCCCCACAAAGATGATACAAGGATTCTAGGATTTCATAAACCCCGCCCCACTGGGCAGTAACACCCAGTGTAGAGCATAGATCATTAGACTTAATGTCTGAGAAGCTCTTAGGTTTGAATCTTAGCTCTTACATTCACTCCTGGGAGATCCTGGTCAAGAGACCATAGTTTTAGAGGCAGAAGAGATCTCAAAGATCATCTAGTTCACTCACTTTTATATAGAGATGAGGAAACTGTGGCTCAGAGAGATCAACTTCCCTATTCACAAAATTGGGACAATTATACTCATCTCCGTGTGATCCTGGACAAGTCACTTAACCCCAATTGCTTTGCAAAAAAGGAAAAAAAAAAACAAGAAAAAAGAAGGTTGCAAGAGCTACAGGGTTGGGATGGAGAAAGGCAAAGGGGAAAGCTCCCCAAGCTTGGAAAATAGAATAGAATAAATCACTCACAAGCAGAAAGAAAGAAAGAAAGAAAGAAAGAAAGAAAGAAAGAAAGAAAGAAAGAAAGAAAGAAAGAAAGAAAGAAAGAAAGAAAGAAAGAAAGAAAGAAAGAAAGAAAGAAAGAAAATGCTCATTGAATGAATGTGCAAGTGAATGAATGGATGATAGTACAACAATAGAGGGGAGCAGCTAGGTAGAGCAGTGGATAGAACACCAGCTCTCAAGTCAGGAGAACCCGAGTTCAAATCTGGTCTCAGATGATTGAAGTTTACTAGCTGTATGAACTAGCTGTAGTAACCCTGATTGCCTCACAAAAAAATGAAATAAGTAAAGGCTTATTAAACGAATGTATGAATGAATCAATGAATGAGAGTACAAAAAAGTATCACAGGTAGTAGGCATCATAAACCCCTGACCATGATCTTCTAAAATCAAGCCTAGTGCTGCTTGGATATTTGACCCCTTTTTGTGAACATTTATAGATATGAAAAATCTCTATCGAAAGAATGCCAAGTTGTAAGACCGATGGAGATATTGCTGGGGTTTTTTGAATGTAACAAATTTAGCATCTTAGCTAGGGTGGGTGGGCAGGGGCTCTTATAATCGCTCCTGATTTCATCGAGCAGTATTAAAGAAAGGAAGCGACTGAATCCTCCCGACATTTCCATCTGATGTACTAACTGCAATTTCTAGAGGTGAAAGTTTTCTTTATGAAACCATTTTTAAAAGTTGCTTAAAATAAAGGTGTTGAATGTTGATGCAAACAGCAAAATGTGTGCTAACAACCAGTCTGTGTGGTATCATCTGGGAACTTTTTCTGCTACACTTAGTCAGATTGTGACTAAAAAGCAAAGCTCTTGCTTGATGTTCAGCACCCTTGATTTTCCAGAAACGAGGTGACTGGTTTATTGTAGCGTATCACAGTGAGCATGGATGGCCCTTTATTGATGGAGCTTAGGACAGAGGAAAAAGCAATGGACTTGGAATCACATGACTTAGCTTTGGGTCCCCATTCTGCCATTTGCTAACAAACAAGTTTCCTCATCTGTAGAACGGGGCTACAGGGTGAGGAAAGTGCTTTGTGTGAAGCAGCAGAAACGGCCCCAGAATTGGAGCGTGAGGGCTTAGGGTGAAACTCAGCCATACCTGCACTGTGTCATCTTGGGGAGGTCATTTCCTTACCAGTGCAGGAGGTTTGGCTTCTTTTGTAAAATGTCAGGTTTAGCCTAAATGAGAAAACGGTCCTTCCAGCCTTAGAGCTGTGGGTCTACAAAATGGGAAACATCAGGCCACTGTGACCTGACAGGGAAGGGGTGTGGCCTTACTGGAGAGATGAGTGTTGAGGCATGCCTTTGATACTCACTGCCTGAGTCAACCTTGGGTAAATCATTGAAATTTTCAGTAACCCCATAAGTTACAAAAGAGAAAAGGGGAAGGAAGGAAGGAAGGAAGGAAGGAAGGAAGGAAGGAAGGGAGAGAAGGAGGGAGGGATAGAGGAAGGAAGGAAGGAAGGAAGGAAGGAAGGAAGGAAGGAAGGAAGGAGAGAGGGAGGGAGGGATAGGAGGAAGGAAGGAAGGAAGGAGAGAGGGAGGGAGGGATAGAGGAAGGAGGAAGGAAGGAAGGAAGGAAGGAAGGAGAGAGGGAGGGAGGGATAGAGGAAGGAAGGAAGGAAGGGAGAGAGGGAGGGAGGGATAGAGGAAGGAAGGAAGGAAGGAAGGAAGGAAGGAAGGAAGGAAGGAAGGGAAGGGAGGGATAGAGGAAGGAAGGAAGGAAGGGAGGAGGGAGGATAGGAGGAAGAGGAAGGAAGGAAGGAAGGAAGGAAGGAAGGAAGGAAGGAAGGAAGGAAGGAAGGAGAGAGGGAGGGAGGGATAGAAGAAGGAAGGAAGGAAGGAAGGAAGGAAGGAAGGAAGGAAGGAAGGAAGGAAGGAAGAGAGGGAGGGAGGATAGAGGAAGGAAGGAAGGAAGGAAGGAAGGAAGGAAGAGAGGGAGGGAGGGATAAAGGAAGGAAGGAAGGAAGGAAGAGAGGGAGGGAGGGATAGAGGAAGGAAGGAAGGAATGAAGGGAGGGAGGGAGGCAGGGAGGGAGGATTTGCTAAACATCTATTATGCCAGGAAGCACACTAAGCACTTTACAAATATTATTTCTACTGATCCTCACAATAGCCTGAGAGGTAGGTGTTATTATTGTCTCCATATTACAGAAGAGGAAACTGAGGCAGGCAGAAGTTAAGTAGACATGCTCAGGGTCACACAGCTAATAAGTGTCTGAGCTTTGTGCTCAGGTCTTCCTGACCTCAGGCCCGGCCTTTCATCCCCTGTGGCAGCCTGTTGACCTGGACTAATAGAGAGAATTTCCCACCTGTGGTTTAAAAACTACAGATCTGGACCTCAACCCCATTCCAGCCCTCTGATAACTTAGCACTGGAGCCCTATGGGCTTTCCGAGTCCCCCTTTAACTCTGTTCTTTGGCACTTGCTACCCCAGACGACTTAGAGAGAGAAGTCTTGCTAGAGTGAATGGCTCTCTGAGGAGGAAAGGCCAGAGGCCTCTGTAGCTGTTAACTTCTGACAGGACTGAGCCCGCCCTGGGAGGGACTGAATCTTTAAACTTCAGGCTGCTGCAGCCTTTGGGTCAGAGATGCTGAGACCTGACAGCAAGGCCCAGCAGAGAACACCGGGGGGCTGCCAAGGACCTTAGGAATCCTGAGGGCCACCAAGGCCTGCTGTTGGAGAGGCAGAAAGAGGCCTGAGAGTACAGACAGAATTCACGAGGTTGGAAAGGAAGCTCATGGTTGCCTCCCAGGCTGATGCCCTTTCTATACTACCACCATGGTGTTCCAGAGGCCTATTGGATGCCTGGGGGGGCTGCCATTCTCTTTAGGAGTCCAGCTTCTAATTGTTTACTTATTAGACACCCCCAGTGCACTTTGACTAATTGATTTTTCTTCTCTCCTTCCCTCCCTCTGTCCCTTCATTTCTCCTTTCCTTTTTCCCTCCCTCTTTCCCTCCTCCCTCCCTCTTTCCCTCCTTCCCCCCTTCCTTCTTTCCTTCATCCCTTCCTCCCTCCCTCCCCTCCTTTCTTCCCCCTTTCATCTTCTATAACTTGCTCCTAATTTGGGGTCATCATCCCAGCATCTGCTGGGACATTTTGTTGGGGAGCCAGTGGCCCTAACATGTCACTGTGTCCTCTATTGAGTGGCTCTTTGGGGCGGAGCCAGCTCTTGGCTCAATTGGGGAGATGATCCAACTGATCTTTGATCCCCTCTCCTTCCAAATCTAGGTCTGGATTTCTCACGCTAATGATAATAACAGCTCGTGCTTTGTAGCTCCCTTCTGTGGCTTTAGCGAGACTTTTCCTCTACGATCCAGCCTGTTTCTTCCATCACAGAGGATAGCACTCCATCAGCCACCTATTCCCCAAAGGCTTCAGGGCCTTTGGGGGAGGAAGGGCCCTCTCCATGTGTGTGAGGATCTCAAATCTCCCCCTCCCCCTCCCCCACCCTTGGGACTAAACATAATCATGACCTGAGAGGTCATCTAGTCTAATTCATTCATTTTATGGAGGTACCTTGGCAGCTAGGTGGTGCAATGGTTAGAGCTCTAGACCCAAAGTCAGGAAGTTGTTATTTAATCATTTAGGTCACATCTGACTCTGTGACCTCATTTGGGGTTTCCTTGGTGGAGACATTGGAGTGTATGTGCCATGTTCTTCTCCAACTCATTTTATAGATGAGGAAACTGAGGCAGGGTAAAATGACTTGCCCAGGATCACCCAGCTAGAACATGTCTGAATCCCATCCGAACTCAGGAAGACAAGTCTTCCAGACTCCAGGCCTGGTGCTCTGTGCACTATTGGCACCACCCTAGTGGTTGAAGTCCTGAAGGAAGACTTCAGTTCAAATTCAGCCTCAGCCACTTACTGTGTGATTCTGGGCACTTATCCTTTGTCTGCTTTAGTTTCCTCCTATGTAAAATGATGATAATGATTGCCTTTTCCATCCCATGGTTATTGTAGAGCTCAAATGATGATATTCACAAAGTAGTTTGCCGATCCTAAAGTAGTACAAAAATACTAGCCATTATTACTACAGAGGAGTCCCAGGGAAGGGACTTCTTAAGGTCACACAGGTAGTCATTAGAAGAGCCAGGATTCAAAGCCTGAGCCTCTGACCCCAAAGACCGCATCCTTCCCATTGCACCACACTACCTGCAGCTGGGCCCACCTGGCTTCCTCTTGCATCACCACTGACCAATGCTCTGTGATTTTTGACAACTCTCGGACTTCAGTTTCCTTTGATACACAATGAGGTGTTTGGATTTCCTACTCTCTGAGGTCCCTTCCAGTTCCAACAGATCTCTGGTTTGTTTTAAAGCATGGGCTAAACGGGCTAAAAACATGGCATTTTAATTACTTAATTAGCCATAGGGATAGGATTAGGACCCGGGACTTCCTAGGTACAGGGAACACACCAATGAGGGAGCTCTCATCCAATGCAGGCCAGTGCCATCTCTGCAGCCAAAAGCCTCAGTCAGCTTCATGGGGCAATGAGGGGTCAAACGCCTCCGTCAGCCACGTGCCAAAAGCCAGGATGCATCAGAATCAGACCTTCAATCCAGATCTTCCTGGTTCTCAAGGACAGCTCTCTATCCATTGCACCAGGCCAGGTACTACGCCGTGACGTCCAATTCTATCCAGGTGGCGCTTATGATACGTTATCTAATGGCCCAAGAGCACCTGTCTCTACCATTTCATCTCCGATCATTTGAGCAATCTTAGAAAAACTCGAAATCAGAAGGGATTTTGAGGATTGTTTTTCTTTATTATCATCTTCCAAAATACTCTACAAATCTTATTAAAGCACATCAGCACAACGAACCACAGCTGGTGACAGGAAGGACCACATATACATAGAAAAGAGCAGACAAAAGTCTTGGTTGATTGTCTTCACGGTCCGCTTCCACCCCTCCCACCCTATCCCAATTACAAAATACTTTAAAGAACAATTACAAACATATCTGTTCGGTATCATAGAAAACGAAATTAAGATTCATCTGGAACGCCAAGGTTTTACATGGAATGTTTCGATATGTACAAGTTGGCTTACTCAAGCCCAGATGGATCACCAGCTTGGGTCAACTGAGTCTGAGTTTCTTGGACAAAGATTTTCCAAGGACACGGCTGACTTCGATTTTAGAATTATGCAGCAAACCAATGAGGCTTTGGGCCCTCGAGAGCCTTGAGTCTCAGATCTGGCAAATCCTCTGAAGGTAAGATGACAAGCCAAAACCATTGGTGAAGTCCCAAGGGAAAACAGGGAAGAAGCTTTAGGCTGCTGCCCCCTCCTACCCCCAAGCTGCCCAGTGTGGAGCTCACTCTGATTTTTCCAAAGAGATTCTATGCCCACTATAGAGATAAAGAATGGAAGTAAAAAATGAACCTGAATACAATCATTTAGACACCATTGATGTCTACTGAGCTGTTTCCACAGGTAGGACAGTGGTTTCCAGCATGTGTTGCATGAGAGCAGCTGCCCTTATGAGTCACCGGATTCCCTAACCCACTCCAGCTTAGGCTTGGTTTGGGCCTTCAAAAGTCCTTGGTCTGATACAGCAAAGTTTCTTAAACTGTTGAGTTGGGACTCCACAACTGAAGTTGGGAGTCACGAAATTATGCTATATTACCAGTCAATGTTTGATTTGCATACCTATTTCTATAACCTATATGCCCCAGGATCACATAAAAAGTTCTGGGGTGTGAAAAAAAGTATAAGAAACCCTATGATATACCACCAAAGAGCCACTTCAAGTCTATGGGTTGTCAATGGGGATAGAAGGAGGTGAGTTCTGAGAAAGAGAACATCCCCTGTTCATTAAACAGGCATTTATCTGGTGGCTACCAGGCACTAGGTGATGGGAAGACAAAGAAAAAGGCCAGTCTCATTCATGTTACCGGACTAGCACTCATCCCATCTTCTCTTTCCATTGCTGATGTTACCACTAATCCATCGAGTCAGGATCGATTATTCACCCACCAGTGGAGAAGGCAAACGGAGAACTAGAACAAAAGCCTAATGAAACTGTCATCTCTGCTGAGTGACAAGAGACATCCTTGCCACCCAGAAGAAAAAGGGTCACCTGGTATTCCAATCCCAGCATCCGACTGAGAATTTTGTCTGCCCTGAACAGAAATAAACGCGATTTGGCTGAATAGCATCCAATCTATGAGAGAGCAAAGAACTGAAGCAGATGGTTCCTGACATCAAAGTGCTTCCTGCGCTCAGTCTCAGGTTTTCTCTTTGCTTGCTCCATTTTTGTCAAATCTCACTTTTGTAGGGGAGGACAAGGGGGAGGAAGAAGGGACTGGAATTGACCTAACGTTCAACAGCTCTTCTCTAACTTGCTCAGGACAGTTTCCTGAGCCCTGTTTGACACCAAATATAATCCATAAAGAATGGAGAAAAAAAGGAATAATAAATAATAGACCCCAAACCAGTGTCAACTACAATGCTCATTTTAAGATTTTCCTCATGAAAAGATGGTTTTAAACATTTTATCTCTGAAATTATCTGTAAAGTCAGCCTCAACTTACTATTTGTTTATAAATCACATCAAAGATGTAAGTACATCTAGCCTACAGATAAAGGCTTTAATTCCCACTTTTGCCCCAGTGACCCCTCTCCACTCCCTTCTCCACTGCCCCCAGTGCTTCTTTCTGTCTCTGTAAGAAGAGTGAATGTTACTACCTCCTACTTATTAGGATCAGCTAATGGGACAGAAAAGGAAAATGATAAATGTTGGAGGGAATGGGGGGGGGAATGAGAAATTAACACTCCATTGGCAGAGTTGTGAACCGATTCCTCCCATTTTAGAGCAATTGGGAACTATGTCTGAGGGACTATGAAACCCTTTGATCGATACCAATACTGGGTCTGTATCCACAGAGATACAAAACAAAAAGGGAAAGGACCTGCACGTATAAAAATACTTATAGCAGCTCTTTTCTGGTAGCGAGGAATTAGAAATGGAGGGGATATCCATCAACTGGCTGAATAAATTGTGGTTTGCGATTGTGACGGAATGACATTTGCTATGAGAAATGAGCAGGATAATCTCAGAAAAATCTAGAGACTTCCATGAGCTGATGCAAAGTGAAATGTACTGTGTACAAAGTAAGAGCAATATTGTAAGATAATCAGCTGGGAATGACTTAGCTATTCTCAGCAATGCAATGATCCAAGATAACTCAGGACTTATTATAAAAATGCTTTCCATCCCCAGACAAAGAACTGATGCTGTCTGAATACAAAATGAAGCACACTTTTTAATTTTGTTTTTCTTCAGGCTTTTTTTTTTTTGGTCTGTGTTTTCCTTCACAATAGGACTACGAGGGAAATATATTTTGCATGACTATACACGTATAACTTATATTAAATGGCTTGCCTTCTCAATGAGGGCAATGGGGAGGGAAGGAGGAAGGGAGAGATTTTGGAACCCAAAGTTTTAAAAATAAATATTAAGAATTTTGTTTATATTATAATATTAAGAATTTATAAGAATAATAAAATGCTAAAAAAAAAAAGCCAAGAAAAAGTGACTGTTGAACACAAGTGTGCCTGGTGTGGGATGGAAATACTGACATAAGTTTAAAGCAAGAAGGCCATCTTGCCCAATCCCTTCATTTTCTAGAGGAGGAAACTGAGGCACAGAGAGGCAAAGTGATGTCACCCAAGATCACCCAGGGAGTGGCGGAAGTGGAATTTGAACCTTGGTTCTCTGCATAGCTAGCGCTCATTTACAATCTGCTATGGTACAGATTCTCTACACATACACACTCAGCCCTATGCTGTTGAGCTGAATGTTAAATCCACAAATGGCCACATTAACTGGTCCATCCTTTACACGATTCCATTCCTTTTTATTTCTGTCTTAAAAGGCATCAGATCACATCTCAGGGGCTCTGACTTGGTCATCTTATCAGTGGGCCAGAGGGTCACAGCCTGTGTTCTCCACGAAGCAGACAAGTAACAACTCCTTGGAAAAATCTTCATACCATACCCATCGCCTGGAGACTGATTTCAGCACTAAGGTCTGCCTCCACACTAGCCAAGTATGGCCCTCACAGAAAGTGAGCAGGTGGCAGAGACCTGCCTTGCTGAGGTTAGAGAAAGAGCTTTTCTTTAGCTCAAGCTGTGGCCTCTGTTGCCCATCCCAGCTAAACAGTAGGCAGCTTTGATAAGCCTACCTGTGACCACTGGCGGGAGGCAGTCAACCAACTTCCACGCTAAATTTGCCTGAATGGGAAAAGGTTGACATGGAACAAGTTCCTTGGGGATCACAAGCTCAGCACTGAAACTGGATGCTTGCTTTTGAGCACACTGAACTCACGGTAGACAGTGGAACCTAGCCGGGGGTATTTGTCGATAGGTGTCTTGGGAGAAAGGGACCATGATTCCTTATTCCCTTGATCTCTTCTGGCAACTAAAAGTCAGTCTTTCGGAAATGTGGGCTTGCTCCTTGATCTGTCAGCATTCCCATGCTCTTTTTTAATTGTCTGACTTGTCACAGTTAAACAAGAAATGAGAATGCCAGAGACCTGGGCTACACATTCCAGTTTCATTTATATTTGGCTATGAGACCCTGAAGAGGTCATTTTCACTCTCCTTTGGTCTCCTCGGGAATGACGAAAATGGGTACATTCAAGAAGTAACTAAGAAATTTGGGAGGGGGCGGGCTGGATACTATAATTGTATTCTTCAAAAAATAAATAAAACAGAGATAACCTGAGTGGCCCCATTTCTGTCAGGCCTTTTCCTCTAAAGAGTTTTCACATGCATCTATTTCTTTTCCAGTTCTTTGAACTAATTAGGGTAGGCATCGTCATGTCCATTTTCCACGTGGGGAAAACGTGACACTGAGAAACGAGGTGATTTTATAAAACTCAATGGGCTATAGAGTCGGGATCAAGCTTTTCAGGCTTTTGACTTTGTTCAGGGTTTACCTCTGTACTTTTTCTTGCCCTTTAAAGGGAGAGTGGGGAAAAAAAAAAAACAGGCCCGAGTAACTCAAATGTAATACTCTTTTCTGTTGGAGATGACACTTGACATGGCCCGAGTTCCCTCCACTCTTGTCAGAATGCTGCAGAGCTGCCAATATTGCCCTACTTAAATGAGCCCCCCATGTCCAGGGCAGCTCCTTGGAATGATGTATCATGGGAATGTTTTGGCAACTCTATCATCAAAGCAAGCATAACACAAGCAAGTACGCATACTGTGAGCCCAGCACTTAGCTCCCAGGCAAGTTTGATAATTGACATGGCTATGTACTACCGCCACAGCAGGGAAGGCCATACATGTACAAATCTCCATTTCTATTCTCTTCATCATACGACTTTCCAAAAAACGGATGTCACCTAGTTAACTTTCCCAAATTTCTTCAATACCTTAGAACTTATATTATTTAACCCGGCTTCTGTTCTTCTCTGGGGGTTAGCTGCATTACAGTCGCAGGGAGCTTAAGATGAGCTAGGCCTAAGCCTCCCATTATGCAAAGGAGGCAACAGACTTGGGAGTTTGACTTATCCGAATTCACATGAGCGGTAAGAGGCAACTGAGATCTGAACCCGTGTTGCCATGAGCCGTGTTGCCAGCCCGTGACCCGGGCAGAGCAGTACTGACCATCTGTATCACATGGAATGTTAGATCTATTAGTTCCGTCATCCCGTCCTTCCTTCTGCTCCTTAATAGACGCCACTTGCTGTCAGACATGCCCCTCACTCCCTTCTCCCCCAAAAGGAAACACGCCATTGGCCCTATCATTCCCAGGAATGACTAATGGTTATGAGTAAGCATAACTGGTGCAAGGTCCCAGGATTTGAAGGCAGAGGACCTGGATTCAAGTCAACCTTTGCCACTTACTACCTACGTAGCAGATCCCTTAACATCTCCAGGCCTCATTTTTTCTCATCTGGGGAGGCTATACAAGACGACCTCTGGGATCCAGCTCCAGATCTGTGCTCCTATAAACAAAAGCTGGCAACAGAACCTCTTAGAGCAAGGTAGACTTGGGTCCACATGGGATTCAGGTGTCATTGGGCCGGGGCAGTGTCAGTAGAAGTACCATGAGTACAAGACCAACAGTGTTCTCACATGAACCAGAGAGCGATTCCACAAAACTCTCAGGGCCCCCATGACCCAGCCACATAGTACTGAAGGATGTACCATTTCTGCCAAGGCCGAGTTTAACCTTAAAATCACTGTATGGAGACCATTCTGAAATGTGCCCCCTGCTCCTTCCCCTTTGGAACAAATCTGACCCAACAGGAAGGGACAGAAGGATGGCCTCTCCATCATGGAAGGCAGCCCTATCACTCTTCCATGATTTCTCTCTCGTGTAGAATTTCTGAAGCCCATCACTGGGATGTATCCCCTTTCTGACACAGTGCCACTGAGCGCTGCAACAATAAATAAAGCTGGGTAGCCAGTATATACAAATTTCTTCAGTTTGTGCTCTCCATGACAGGAAGGACAGGAAGAAGAATTGTTCTGGGTCTCTTGAACCTTTTCTCAGGTTAGAGATTTTGAAGGGAGTAAGATGCCAGCAAGCAAAATAATGCCAACTGGGCATGATGGGTATTTCCTAAAGCACAGACTGTCCCCTTTTACCTATTTCACCAAGTAGGTACTATTATTATTCCCATTTTCCAGATTCAGAACCTGAGGCTGAGAGGTTAACTGCCTAGACTACACAGTCAGCAAAGTGAGACAGAATTGAAACTCAAGGTTTCTAGACTCCAGGACCAGCCTCCTCATCTTTACCACCCAGCTTCCTCGGAACCATATCCAGCCACTACTTCAAGTCATAAGGCCCAGATTTTGGCCCCAGCTCTATGGCTAATCAGCCATGTTAGAAAGTTGCCATTTTCCTGAACTTAGAGTTAAGAATGAAGATCAAGAAAGAGAATGATTCAAATACTCTGAAGACCATAGACCACTGTCCATACGTTAGGTACTAGCACTCTGTGAAAAGCAGGGACTTCTACATCAGGTCCTTACTGGTCATAGGGGTCTGGGCAAGTCGCCCAACTTCTCTTGGTAAAATAGAGATGCCATCTGACCTGCCTCCCAGGGCTGAGATGAAACGGGAGCTCCTGAGGCCCTAGCCCCTGTGTTCACCATCAAGGAGCAGGCAGGTTTTGAAGGCCCCAGACTTTGGCCCCGGGTCTCCATTCCCAGGATCAGTTTCCCCATGGCTTAGTCCAGCCACCGATGCAGTTAAACACCCTTTCTCTACTTCCAGCAATGGTACTGCTTTATGAATTGGGCATCAAATACAAACAATTACTTCTTTATGCAGATTTTCAAATACCAGAAGCATTCTTTTAATAATCATTGGTTGCTTGAATTGAAACATTGCACACTATGTAATCCTGTCAGAACAAAAGAATTAATTTTCTTTTGCAAATACGCTAACTGTGGGAACACTCAATAAAAATACCCACTGAAGAACAACTATTTCGATTCAAAACAATGAACATTTAGAAGAAAAGGTAAAATCCACTACCGTACAACTCCTGAATTGCTAATGTTGTAGCCAGCTGCTTTTGATGACCTAAAGCTGAGGTGAGCTACTGAGGTGACAGGCACCCGGCCTTCCAGGCACAAATACAGATAAATGGACTTGCACGTCAGAATCCAAATACAATAGTTTTGTTTGACACAAGTAAGAATTTCAGGCATGAGTGGTGTTAAATTAGCAGCGTTATCCAACAATTTGGAAAAACGGTATGGGATTGAGGTATGAGAAACAAAGCAACGCATGAAACAAGCTACAACTTACCACTCCCCAAAGGAAAAGTTTTCTACAGAACATTTAAGTACAGTCCTGCTGGTTTGTTACAGTTTGTGTTCCAGGAGCTGGTCTAAAATTCACAGTGAATCATTAGGCATCTCCAAAGCCCTAAATTCTTGGTCATTGAACTGACAGGTGGCTGAGTGTTTTACTGCCCAGTGGGCTCCTGGGATTTTCCCAAAGTGATGGATGCTTGGCTTGGTTAATGAATGCAACTTTGGGACCCAGGAGCTTTGATGAATAGCGAGAAATCACACCTAAGGGAATCACCTTTCCCCTGAAGTCATGAAGGGCTTTTAAAGATTGACTTTGATGGGAAAGGGATTCCCAGAATGGCTGGTTAAAGCAACTCTAGCTAGCATTGCAAAACTGCAACATGTATAAACCAGTGTGTGTGTGTGTGTGTGTGTGTGTGTGTGTGTGTGTGTGTGTTGGGAGACATAAATGGTAGCTAGTCACAGTTTCAAGTTCTGGTTACACCACTGAGCAGATTTGGTTTTTTACAACATTACTTAAAGAAATGTACACTCTAGCTTTAAATACTAAAGAAATGTTACACCAAGAAAAAAAAAAAGCAGATCCCGGCACTGTATCCCTCCGGGCACTTCCTGGCACTTCTCCCCTATGCCAGTGTTTCAGCTCCCTTCCACCCAATCCCCCCTCTGTCCCAGAGTCCCCCTCATTCTGGGATGCTTCTTCTCTTCCAAGAGCTTCTGTTCCCCTTGAATTGCTTTTTCATGGGCTCTAGCTAGCGTTCCTCTTGTCGCCACAGCCCTGCCCCTCATGAAGCCTACATCTCTGCATTGGGCTGCTGGGACTGCAGGAAACAGCCCATGGAGGGTGACTGCAATAGTTGGGGTGCCTGGAAAAGCCCTGAGGTCTGACTTCCCTGGACTGCCTCAGGAGTATGAATCTGTGGAAAGAAAAAGGGGACAGGATGGAGTCTCTGGCACAATTCCTTTGGCTCCTTGGCTGATATGTGAAGAAGCACCATCTTAAATGAGGAACCCTTGATGTATCAAGAACCATTTCAGATGAACAAAGCCTTGATATCATTGGGGAAACAGGCAGATTCTGTTGTCACATGCCCAGACCCCCTTGCTTTTCTTCTCCTTCTCTGGAGCCTAGTTAAAGACACGCCTCCATTGGCTCCCATACTGTCTTCTCCCAACTCATAAATCACTTATCATTCCTTGGAGTTTGGGGACTCGGGGTTGCATTCTGACTCTTGTCACTTCCTACCCGTGAGATTCTGTGCAAGTCCTTTTACTCCTGAGCCCCCTCTGTAAAAGGGGCCCTCTACATCACAGAGTTGTGACTGAAAGCACTTTGGAAACCATTAAAGGGCCAGATGAAGAGGTGTTAGCGGAAGCTGCAGCTACCTTACTATTTCATGGGTGGTCCTTTGAGGGAGGCCCTTTAGCTACCATAATCCCCCTTTTAAAGATATGGAAACTGAGACTTAGCCAGATTTTTTGCATAGGATCAGCCAGCATCCTATGACCCTCTGTTGTATTCTTTGCCATAGGTTCATGTTGCCTCGCTAACTAGTGTCTAAGTTAACAAAGGGGCACACCGGGCTAAGCAGGCATTGACGAGCAATGATGGAGGCCCACAACTATGTCAACTGGGAAGCCAGAAGTCCATTTGGACACAATGCCATTTCCTTGTTTGCTATCAGGGACAGTGGGATTTGTTAAGCAAATTAATAGTCTAGTTAGCAGATGAACGCTAAGAGAACAAACAAATTGCTTTCTAATACTCCTGAGTCACTGTACCCGCTAACAGACAAGAAGGCCGTGGAAAGAATCCCTGACTTTTTTCTTCGTTAAAACTGATCTGAAAGACCCCTTGACTGGGTAACATTTCGATACCACTGTTTTCTAACCAGGTTTGTGTTAGTGAGAGCTGCTATGTTTTAGCATTCTCTAATTTAGACATCATTAAGTCACACTGCCCTTTACCACCTCTCCCCCTCCCATCCCAGCCTGTCAGTCTTGTTTATGAGGTCCGAAAGGGCTGGCATGTCCAGGGACAGTGAGAAACACTATTCCTGAGACTTCAATGAGGCAGGCTGGAAGTGTGTCAATGTTCGGTGAGAACCTGGGCACCTGTGACAATCTGCAGGGCACCATGGAGTTTTTCTTCGAGGGGATCTTTTCTGGGAGGGAGATGACCAAAAGCTAAAGACATCAGTCCCCAATGGCAGCCCCTCAGGAGTAGCTCAGCCAAAGTAATGCTCTCTTGGCAAATGGTTCTATGTCCCCCCAAATCACTGAGAGCTGCCACTTAGGCTACAGAGGCTCATTTGCCCCAGTCGGCCTGATTTCTGAAGCAAGACCGAACCAGCAAACTGGAGGCATAGAGGAAAAATAACTGGAAAAAAAGCATGAGTGCAGCTTAGAGGACTGGTTGGGGGGATTGGGGATATTGAAATTTGATGAGATTTTTTTTCTTTTGGGGGGTTGGGTGGGACAAGACCCACCTTCAAGTTTTTGAAGTGCTGCTCTATGGAATAGGAACATTTATAGACTCGGTCTGCTTGATCTCAGAGAACAGAACTGGGGATGCTCGGTAGGATGCAAAGAGGGCAAATCCCAGCTCAACATAAGGGAAAATTTCCTGACCAAGTGAGTCCAAAAGGGTGATGAGCTAGCTTGATAAGTGATGAGACCAGTGGGGCCAGAGGATATCTGTGCAGGTGTGGGTTGGACTTAATGACTTCAGAAGCCTATTCTAGAGCTGCAATGTTCCAAAAACACAAGGCCGCTGCCTTTTGTACAGAGTATTTCTGCAAGATTAGAGACCTGCATCTTATTTGAAATGTAATAGTTCATTAGTTAAATAAGCCTAGGGCCGAATGCTTTTGCCACGCGATAGATGCTTAGATTTCAGGGACATCTGCCACTTGCCAATTCTGAATTATTGGCCTTTAAAAAAATCAAGGTCTGGACTTCATAGAGTAGGGGGCTCAAAAGCACAGAGGGTCTTCCTCCATGAGAACACAAAGCTACCCAACAGATACCAGGTTGACAGTTGCACTGAGTCTGGAGCCACATCCACTTAGACATCGGGGGTCCCTTCTTCACTCTAGCCTCTTCCACCCAGACACCATTGCTGCTCGGAGGGGAGGGGATTGAAAAGAACATTACCTGAACACAGACGTCACTCTCGGGGACCTGGGGCTCTTGCCACTGGTGAACAGGAAGCTGCTGTGAGTCGAGGATGGCTAAGTCAGTGGTTGGAATGAACATGGGAGCAAATGCTGAAGGAGCAGGCAGAAGCTGATCGTCTTGGAGAAACCTATGAGAGCAGAAAGGAGTGTAAATAATATACAGGTATTAACTCAGAAATTAAACCCCGTGCTGCTAGATCACTGCCAGCAGATGCTATTAGAAATTAGTTTTATCAACTACCTCGGACCATCGACCACAAATGCTATTAAAAATGTTTTATCAACGACCTCAGACTACCATTAAATGCTATTAAAATGTTTTAGCAACATTCTCTGACTACTGCCAATATATGCTTGAGGCACATGCAAATTCTCTAACTCAATCAAGGTTTGCCAGTTATATCCATGTATGTCGACAAGAAGATCAAGCTTTCCTGGGACACAAGAAATCGCTAATCTCCAAGCTGTGGGTCATGGTGATGATCACATTCTCAAGGAAAAAAGAGACAACAAATGTACCCACTGAAAAGTAGCAGATCACATCCCTCAGGCAATGGGAAAAATTCACACAGAACAGATGTCAGGCTTGCCTCTCCCATGAGCTCCCACTGTACGTTGGGGGTAGTTGCTCTAACTCCTAAGAGTACTGGCTTCTTTTTCTATAAAAAGGAGGATACTACTAGCTATTTTACCTATCTCACATAGGTTGGTTAAGAGAAAATATAGAACGGGGCAGTTAGAACTATGAAGGAACTTTGAGATCATCTGAACCACCCTGTTCTTTTTCCAGATAGGGAAATTGAGGCCCAGGAGGGCCAGTAACTTAACTCCCTATATGACTATAGGAAAGTGACAAAGCTGAAACTCCTTTTCAAGTCTAGAATTTTTTCTTCCACATCACAGTATCCCAGGTTTTTCCTCTGTCTTTCTTTGCCAAGATTTCTGAATTCTCTCCCTCTACACAGAGTCTTAGATTCTTGCCTTCAAAATAGACCCTTCCATTCTCTTAAATGCACATGAGCCTTGCCCATGAACGTTTAAATCATCCAGGTAAGTCTCTGCAGCCATGAGTTGGACAACGTGAGGGATATTTAAATAGCCTCAACCAAATCTGTTTCAAAGTGCTTTCCTAAGAAATTCAATCATTTGTTCAGTGAATTCAATGAAGCACAAGGTGAGGTGCCGGAGACTCAGAGACAAATAGGAAGACAATTCCTGCCCTCAAGGAACTTACTCGTATCCTACTGGGGGAACACAAGGCATGCACAAATAAATGAGCAGAATGTATCCAGCTACGCTATATGCTCATATCTGGCACTAAGGGAGTGTGGAGAGGGCTTATTATTTTCTAATGAGGGGGAAATGATCATGGGAACCAATGGAGAGATCCCTGAGCTTGGAGTCACAAAGCCCGAGTTCAAGTTCCTACTCCAGCACTTACTAGATGAATTCACACAAGCTGTGTTGCCTTTTTAAGTTCCAGTTTCCATTTGTTAGATGGGAGTATTGATACTTGCACTTCTTATCTCGCCTTGCTGTTTGTGTGTGCCACGGTGGCTGGCACCGGTAATTCAATTGGGGAGGTGGAGGCTGGTGGATCGCCTGAGGTTGGGAGTTCTGAGCTACAGTAGAGCTAAATTTGGTTTTAGTGTGAGCCCTTGGGAACACTGGGCTACCAGGAGGGAAAAACCAGCCCAGGGCAGAAACAGCAGGTCAAAGCGGTCTCATCTATTAGCAGTGAGATTGGGCCCATGAATGGCAGGCAGCCAGGGTGAGATAGGGAGAGCCAGAATTAAAAGCACCATATGGATGTGAGTACTAATTAGCCATCCTCTAAGGAAGGAGCAGAAGAAGTTACCTAGTTATTTAGTGGAAGAGCTGGGCCCCAAATTCAGGGCTCCTGACTAGCTTCCAGCCATGTCCTTTTCAGGAGACTGCAGAGAATGGCTTTTAGATTTTAAGACAAGCTGAGCTGAATGTCTAACTCCTAACTTCTCTACAGTAAAAGAAGAAGGCAGACTTATTTTGACTGCTGGACCAATCATCCAAAGGCACATTGGACTTCCACTTCTATTAGGGCCAGAGAACCTGGCCACATTCATTGTGTCGTTCTCTAGAACTCCATTCATTAGCTTCACTGGGTCTGTTTAAGCACAGATGGACACTTCTGCTGGTGTTTGAAACCCACTGCCCTCTGACTAATCGGCAGTGGTGGGCAGAAACCATCACTTGATCCGTCCTGCTCAACAGAAGTGAATTCACGTTGAAGAACAAACTGCACGCTTCAGAAACATTTGGTTGGAGAAACTGAAGACTGTTCAATATACTCTATCCTTTTAGCCTAGGCTGCTGTGAGCCCCGGCAGGGCAGTTTGGCTACCAGCAGAAGGATCCAACTCTCTCCTTATTTGGGGAGATCAACTGGCTTGCTGACAAGTCCTAGATGTTTTGAAAATTACTCTGACTAGGTTCACTCTACATCTTCAAAGGATGCTAATCTTTGTCTTGTTATTAAATTGCCAGATGTTTTCATCTTCAATCCTTTCCTTTTTCTTACAGGAAGGTAACCTTGATATTTTCCAAAAGATCAGAACAAAATGGGCCTTATGCTTTGACTCAACCACCAGAAAAAGGTCACGACTAAGATGTACTTGGTTTGTTGGAAGCCCATTAGGGCTGTTCTGGGGGGACCATTCATTCCTGGGGACCAGATGTGCCAGGAAGGAAAGAAGACGTGACAGCTAGACTTAGCTCATATTGGGAGGGTCCCTTTTCAGCTCAGCCTTTTGAATATCACCCATCACTGATCCCACTGGCCAACTTAAGACTACTTAGGATCACTGCCGATTAGTCAGAGGGCAGTGGGTTTCAAACCCCAGGAGAATGTCCATCTGTGCTTAAACAGACCCAAGAAAGCTAATGAAGGGAATACTAGAGACTGACATAACAAATGTGGCCAGATTTTCTGGCCCCTAACAGGAAACAGAAGTCTAGTGTGTCTTTGGAGTATTGGTCCATTAGTCCATACCAACTAAGCCTAAGAGGGTAGAAGTAAGTCATGACATTGAATTTCCCTAATAGGCAGCAATACAAAGAAAGAAATTAAATACCCACAGGCAGCCAAATCCTATAAGAAATAAGATTTTTTAAAAGTGTGATCAACTGATAGCCAAATTGTAACTCTCTTCTAAAAGTTTTCAAACTTAGAGCAAGCATCCTTTAGAAGCACCAGAAAAGAACAAATTGGGTATGTCAAAGGTCATTTCCAATGTAATCCAAATCAACATGAATCTGGGTTTAGTTAAAGTCATTTTGTACATCAGTTGCCACTAACATGAGTGAAGATTTCCTCTAGGGAAAGTTCTTTATCCCTGCTGGGATAAAATTAGAGAGGGTCTGGATTTCACTCAGCTTCTGTGAGGAAGGCTTCCATGAACCACTGGCCTGGAGTGCATAGTAAAGTCTCACCATCAGTGCCTCTGGATAAGACAAAGCCTTCTCTTCTTAGCTACACCACAATGAAATAATCATAACTAAAAACAAATGGTCTAAACAACTAAGCATCACAGAACTAGCAATTCTAAGCGCTAGAAAGGACTTTGAAAAATTATTTAGTCCCAGTCCGCATCACAGAGGTAAGGAAACTGAGGCTCAGAATGTTCAAATGATCCATCGACAAGTATCTACCAAATGTCTCCCATGTGCCATGTACTGTGCTACTATGTGGGGATAAAAATAAACCAGTTCTTACTCATTAGGAATTTGCTAATAAAAAGGCAACTTGAGCAATATATAAGAATATACAAAATAGATATGAAGTAAACACAAAATAGTCAAATATGAGAGGGAGTATACAGATAAGGGAAGACCTCATGTAGAAGGTGGTGCTTGAGGTGAGTCTCAGAGGAAGAATGATTCTGTGAAGTAGAGGAAAACAAGAAAACTTTCCAAGCATGTGGGGTAGTCAGTGCAAAGTCATGGAGGTGGGAGATGAGGTATGGTGATTGAGGAACAGAGCAGAGGCCGGTTTGGCTGGGCTGTTAGGTGCAACGGGGGAGAAATGTCCAATGATGCTGGAAAGAGAGATTGGGGCAAAGTTCTAAAGGGCTTCATAAGCTAAGTAGAGGAATTTATCTTTGATTCTAGAAGCAATATGTTGGGTTACACAGTCAGATCTGTACTTCAGGAAAATCACTTTAGTAGCAGTGGAACAGAAAGAGACTCGAAGCATCAGGGTAAGCAAGGAGGAGGCTATGTGTGAGTGGAGATAAGGAGCTGATGGAGAGGGGCGGAGTGGATCTAGAGTTGCCAAGATCTGGCAACTTCTCGGCTACATGGGGCCACATGCTGCCGTTAATCTGATCTCCAAACCTGGAGGATGGAAGAATGGTGGTGTTTTAGACAGAAATAGAGAAGTGTGGAAGAGAGGAGCACTTGGGAGAGAAAATGAACTGTGTTTTAGATATGTTGACTATGAAATCTCTCCTTGGCATTCAGTTTTACATGCTTAACAGGCCGTCGGTCACGTGGACACCATCACTTGATGATCAGGGACAAGCCTAGGCCTGGATATATAGGACTGAGAGTCAGCTGCAGAGATGAGAATGAAATCCACAGGAACTGACGAGGTTGTCAAGAACGAGAATGTAGACGGAGATGAGGAGGGGGTTCTTGGACAGGGCCTTGGGGAATGTCACAGTTAGGGGGGTACACAGGTTAGGCCAGATACTGAACCAGCAAAGGAGACTGAAAAGAAAAGGTCAAAGAGGCAGAAGAACCAAGAGGGGGCAGAGAGGACAGAGTATCCAAGAGGAGTTGAAGGTGAGGGAAGAAACAGAGAAGTGACTCCCCGCCATCCCATCCAACAACTCTGCCCATGAACGTCTTACCCGAGAGTGATATCTTGGTCACATTCAATTGGCTGTTGAATGATATCAATTGGCACTTCAGCTGAAACGGTGATGGAGTAAGTCTCAGAAAACAGCATGGGGTCACCATAGAGAGGCATGGAGATGCTGGTGTGGTCCGGTACACATAGTTCCTCATTTTCATTTATTAAATTCTGCTCTTGCTGCTGCTGCTGTAGTTGCTGCTGTTGTTGCTTTAAAGACAAGAGAGATTTCTAATTATTGATGAAATGGAAAGCAAAATCACACGACAAAAAATGGCATGTCATCACAGATCCATAAGAAACGTCTCTCCCATCTTTCCATCTACGGATGTCGGTGTCTAGCTAAGAGACTGCACGGCCCCTACACACCTGGATGTGACAATCTGTCTCCCTGTCTAGTAGCCAAATGCGGGTAAATGTTTAACCCGTGAGCTCCCTGATCAATAGCTGGCAAAAACTACTAGACCAAAGGTAGAATTGGAAGCCCTAAGGCTGCATCCCCATGGAAACAAAGTTCCTGGAATTCTGGGAGAGCTGGGCTCTCCCAATTCTCAAGCTACATGAAGGGCTTCAACTCACCAGGCTAGGGGTAATGCATGGCTCCTCAAGGAACTGGTCTGAGGGTATAGTAGAGCTACCATAAGATTCAGGCTCCAGGAAATCAGATTGGCATTTTGTAGCTGTCTTGGGTACTCTGGCTCGCCGATGAGATCCTTTTTTTGGTTTCAGGGGCTTGGGAGACTTGAAGTTCAGTGATGTACATGGCTGTAACAGCATCTGGGGAGAGGCGGGGAGGCAAGTTGTGTAAAAGCCCGAGGCTGCATTTCCAATTATCATTAACCTTGATGTGAACCATTACCGACCAACCCAGGCCCAACTTCTCAGGAAGGGTATTTTGGGAATGGAGGCCAGTAATAGAAATGGAAAATGGAATGGGATGTCTGAGAAACAGAGAAAAGGCCAATCTGGCTAGACTAGAGAATATGGGAAAGGTGAGTGATGAATGCAAAATGAGCCGAGAAAGAAAGGGGGGCAGACTCGGATTGTGAAGGGTTCCAAAAACTCAACATAGGAGTTTACACCTTTTCTAGAAACAATGGGAGCCATTGGAGTTGACTGAAGGTAATGGGGGGCAATGGGAGTACATGAATTAGGACAGAAATTTATTAAATGCTTATGTGCCAGGCACTTTACTGATTGCCGGAAATACAAAGAAAGGCAAAAACAATTGATAAATGGTCAAAGGATATGAACAGGCAGTTTTCAGATGAAAAAATCAAAGGTACAGTCATGTGAAAAATGTGCTAAATCACTATTGAATAGAGAAATTCATATTAAGACAACTCTGAGCTACCATTTCATACCTCTCAGATTGGCTAAGATGGCAGAAGGAAAATAAGAAATGTTGGAGAGAATGTGCAAAAAGTGGAACACTAAGACATTGTTGGTGGAGCTGTGAACTGACCCAACCATTCTGGAGAGGAATTTGGAGCTATACCCAAAGGGTTATCAAACTGGGCATACCCTTTGACCCAGAAATACCACTACTAGATCTGTATCCCACAGAGATCACAGAAAGGGAAAAGGATCCACCTGTACAAAAATATTTATAGCAGCTCTCTTTGTGGTGGCAGAGAACTGAAAAAGGAGGAGATGCTCACCTACTGGGGAATGACTGAACAAACTGAACACTGTGCTATAAGAAATGACAAGCAGGCTGATTTCAGAAAAGCCTGGAAAGATTTACATAAACTGATGTTGAGTGAAGTGAGAAGAACCAGAACACTGTATACAGTAACAGCAGCACTGTACAAGGATCAACTGTGACAGACTTAACTCTTCTCAGAAATATGGAAACAAGACAATTCCAAAAGGCTCATGATGGAAAATGTATCCAGATGTATTTCAGAGAAATGTATTTCAGAGAAAGGGCTATGGAGTCTGAATGCAGTTTGAAGCACACTATTTTCACTGTTTTTCTTTCTCATGGTTTTTCCCTTTTGTTCTGGTTCTTTGTTCATAACATGACTAATGGGGAAAAATATTTAAAAGGATTGTGCAGGGGCAGCTAGGTGGTGCAGGTGCAGTAGTTAGAGCACCAGCCCTGAAGTCAGGAGGACCTGAGTCACATGCAAGGAGAAAAGAACTCAGTTTAGCTGGGTCATAGTGTGATGAAGGGAATATAATGCAAGAAGACTGGAAAAGTAGGAGAAACCAGGTTGTTAAGAGCTTTGAAATCCAGACAGAAGATTTTTCTATTTAATCCTGAAGGCAAAAAGAGTTTGAGTGTGGGTCAGAGGGAGGGGAGGGCCATAACTGGACCTCCATCTCAGGAAAGTCACTTTGGTGGCCAAATGGAGGATGGATCAGAGTTGAGACCGGCAGACCCACGTGCCGGCTATTGTAATAATTGAGGCACAGGGTGATGAGGGCCTGCATTAGAGTTGGGGTAATGCCAGAGGAGAGAAGGGGGACACATTTGAGAAATATTATAAAGGTAGAAATTATAAGTCTTGGAACAGATTTGATATATAAGAGCAAACCTAAGCTTGGAGCATGATTCCTCAGAACTTTAACGAGAGGGCAGTAGAAGCACAAAAATAAACAATTTTTTCAAGAATTTGTATCGCAGAAGACAAAGAAAGATTGAGGATGATAATCTGAAGGAATGGGAAGATCAAGTGAGGGGGTTTTGAGCACAGGGAGAGGTGGGTGTGTTTGTCGACAGCAGGATGAAACCAGTAAATGGGGAGGACTAGAGATTATTAGATAGGGTGCAGATGTTGGTGGGAACAATCTGCTGGGAAAGATGCGAGGGTGAAGGGCACACGTAAACGGAGTATGCCCTTGGCAAGAAGGCCTATCAGAGATGGCCTTGAAAGAAGACAGGGAGGGAGGACATTGTCAAAGATACGGGAGCTAAAGAAGAGGGGAGGAAAGGAAACTTAATGACAATAGGACTCAGTTTTTTTTTGTTTGTTTGTTTGTTTTGTTTTGTTTTTCCAGGGAGTATAAGGCAAGGGCATCACAGAAGGCAGGTATAGAGAGAACTACCAATGACCAGAAAACCAATTTGAGAGCGGTGCTGCCCATGGGCTAAACAGAGGCTGATTACCATAAATTTGTAGCTAATTCAATCAGCAAGGTCTCCTACCTTGTTCCCGCTCCAATCCTATCTCCAATACTTTCTACCTGTGTTTCCCTTAGGCAAGTGACCTCTCTCCTCTCACTGTAACATGAGGGAGTTGGGCTCAATGAGCTCTCAAGTTCCTTCTGACTCTTAGTCTAGGCTCCTATAACTTGTGAATCCTGACCTAGATTCCTGGATGCTCACTTGTCTAATCATCTGGTACACCAGACCCCCGCCCATACTAGGACTTGGGGGCCAAGTCAGGAGTCTAGCTGAAGAGGCCCAAGTCCTTTCCCGTGACATCAGAGGCAACAAGAGTTCTCTAGCCCAGAGGAACCCGAGTCCCAGTCAGATTTGGGGGAATGGGCTCATTTTGATCAACATGGATAATCCCGTGCTATCTTTGTGCTCCTTGCCAGACCATTCTCTGCTTGGCAGCTGGCCTGCATCGCCTTGAATTGTATGTCAATCTGATACCACTTGTGGAGAGACTGACATCTCACCTCAAAATGCAGCATTTCTGAAAATCCGACACGATTTTCCTTCCTCCTAATTTCTCTGAGGCCGGTTACCAGTAGAAAGGAATTTGTCTTTGGCTACTTCCTGATCCATCCTGGATCAGAAAGCCCCAAATGCCATCAAAAAAGTCAAAGAGAAGATAACGAGGTGTTAAACTAACTGTAAAGATGCCCAGCCACAAGCAGCAGATGCCTTTATGAGTGCTGAATGAGTTCCTTGATTGAATTGGAAGGGGAACTATGGCTCTGGAGGACCCTTAAAAGTCAAACAGTTGAAAAATAATTTAGGATGCTCCAAATCATTATTAATCAGAGAAATGCAAATTAAGACAACTCTAAGATACCACTACACACCTGTCAGATTGGCTAAGATGACAGGAAAAAATAATGATGATTGTTGGAGGGGATGTGGGAAAACTGGGACATTGATGCATTGTTGGTGGAGTTGTGAACGAATCCAACCATTTTGGAGAGTAGTTTGGAACTATGCTCAAAAAGTTATCAAACTGTGCATACCCTTTGATCCAGCAGTGTTACTACTGGGCTTATATCCCAAAGAGGACCCGTATGTGCACGAATGTTTGTGGCAGCCCTTTTTGTAGTGGCTAAAAACTGGAAACTGAATGGATGTCCATCAGTTGGAGAATGGTTGAATAAAGTGTGGTATATGAAAATTATGGAATATTACTGTTCTGTAAGAAATGACCAACAGGATGATTTCAGAAAGGCCTGGAGAGACTTACACGACCTTATGCTGAGTGAAATGAGCAGGGCCAAGAGATCATTATATACTTCAACAACAATACTAGATGATGACCAGTTCTGATGGACCAGGCCATCCTCAGCAACAAGATCAACCAAATCATTTCCAATGGAGCAGTAATGAACTGAACCAGCTACGCCCAGAGAAAGAACTCTGGGAGATGATTAAAAACCATTACATTGAATTCCCAATCCCTATATTTATGCCCACCTGCATTTTTTATTTCCTTCACAAGCTAATTGTACAATATTTCAGAGTCTGATTCTTTTTCTACAGCAAAATAATGTTTTGGTCATGTATACTTATTGTGTATCTAATTTATATTTTAATATATTTAACATCTACTGGTCATCCTGCCATCTAGGGGAGGGGATGGGGGGTAAGAGGTGAAAAATTGGAACAAGAGGTTTGGCAATTGTTAACGCTGTAAAGTTATCCATGCATATAACCTGTAAATAAAAGGCTATTAAATAAAAAAAAAGAAAAAGAAAAAAAAAAGAAAAAAAAAAAAGAAAAATAATTTAGGAGGGTCCAAGCTCTGAAGAGCTTCCTAAGGTACGACTTGTGTGCCTGGACCAAAGGGCAGCAAACCAGACTGCTCTGCCCACAAAACAGGCCCCAAACTCTCCTGCTCCCGTGCGTTTGACCCTGGTACTCCACTGGGTCTTTCGAGTGGAACTCAGATGTTCCCTCCCCTCCCCATGAGGAATTTGTCCTCATCCCCTCATCAGTCTTGTTGCCCTGATCTCTCGGACCTCCCAAAGCAATGAATCTGGCCTTCTACTGTACCTATCATATATAAAACCTCTTTATCTCCTCGAACATGGCTCCACCACACGCTGAACCGTTCTCGTGATTTGTTTGAGCCAGTCCTGACTGACAAAAGCAACAAAGCCAGGTCTGAAGTAACAAATCACCAGCAAAAATGCTTCCCTTTCACGGCCTCGGGCTTAATTTTGGAAGCCGGCTCTATGTGCCGCTTCCAATTTGTCAATAAGCCTCTCCAGTTAAGTTGGGAGCTCCCTTGGGTCAAAGAAAATGCCAGGATGGGGGCTCTGACTTTTTTTTTCGCCCATATTCTGACAATTCCCCTGCCACTCCAAAGCAAGAATTCTGAGTGGGAGCTAAGCAGAGAAAGGGCTTATTTCCCAATTCTTTGACCCGGGGCTAGAAATGACAATGCACAGAACACAAGCGAATTACTGGAGGAAAATGGAACTATACACACAGGCAGTGCCAGGGAAAGAGATCTGCTCTCGGGGGGGTACAGGCCAGATGTTGTCTTTGCCGGAAAGGCGCCGAGTGTCCCTTGTTGATGCATTTGGAAGTCAGTATTGTGCACAATCTGCAGACACTCCTTGATTGCATGGAGCTCCTGCTTCTGGGTTTCGATGTCCGCCTGTAATGTCCGAGTTCGTCCTTCCAGCTCTTCCTTGAGTTGCTGCATCACCCCAAGCTCCTCTAGAGAGGGGAACAGAGACTGCAAAGAGAAGCCAGTGCTTGGAAAAAACCAGCTCCAATTCTTTCCAGACATAAAGCCTAGCCTCATCCCCTAAAAGTGCTAGGGAAATAGGGGTCTTTTAGGTGCTAAAAAACAGTACAATGTGGTGAAAGAGCCCCAGTGGAGGCAGAGGACAGAGATTCGAATCCTGACTGTGACACTGGGCCAATCACAATCCCTCCAGGTCTCTGCTTCCTCCGCTTTGGTAAAATAAGTGTTCTGGAACTGATGACTTCTGCGAAGGCCTTCCGGCTTGAAGTGCTCTAAATGTTAGGTCTGAGAAGGACCCCAGAGGTCATCTGCTGGATTTCATCCAACTTCCCCATTTTACTGAGGAGGAAACCGAGGCCCAGAGAGAAGAAGGTCCTTGCGAGTTGGTGGCACTGGAACCAAAGCCTCCTGCCTTGCCAGGCCAGAACTCGTTCCACTATAACACACCATCCAAAGAGGCAGGAAAGAAACCCACAAAGTTCTGCTCTCAGATGGGGTCACAAACACCAGTGAAGCACATTCAGAATCTAATCTGGTTCTCTTGTTAGTAATATAAATGATAGTGTTTCAATTAATACCGCTCCTATTTACTCTGAAAAATCTAATGTTCATCTTGGAAAATTACCTCTTTGCTGAACATTTAGATGAATCATCATGTAAATGGCATTTTGATGGTTCGGGAGGGGGAGGAAGTCTCTGCTTGCCATGTGAAGGGGCAAGAATCCTATCCTCTCTGATCCCCCCTCTCAGCAGCCGCCTGCAGAAGCGGAGGAGGCCGTGGCGAACCCTGAGTCGGGCCTGCTAATCCCGTGAAAGTCTGTTGGAACATGGCTCTTTATTCTATGCGTTGTTCCAAACAATGTCTCACCAACTCCCCCCAAAGAGGGGAGGGGAGAAGCAGCATACCACATTTCTAAATCACCTAAAGGCTTAGCAAACACCAGATAGGGCAGGTACGACTATCTGGGCTTTTCTGGACCCGGATCCAGAGCTTGGGAGAGGTGAGCTCATTTGCCTAAGGTCACACAGCCGATAATGTCAGACTCAGGCCTTGAACTTGGATCTCCAAGTTCCAAGAACGGAGTTCTTCCTTATTCTTCCTCACTCAGACTCTAAGCCCGGGACCTACAGAGTAGATACCATGCTGACCCTGGGGCCCAAGCCCAGCATCACTGGATACTGTGATGCAGCATGGTAGTTAAAAGCCTTCTTTGCCTCCTCCCCCTCCACACCCTGTCCTCTTCATTCACTGACTCGGTGCATCCTTGGGCAAGCTACTTAGTACTGGGCTGTTGACAATACCCCCTCACTCCACCCCTTCCCCAATTCCTAACTGGGATAATGTGGCCAAGTCACCACACGATTTATGGAAGGGATCAGTTTGGGGAAAGAAGAATTAAAATGGGGTGTGGATACTAGAAAGGGCTATTAGACCTGAAATCTGCATCCACCTGAAGTGGAAAATAAAAAGACTAAAGGGCAATAAGGGAAAAAATTTGAAAGAAGCCCCTTCTCTAAGTATGTTATTTTACTCTGTCTCATGCTGTCCTGTACTATGACTTGTCTCCTCCTCTGGAAGAAAAATAAGCTTGAAAAAAATACCATAGCTTCTGGTTGAGAGGATACCATGGGTATTTTCCTTGGGGCCACAGGGTGTGTGGCAATATTCTCAGTGAAGCTTTGAGGAAACAGCAGGCCCTGGGCAGGGACATAAAGCAAAGACAGGAATGAATGACAAGTTTCATATTATTTGCCTATACCATCGGGGGGGGGGGGCATTTCAGAGAGTTCATAGTAAGGGAAGGGGGTCTGATAAGTGAAGCGCTAGCTTTCTGATATGAAGTCGACAGGATCAATCAACAATGCTGCTCAAACAGTATACTCAGATGAGTATTAGGCACACTGAAGGAAGGAAAGAAAGGAATAAAAACCACAGCATATTCCCTGCTTAGTCGTGCTGCTTGTAATGACTGGTGACGGTGGCGCTAGTGGTGGCACTGGTGGTGGTGGTGGTGGTGGTGGTGGTAACATTATTGGTGGTGATGCTGGGAATGGTATTGGTGTTGGTGTTGACAGTGGTGGCAGTGGCACTGGTAGCAGTGGTAGCAGTGACAGTGGTAGCGCTAACAGTGGCAGTGGTGGCAGTGCAAATGGCAGTGGAAGCAGTGGTAGTGGCAATAGTAAGAATGGTGGCGGTGGCGATAACATTATTGGTGGTGATGTTGGTGAGTTAGTCTTAGTGTTAGTGGTTGTGGTGGTCACTTTTATTTGCTAAGATTAGTGATAAATATGGGCAACTGCAAGAGAACAAAAGAAGAGATCTAGTAATCACATGATCTAGGGAAGTCTCATGGAATTCTGAATCTGAACCTAGAACATACAGGGAGGCAGGGTGGGACAAGGAAGATTGGAGCTAGACTCCAATCCCAGCCCTGTTTGCTTCCTCTTGGACTTTACTATCTTTTTTTCCCCTTCTCTGGGCCCATTTCCTTCATTTAGCACTTAGCATGGAACTTTGTACACCACAGGTGCTTAATTAATACTGCTGAACTGAATCCCCTTAAGAACCTGCCTCTACACTGCTCAGTCTTCTGTCACCCCTATACAATTCACTATTTTTCCATCCCACTTTCTACCTAGGGATAGGCAGGATGAACCTCTGAGAATGATGGAAAACACTGGCGTAAGCAAAGCTTGCTCCCTTGCTCTCTGGACAGACTTACTGTCGTAACTAGGAGAAAGTCTTAACCCTGGGAGAAAGAAGGTACCTTAAATGTTCTGCTTTAAAAGGTCCTTCTTCTCCACCTCCTGCTTTGCTGCAGACTACAATTCGAAATCCAGTGAACAGAAATAGGGATGAGAGCCAAACATCCGATGGAAAGTCTCCTTGGCCTTGTAGGCCTGTTCGGACCCCTCTGGCCTCAAGAAGCCTTCACTGGTCTGCCCTGCACTCCACCCCAGTCAGAAGGCCTAGCTCCATCTCTCTCTCTCTCTCTCTCTCTCTCTCTCTCTCTCTCTCTCTCTCTCCTGACCTCCCAGAGTATACAAGCTCGTGCATATTAGCACATTTTATTAGGTATTCCAGTGATTTCAGACAAGCAGGGACTCTGTATTCCCGTGCTTCCCTCCCCCCCAGCACCTAGCACAGGCAATTAATCATAGAGAAGGGACCTGAATACATTTCTGTTGAATCAAGGAATAAACAAGGCAACCACTTAAGCAGGGGTGATGACAATGCCCCCAAAGGTTGTTAGTGGGGGCGATTTGCTAGGATTTCAGGTCCAACAGGACAAGTTTGTTCTCCCATAATACAGGGACTGTTCCACTACTGTGGAAGAGGAATGGAAGCTCCCCACCGCCCAAGCAGCCCAGAGGGAGGTACCTCAGGGCAGCTGCTACTGCTGCTGCTGCTGCTGCTGTTGCTGTTGCTGCTGCTGGTGGTGCTGCTGCTGGCTGCCTTCCTGAAGAAGGTCTTATCAAATGTTTTAGCTGGCTGTCCCTTGGGCAGATCCCATCTCGTCAGAGTCTTGCTGACTTTTTTGGACTGCAGTAACAATGGGGCTGAGAGAGAAATCCAATAAAACCAGAAGTTCAGTGTTTGCAAAAAAATAAAAATAAATAAAGAAGAGAGAGATTTTCTTTCTTCTAATCTCCTGACTAAGTCCTGTCCCATTATCTTTTCCAGAGAAGGTGGGAGAGATGACGAGTCCCTCTACACAACATGCAAACATCTGTTAAGAACTCACTTCTACAAAAAGTAACCGTGGGGTGGATTCCATCCACAGAGGCACAAGCTGGGCCTTGCACCTGTCCATATCTGCAACACAAATATCTCTAGACTCATCACAAATTACTTGCTGTTCCCCAGTGTTGTAGAAAACATCGCTAAGGCAGCTCAACTCTTCCTCCTTTTCTACAATTCTACAGCAACATTGAGCTAGGGCCATGAGGCTGAGAGTTTTGAAAGCTTCTGCTGTTGGAAAAAAAAAGACACGCTCCTTAAAAAGAGAACACTAAATCCACCTACAATCCACCTCCAGATGGCAAAGTTGCACCGTATTACCTATAATTTTAAATTAAAAGTACTCTGACGAGTGGTTCATGGAAGCAGGCCATAGTAGGAAAAGCACCTTGGGCTTAGAGTCTAGTCTAAAAGTCTAGAGTCCAGTTCTAGTTCTGTGGTTAACTTGTTAGGGGGACCTTGGGGAAACCAGCTGGCTTTTCTGGACCTCGGTTTCCTCATGTGTACAATGAGGACCCCACTTCCCAAATTTGTGAGGTTCAGATGATCTAAGAGTGAAAATGCCTTGTGAGTAACACAGGGACGGGACACAGAAGGGTCGATTGATACACCCTCTCCTTAGTACTCTAAACACACTAATCATCCACACTATTCTGCTAATGCCATTCTTGACCCTTTAAATCACAGGGAAAGGGAAATCCCAGTCCTGCAGGAAAACCTCAGCAGGCTTGACAACCAAAGGGTTGGAACTTGGTCTATTTTTCACTCAACTACATTCAGAATATCCCATGCAGAGTATCTTGTGCCACTTTGGAAACTCCAAGATTAAAGAGATCACTTAGTGCTGAGAGCCCGAGGACTTGAGTCTCTCTCTCTCTCTCTCTCTCTCTCTCTCTCTCTCTCTCTCTCTCTCGCTCCTGCCAGAGGGCTTCTATGCCTAGCCAAGTGTGGGTTTGTGAAATGTATAACTCTTGGTGCTTTTTCTACCTCTGAAAATAACAGCATTAAATTTTGCAGTCCACCCACCCCCTTTTGCCTCAACTATCTTATTATGTTATCTTCAAGGACATCCTTTGTGCCCTGAAATGGTATGATATAATGAAAACCAACCACAATGACCTTGCAGTCAAACGAATTGAGTTCAAGTTCTGACTCCGAAACATACTGGCTGAGTGATCTTCATCTTTCCAAAACTCAATTTTGACATCCACAAATCGATTTGTTCTATCTACCCCAAGAGGTCATGGGATTTAAAACTGGAAGGGTGTGTAGAAGTCAGACTCAGTGGTGAGGAAAACACTTTTTAAACTTGTAAGGCAATTCAGGAATGTGAGTCATTTGCTAGGCTATCCCTGCACTAGGGCCACATCTCCTCCCCACCATTGTCAAGAAGCTCCCGATGGAGGCCCAACTTTACATCTTCATTTGCCTCAGAGTCATATCTACCTGGCTCTTACTGACAGGTATCAAAACTCCACCCAACAAAAGAGTCTCCATATTAGCCTTGTGCCATTTGAAATCAGTCTACCCCTCTTTTCTACTACTGTCTCTTGCTGGGGGCTACTCACAGGGACACCACGATAGCGGAGGTAAGATCCCTGGAGAGTGATGTCTGGCCTCACCATTCCAAGATTCTGATAACAGCCGAGTCTGACTGCCCTCCTCTGATACATGTAGCGGGCCCAGGAGCAGAGGCCCATCCGATCCCCTTTTCTTGCCCTTTCTCCCTAAAAGAGGGCACGTGCTCCTTCTCCACCTAACTACACCGAAAGCTCGCAGATTCTGGGAGTTCACTGGTTGAAAAACCCCAGAAGAAAAACTGTCCCAATTTGTTCAAAGGCATCAGTGCCCAAGGAGTTAGACCTGCCCAGGATAACCCGGGTAATGCCCCACTGGAATCGCCCAGGATTAGGCACAATGATTTCCCCCACATTCCTACTATTTCTGAAATGGGTGAATAAACCTTCCAATTTCAAAGCAATGCTTCTCAAATGCCATTTCTTGGAAAAGAAATAAAAACAAAGAAATGATTTGCCTCATGTTTCTACTATTCCTGAAGTGGCTGAAGAAACCCTCTTGTTTCTAAACACCGTTTCTCAAATTTCTTGGAAAACAAATAAAAAACAAAGAAACGAAACAACTTGACATCAATAATTAAAAACAAAACCTTCGGCTGGAGATTTCAAAGTATACAATAGAGAAAACTGAAGAAACTCACACGAGAACTGTGAGAAATACTATAAAGGCTTATCAGATGCGAGTGAAAGGGGCAACTGAGAAAATATTACATTTGGTAACATTTTAACCACTGATAAAACAATTTTCAGTTTGTGTCTGCCTCCCCAGCAACAACTCTCAAAACTCAAAGATTAGAGGAATTTAGAAGAGCTTTGATGGTTACATAGAATAGCATTTACAGGAGTATTTTCCTTGTGATGGCTCTTAACTATTTTGTAAATTCTGATTTGGGGAGCAACACCATATAAGTGCCAACCTTGCGATACGTACATGTTGAATTGGACTGAACTGGGAAGGAGGAGCTATGCAGGATGCTGTGGGATGACCCAGATGCGCCCTCTGTAGTCATGTCCAAACGGTTTCCACTCTGGGAGACATCCACGAAACTGTTAGAACTCTAATTTTGTTTGTTTGGGAGAAAGAGAAAACAAAAAGTCACATTTCATTTAAAAGGAAAAAACAACCCCCAAACTCAACAGACCAGTCTACCCAAAGCAGGGCTCTTTTCTACATATGATATTTACCCAATCTTAGAAATTGCTATTATCAATTTAACGCTACCATGGAAGCACTAGTACTTGTGTGGCACCCAAAAATGATTCAATATGATAAAGGGCAGAGATCACAGACATTATAAGCTATACGTTCTCAAAATAAACTCAAACAATGGGAACACAGAACCTTTGACAACATCACAATCAATAAATGGGTTCTAGTCTAAAGGCTGAACAATATAGCTTCTTTGCAATGGGATCTGAATGGGATATTCCAGCAGCAGCAAAGGATGACGGTGAGTTCTCCCTCCTTTTACTGCTAACTGCACCCCAAACTCCACACGTTTAGAGGAAAGCATGAGGAGAAAGAGGCGAAAGACTGAGAAAAGTCCCACCGAAGGGCTGTATTTCCTGGGATTGCTCATACATTCACGGTCCCCAGTCAGAGAAAGAAGGTTGGATTCATCACTTGGTGGTTTTAGATTGTACTGCCATGGTGTTCTGCACAGAGTAGGTGCTTAAGAAATGTTTGTTAAATTGAATAAATGCATATGTAATTCAGAATCATAGCACGAGGCTTTTCGAAATTCATCTAGTCCAGGAATTCTTAACCTGGAGTCTGTGAAGCGGCTGGTTTTTTAATTTGTTTTTTAATACTTTGATAACGGTGTGTCAACATAACTGGTTTTCTTTGTAATCCTCTATATTTTATATATCTAAAACATGTTCCTGAGGAGAAAGCTTTTCCAGGCTGTCCAAGGGGTCTATGATGTGAAATGAGGTGAAGAACCCCTGAGCTAAGGGAAATTAGAGCCAAGGAGGCAATCACATGCTTTTTCAACATTTCTCTCTTAATAGATGTTTCAGCTCAGTGATATCAAAGTCAACTAGAAAGGGGGCCACTAATCCCTACAGAAGGATTCCTGCAGGCCAGGAACATATTGACTTAGTTTTAAAATGTAATGTTATCTATGTTTTGCTTTATTTTTATTTATTTTGCTAAATATCTCCCAATTACGGCTTAATCTAATTCAGGCAGCACTGTGCTGTGGATGCCTATTTGACACCTCTGTTTTAGCTCACCCTTTGTAAAAGTCATCTGGAACAGGAGAAAAAAATGAAGTTTGCACAGAATGTCTAAAGTTAGGGTTTGAGTTTTCTCATCCTAAAGGTATTTGGATGGGCGTGGCCTTAATCAAGGAGGCATCCAGAGGGCCCCAGATTAACTGGAAGGCCCATGGACATCAAGAGGTAGAGAGAGGCCCTTGGCAAATGTGGAGGATTGTCACCATGCCCCCTCGAGAGATTCTGTACAAGCTTCCGGAGGCCAGGTACCTTCGCTTTATTGAACTGTTCTACTTTTCAAACTATTGCCTCCCCCACAAAGGAAATGCTTTAATAAATGTTGGTTGAGTTGTCATTGAAAATAGTTGTCCCGCACTTCCTAAGAACTTATGATTAAAAAAATATTAACCACCTCTTGAGAAAGGACCAATGGAGTCGAAATGCAAATTGAAGCATACTTTTTTACTTTATAATTCTTGGTGGGGAGAGGGCTGGTCTGTGTTGTCTTTTGGCTAATAGAAAATGGTTTTCGCGACTGCATTTGTATAGTCTATATCAAATTAGGAGGAGGGAGAGAACTTGGAACTCAAGATTTTTTTTAAAGTGTTAAAAAAAGTTTTTCGTTTATATGTGATTGAGAAAAACGTAAAACAAACAAACAAATAAATAAATTGGGAGAAAAATAACTGTCCTGAATAGAATCCTCAAGGCATCTGGCCCCAGTCACCATGAAGCAAGATCAAATGTGCCCCAAGAGGCCCAAGAGCCAGGTACAGACTCTATATTTGGGGGCCAAGTAGGTGGTATAGTGGGTAGAATACCAGACCTATAGTAAGGAGGACCTGAGTCAGGTCCAACTTTAAACACTTAACATTTAGTAGCTGTGTGACCCTAAGCAAGTCACTTAATCCCAGCTGCCCTGCCCAAAAAAAATCCCCCAAACAAAAAATATTTCTATTTTCTCAAAAGGTGAATAGTAGCCAAGAGATTCTATCCTGTAGCACTTTACATTTGAAATAAAGGACCTGATTTTTATTACTTCAAACTCAAGAAATTTGATAAGCCTACATGGACCAAAGCAGCAAAATAAAGAAATTAATTTATGAGGGAGAAAGCCTTAAAAAGAAATCCTTGGACATATTCTGGCTTAATGAGGTATTAAACTACTTAAGGGCTCTATTCTGAAATTATTGGGAGTGTCTGTACGTAGTCCCTCCTCCCATAATGTCTGGAGCTGAGAAAGCCTTCCTTGCTGGAGGAAATTCTCTTTGCATGCTACCTCTTGGAAGCCACTCTGGCTGCTGCAGCATGGCCACGTTGCCCACCAAAAAACTCTAAGTGTGTAAGCGTGCTTCAAGCAAGGGAGGCTGGGATGTGGAGATATAAAAGAGACATAAGGAAAAAACAATCATTTTGTCCATACCGGATCAAGTATGTGTAGCAAGAGACTGCAGTTACAATAGAGGCCAGTATACCCCAAGCAACAAGCATTTATCAAGCACGTGCAGTATACTAGGCACTGTTCTAAGTGCTGGCGATACAGCTACAGAAGTGAGATAGTGTTTGCCCTCAAGAAGCTTACATCCTACTAGAGATCGACGACACGTTCACAGATAAGTGAAGATAGAAAGTAATACCCAAATAAACAGTTATTTTGGAGGAAGACACTAAGTGGGGGAATTGGGAAAAATCATGGATTTCAGCCCAAAAAGAGGTTAGTATTTATGAGAGACTGTTACTTTTATTTGAACCAAGTAGCATTAAAAGGGCTCTCCACATTGCTCCCGAGGTGTTGTGCCTAAGAGCCACCACTGTCGGGCCTGCCATTGTCATTTTCTCTAGCACCTATCTGTGGGGGAACTGATACAGCCTTCTTTTGTTGTCTTGGGTTCAAAGAAGGGCTCATCAACATGCCATTAGCATTTCCAGAAGACATGCTGAAAGCCATCTGGAAATGGGCGTCAAGAGCGCTCGACAACCAATTGGATTCTTTGTTATTTCATTAAATGTCTTTGGTTTAAATTCTTATGTTATCAAGCTTGGTCTGGTACAAAAAAAACACACACACACAGGGTGGGGGAGGGTGCTTGGAGCTAGGACGTGGAATAATTACCCCCAACAGTACCACAAACCACCACCGAAAAGGGTCAAGCCAAGAAAAGTCTTTGTGGCTTTCCATCTACGCACCTTAAAAGGTACACGGGTCGTTTCTGTCGCCGATGGCTCTTCAAATGCGAGTTTTTTTCTTCTTTCAGCCTCAATCTGGGCATAACTGGGCAAAAGGAGAGAAAGTCAATTTGCCTCAGTGATACGTTAGAGCTTACCTTTATTCCCAGATACAGCCACAACAATCTGACACTAAGAGATAACATTTACGCTATGGATCTCCATTCTTCTTTGTGCCTCACAACCACCACAGGGGAGGTACCTTAGCTGTCTCCTTCCCCAGTTTCCAGAGAAGGAAACAGAAGCAACTGGTCCATGGCCACCCAGTGGGTGAGCAAGCATCAGAAGCGATATCTAAATAGGGAAGGGCACAGAAGAAACTGCCAAGCACATAGGCACGTGGCCAAGAGTCATCACTGCCCAGAGCTTTTCCACAGCCCACTGCATGACACTCCCAAGAACACACAGGGGAAATTACCCAGGTAACTAAACTCCTCATAGGCTCACTGCTCAACCAAGACCGGGTCTCATCTGGCTCTCTTTTAACATCATCAACTATATAATCCAGAGGCTAGCTTGGGGACAACGGCAACCAGGCCTGACCAATCTCTGCTTTTGTAAGCCACCAACAGAGAGCCTTGGATTGGGGCAGAGGCTGGTACCCTCATTAGGACTAATGACAGCAGCTGCTGCTATCTGCCCCTCTCACAGCTCAGCTGTCCTGCCTCCGTGATTGTGCTAACAGATGGCATGTGGGTGAACTCCCCATCATTCAGTCTTTAAAAGCACAACTACTTCAGCCCAAATTTTATTTGGTTTTACTGTAACCACTCTCCCTTCTTTGGTACATTTGCAATTCATTTTCATTGCCTCAGAAATGAGAATCCCCATGGCTGCAGTAAGACTGCAGCTTCGGCTTCGTGGCACACAGTTTATTTCCCACTAGTCCCAGACTCATTCAAGCAATATTTATTGTTTTAAAGTTGTTTGGTGGGGAATGTTGTAAGCATAAACACAAGTTTACTAGCAGAAAAGGAATCGCTGCAGTAACACATTTCCATTCTAGAGGAGTTTCTGGTGAGTATCAGAGACACAAACCCCTGTGGTTTCTAAGGATGAGAATCTATACTTCAGAGACTGATAGGACATACATGAAAAATAAGATCAGAAATGAGCAAGCTAGCAGTGCAGTGACATATGTGAGTCCCCTGATGGAGACAGAAGCCAAGAAATGAAATGAAGGGACCTGATCGTTCAAAAAGGGAAGGACAATGGAAATGCTCCATCTGAGATTTTCAAGATCTCTAGTCTTAATTCTATTTGACTGGATTCATTTTTTATTTCAGAAATATGAAAACAGTTTGAGTATACACATAGATGTCTATATATTTGGCCCCTTTGAAAGGATATTGAATTTTAGAAGTACTTATTTACACGGCATCAAAAAATCCAGTCAAGTTAACTCTGTTTACAAATGTCAACCAATTCAATTAGATGCATTTCTTACTGGCCTGAGGAGCTGTCGCATGTTTCAGCAGCTGTAAACATAACTTTAAATGTAATTAATCCCTAATAGACCTTCTCATATAAACCTAAGCCACTGAAATCTTAATATAGTTTTTGCACAGATATCTGCACATGTAAATAGCTGGGTTGTTTTGCTTTTTTTTTAAATGAAACCGATCAGTTCTTTGACAGAAGTGACCGGTCATTCAATCACAAAGCTTGCGCCAAGTATGGATAGAGATATATCCTTAGCCTAAAGGCTGCCTACAAATTGAAACTAACTGCTCTCTGGGCAAAAAATAAAAACCAAGAAACAAAAGAAGGAGAATCTCCAGATCTCGCCTCCGGTATAACAGTCCTGTACCTGATTATCAAAAGCATTTGAGGGAAAGAGACAATGAACTTGATGAATTCCTACACATGACAATGTTGTTCATGCCAACGGAGCATTAACAGCTGCAGCTACGGTTGACTTGTATCCCGATGACCTGGACATTGAGAAGTGAAAGCCAAGTCTGACCTGCCAATTTTCCAAGTTCTTCCATGAATTAGTTTTACAGTTAAGGCTATACAGATGGTAAGATATTTACCTTCTCACCAAAAGGGAAAAGTGAAGAGACAAACACAGAGATTGTTGTTGTTGTTTTTTTTTCTTAAAAGCATTAAGTAAAATTTCCTACCTAACTACAGTGTGTGTGCAAACAATGAATTGAGGCTTGGAATTCCACTGGTGATAAGAGATGTAATAGTGAGTTTGCAACCAAATCCACTGCTGGCCTTTTGTCAGGAACCGATAATAACAGGACCTTCCTTTTCCAAATTGCATCACTTGATTTTAAAAAAGAAAGAGAGAATGAGAAAGTGATCAGAAAATGGCACATCTGAATTAAACTCTCAAAGGTCTTTAAACAGTTTATACACTTTCTATCCTAGACCAGAATGTAATACATTTCAAACCCAGTCATTTTACAAAGGAAGAAACTGAGGCTCAGAAAGGGAATGTGATTTCCCTCAAGATAACACATGGAGGATGTGACTGGAGGGATTCAGAGTCCAGTTCATTACCATTTTTGCTACATCATACCGTGAGGCTTAAAATTTACTATTCACCAGCAGAGTCCTCAAGAACGTTAAATTACTTTAATGTAAGGTTGTTTTAGGCACACACGCACAAAAAAACCCATTTACTTTTACTTGCTATATACAGGGAACTGTAAATATCAAAAGACGTCAATTGAGCACTGTCCTTTTTTTTACGTGACTAGACTATAAATCCCAGGGTGTTTTGACCATTTCCTTGTGGCTGAAACTCAAGGTAGCAGAAAAATAATCCAAGAAGCCTTTTCCTTGCTTAACCTACAACTGAGATGCTCACCTGCAGCAAAGATAGTGAAGAATACTCACTGTTCACTCACGATACTGAGTTATGGCAAATTCAAAGTAGAATGGCCTCAGATCGCCCTACCTTCCACTACCCCCATGCAGGGATGCCCAAAGTCACCTTGGGCTTGGAAATCCAACAGCAGATGTTCTTACTGGCAGCCGTGGGGAGGGGGTCTTGCAAAGTCATCCCTACTTCCATAGAGGACTGCATCTCAAAGACTGATATTATGACCAATCTTGGAAGGAGCTGAGAGATGAATTTCAAACTATTCATTTTACAGAGAGTCGATCAAGACTCAGAGTGGCAAACGGCTTCCCCAAAGGCACACAATAACTTAGCAATTCATTTGATATCAGAAGCAAAGTTTCATGCCAGTGTTCTTCCTCTCAGCTACATTGGGTGTTAGGACTTTGGGGAGTCCATCTCTCTAAGGGCTGCCCAACTCTAATTCACCAGCTTTCCAGAGATGTGTTTTCCACAAAATTCCTATGGGAAGTATCTTTCAATTTCAATTTGGAAGGCCCAGAATGCCAAGCCAAGGGGCCGGAGCAGAGAACATAGTAGGGCAAAGTTCACATGGATGGTTTTTTGGGGAATGTGAGTTCTTTCAGAATTCTTTACTTAAAGCAGAATTTTCATAATGTAAATTTACATAAAGTGAAGAATATCTATTTATGTTATATGTATGTGTATATACCCCCACATATACATGCATATATATTAAACTATACTATTATGCAGTTATTTTCCATCCCTGTCCACCTCTAAGAACTTATACCAGTTCCTATTTACTACCTGCTTAGATCATAAAGAGCCTTCAAACAGGCTACCCTTGCTCTGTTCTCCATCCCTACTCATCCAGAGTACAAATCCTGTCAAGAAAAAAGACTAATCTTTTTATGCATAGATCTTGTCAAGCCATTACCTCACTCAAAAATCTTCAGAAGCTCTGTACTGTGAATCAAATCAAATCCAAACTCCATCCTGGCATTCAAGGTGCCACACAATTTTTCCACTTATATTTTATTACTTTCAATATACTCTATGTTCTCACCAAACTGAACTTCTTTCTCTCCTTCCAACAGACTCTGAGCTTCACCTGACTCTTGCTCTCTTGCCTTGGATCACAGTGTTCCCCACGCCTGAAATGCTCTCCTGCCTCTTACCGCTTATTGAATCATTATTATTCAACATACTTCAAAGTTTAACCCTAGTGCCAGCTCCTCCTGAAAGCCTTTTCTGAGCCTCCAACTGGTAATGACCTCTCCCCTCAAAGCTCACATGACATCTGCTTTGCATCTTTCTAATATCTTATCATTATCACAAAATTCATATTAGAGCTTTTTTCTTCTCTCATCCCCCTACTGTAGTCTAAGTAACAAGGGTAAGGATAGGGGCTCATCTAAAATTTTTTATCTCACACAGTAAGCACTCAGTAAACATTCATCGAATGAATGGGATGTCAGCTGACATTTCCTTTTAGTATTGTGTTCTGGTTATTTCTGGCAGCCATATTGTGAAGTCATGGGGGTTTTTTTAACCCTTTTAGGTACTTTTCCCAAAGGTAGCCCTTTCCCAAAGCAATAGGGAAGGGGGAGGACATGTTAATTGAGATGCTAAATAATCATCTTCCATCCCTTTGTGAATCTTGCAGACCTCAAAAACCCACTTGAAAAAGCAGAGGCTTAAGGCCAAAGCTTCCAAACCAACCTCTGGACAACCCATTCCTGATACTTCTGCGATACTTTACGTACGTGGGAAACACTCCCTTCCTGTAGCTGGCTAAACTGAGACCAAGACTTTTTCTATGCCATCTGAGAGAAGGAGGAACTTTGGATTTGTTCATTCCATCTGGGCCCCTCTCAATTGTCCTGGTCAGAGCCATGTGATGTACTTTCATGTACTTTCAACCTGACAACATGTGTTCTGGAAATACATGGGTAAAGATGAGTCTCATGATTTCTCAATTATACCTTTATTCTCATTATTCTCCAAATGCCCCAAGCCTCTCCAGAACCAGCCAGAAGCAAAGGGAAGGCGGGTTTACCCACCCTACTTGGTCACTGAGGCCCTAGCATTTGATAAGTATCCTTCTTTGACAAGGCTACCACAAGTTTTCACTTCCACTGACTTGGTTTCCCAAGTTCTTGAGTTCAAGGACCTGGCACAGACTTTCATGTACAAGTTACAACAGAACGGCTCCTCAAACATAATGCTACGCTGCCTCTCCCATCCATGGTGGCAACTTCTAAAATGGATTCATCCGCCTAAATCAATAAAACCCAAACAGAAAAATGCAAAGCTCATAATGTAAATAGCACAAGCAGGGAAAAATTCATGCCTAATTTTTCCTTCGTGAGCTCTGCAGCCTACTGTACCTCTAAGGCTCCAGTCAAGATTCACATTAAAGGAGCCCGGCCCATTCTAACTTGGCAAGGTTCTGACTGAACCAAATTCTTTCAAGTCGACATTTTCCACGGACAGATGCACAAGAAATCCTGTTTGTTCCAATATCATCATTCACAGAAAAAAAAAAAAACTTTCCTTTGGCCTTCTAGAAAATTCCAGCTTCCCGAAATTTCCTTGTGGCCTCAACAATAAATTTTACTATTGGAAAGTCTGTGCATGTAAAATATATCATTTGATTCAGACATACTGAATTATGGGAATGTGACAACAGCCAGTCCCCTGCTGTTAGGGAGCCAAAGCTTTCTTGGTTTTGCTATCCAGTAGTTGACACAGGCATGACTAGGAGAAAAGTCCTGCAATATGGTAGGCGTATTTACCTTACAGCCAAGCTCCTTAAGCTCTGGCTCGCAACCCCATATGGAGTCTCCTAACTGAATGTGGGGGTTGCAAAATGATTTCTTATCAATAAATGTTTGACTTGTTTACCTGTTTTACATTCCCCTATCCCTAGGGTCATGTTAAAATTTCTTGGGTGAAAAGGGATCATGAGGGACCCACCACCACTACAGAAATGGCTGGAGGCACAGCTGGAAGTAGAATGCTGTAGGTAAAAACGGTCCCTTCTTCCCACCATGATCGCTCCCTTTTCTGAGTATCTTCCTAAGCACCACCATCCCCACGATGGTGGTTAGGCCATGGGCCATGGACCAATAAGGAAGGGCCAAGTCTGGGGCACCGACCCACACATTTAAGATGGTGCCCAAAGGCTCTCAATCTCCAGGTATCACTGGCCCTTACTTTGTTCCAGACACTGCACTAAACCCAGACAAGACCAAGAAAAAACAAGAAAACAGTTGCTTCTTCCAAGTAACTTACTTACGGTGGTACTAACTAACAGGTACAAATACCAGTATATGCAAGATAAATCCAGAATTGTAGCTTTAGTAGGGAAGAGAGGAAGCTGGGGTTGAAAAAAAATGGAAAATTAGGAATGAATACATTTGTTTCCATTTCATTACAAACCCTTCTCACTTGCATTCTTCCTCAAGGTACAGAGATGGAACTCTACAGCATGCTGTATGTCACTAGATATGGTCATGTTGTTGGTTTGTCACTTTGTTATAAAGGTACCTGAAAGGTGTGTGTGTGTGTGTGTGTGTGTGTGTGTGCGCGCGCACATGCATGGGGTATGACTGTGCTGTAAACAGCATAAAGTAGCAGAAAACAGAAAACCAGAATAATGAATCAATTGATCAATTTAAAAAACCAGGAGAGAAATAAACTAAGCTCTCCCTAACGTACCATCTTGCTCACTAAAATACCAACAAATAATGTTTAACAGGAAGTCTTAACAAATAAAGATTCAGCAAAGATATTCAATGCTTCCATTTTTAGCACTATTAAGTTAAGTTTCCCAAAAACATAACGCAAGGAAAAAAGAACCTAAGGGTCCTAATTAGTATTTCCTTTAGAGGCTTGAAAGATGGGAACTTACATTGTTCATGGCACTTGGTGAGAGACTCCAAGTCATCAACATGGTAATAGTCATAGCCTGATGTTCCCAGCACCTCAAAGGGTAGGTAACCAATGATGGGTGGGGCCCTATTGTCAAAGAGAAAGAAAACGAGTCAATAGAACCTAGGTTTCTAGGAAATTTCCGTCTCCTATTGACTGATGCAAGATAAAAGTTTCGAGCTTCAACCTTCCCCCAAAGGCCATAGTGGGCACTGGCTTCTTCCAAATGGTTCCTTTCGAATTAGTTTAGTGTTGCATGTTTTACTCCTACTTGAGATGTGGAGAATGAATTCATTTGTAAGGTGAGTCACCAATCGAGCATGTTGGGCTCCTTGTCTGAGGAAGCTGCTAACACTAAAGACATTCATTCTGCAGAAGGAATTTCCAGACTACACAATACCCCAGCATGTATCTCTGTCACCCAAGAAGAAACTCATTCATTAGAAGCAAGAAAACACTGAAATCAACATTGCGGGCTAAAACATACCTGAGGGGAATAAGTTCTAACCTGATTCTGAGTTGAAACCATCAAAATTGGAATCTGTAATCCCATTTCATTACCAGATATTCTTTGGTTGGGGTTAGGGTACAAATGGTGGCTTCCTGATGTCAAGAAAAAGCCAGGATTGGAAGTTTCCTTTGGTCTAAGGCTCCTTAGACATGCGGGCTGTTCTATAATACTGCAAACTGGACTTTCTTTCATGTGTTGTCTTTCCCAATTAGACTGAGAGCTTCTTGAGGGCGAGGGACTGTTTCAATCTTTCTCCTTGTATAGCACAGGGCTTGGTATGTACTAAGTCTTTAATAAATGCTTTTTTATTCATTCAAGATCCAGCTCTGAGGATGATTCAAAAGTGATTTTTAAAAAGTATCCACTATCACATAAAATCTTTTACTATCAGTTTTTCTTCCAACATTAGAGGACCTAACGATCTAAGTTTATAACTTGGACTCTATCAGTCAGAGTTTTACCCAAATTGCTGCCTCCACACAATGCTCTTAAAGAAAAACATGTAGGAAAATGCAAATATTTCTGAATAGAGTAGATTCAAATCTTTTATTAAAGGGCCATGTTCACTTGCCATTTCATCCTTAACAGTGTGTTAATTCCAGTCAGTACCGGGCGATCCTTTTAAAAGAAGCCTCCCTAGGAACCGCCTACCATTAACCAGGTAACATGCTGGCTGGTGGAGACTTCAGGACAAAAGGAAAGCCTGCCCTCCAGGGGCTTATGTTCTGTCAGGAGAAATAACATGTGTTTAAATAACAGGCTAAATGAGTCACTGTATCTGTGAAAAAAGAGGGAGGGAGGAATCTGTTCACATTCTGAAGTTAATCTTTGTGTGAGCAAACTCCAAGAATGACTGGGAAATAATGAGACCGATTCCAATGAACGACTAAAGGAACTCGGGCTTATGGCTTTATAATCCTGAGAGCACACGGAGCTCTCAGTACATTCGGAAGAACAGGAAGAGGACCATAGCGTGATCCAATGGCAAGAATGGGATGGGGAGAAAGAGGCCTTGGTTTTGAAGCTTGACTCTGCTGTCTAGTACCTCTCCCAGCCCCTCAATTTCCTCATCTGTCAAATCAGGGGGTGGGACCAAGATGACTTCTGGGCTGAACATGCATATCTTCTTGACAAAGATATTGGACCGGTTTGCCATTTCCTTCTCCAGTGGATCAAGGAGAATTTAATTGACCTTATTTTACAGTTGAGGAAACTGAGGCAGACAGTAGCAAAGTGATTTGCTCATGTCTACGTAGCTAAACCTGAGGCTGAGTCTGGTCTTCCTGTGTACAATCACGCAGCAAGAGCCAGTTTGATCTCAGATTTTCTTGACTCCAGGCCAGGTGATTCTATATGCTGTACCATCTTGCTGCCTCATCCATGTTAATATTCTTCTCCCTTATAATACAGTGTTCTTATCTGATTTCAATCTCCTGCCTCCCTCATAGGTCTATTAATGATTCCATTTTTGACCTTGAGGTAAAAAACACTTCCCTCTCTTAGTGTCTGTAAAACTGAAGATGAAGTAATTGTCCCAGTCTGGGACACCACAGATGGGGAGGAATTGTGGGACTCAAAGCCAAATGTGGGCTTATCACATACAATATCCCACCTGGGCCCTTTAGGAGGATTTTAAAGGTCTCTTGTCAAATGGAAATCAAAAGATCCAATCAAGCAAATAAGACTGACTGTCCAAACGCTCCTGAAGGCCAATAACATGTCAGAGTCTTAAAGGGTTATGCAGGAGACACAATAAGTAGTCCAGAAATGCTGACTGAATGAGTGACTTCTGGGAGGGCCAGAACATACAGATGGGAATTGGTATCAAGGCCTAAGACATTATTTTTGGGTCCAAAGCACTTTCCACCAAAAAAAGGCTCCTGAGCCGAAATTTCAGACATTGACCGGTACAACTTCTTACTTTTCAAATGAAGAAACTGAGGCACAGTGAAGGAAAAAGTCACCCAGCCAGTAAAATAGCAGAGCTGGGCCCTCTGGGTCCAAAGTCAGGATGTTTTCCCCTAGCACAGAATCTTGAATGCTATTCCCAAACTGGCTGTAATAGCCATACTAATAAACCTTTGCCACTCGCTTCTTCCAAAGCTGAGTATTAGTTGAGCAATGTTCATAAAGCATTTTAGGATGAAAAGGGATTTCAGAAAAAAAGAAGAAAAAAAATACGATCAAAGAGAGCCAAAGCACGTGCTGGCTTTTGGAAAGAACAAGTGTGTGGCCAGGCATCTTTACAGTAAGATGAAAAATGAAAGAAAATCATAATAGCTGATATTTACATAATGGTTAATGTGGTAAGTGCCGTGCCAAGGGCTCTATAGTTATCTCATTTCTTCCTGACAACAACCCTGGGAGGTAGGTACCGTTATCATCCCCATTTTACAACTGAGGAAACCGAGGCAGACAGTGAGTGGCAAAGCGACTTGCCCAGGTTTACATAGCGGGGAAGTGTCTGAAGCTGAATTGGAAGTCTGGTCTTCCCGAGGACAGACTTGGAGCTCTGCCTACTCTGCTACCTGGCTTCCTCCCATAAAATGAGATTAAAAACCAGTAAAACCAGTTGCAAAAGTGGTTTACTTTCATTGGTATGCAACGCAGGATTTCATTCCCCACCTCCACGCCTTTGCCTCATGTGTGAAATACTCTCCCTCCTCAACTTGGTTTTCTTCTGGGCTCTGTTCAAATGGCACTTCCACCAGGAAGTCTTTCCTGCCTGCCCCCATCCCCTTATCTTTTTAGCATTCTCTCCTTTCTCCAATAAAATCGCTACCTGCATCCTCCAAGAGAACACAAGCTCCTTGAAGGCAGGGCCTGTTTTGGCCCCTATTGGTATTGCCCTGATTAGCCCGGTACATAAAAATGAAGCTTGCTGACTGGCAGGACCTAAAGAGGATGCCTCGCATACAACAGATGCTTCATGAATGTTTTTTGACTTGAACTGGGGTGTTACTGTAACTTGTTCCAGTCCAGATTTCTGGGAACCAGGACATTTATTAGACCCTTAATTATCTCCTAATACTCAGTCTAGTCCCTTCGGTATTCATTTTCAGGGGGTCTAAGCACAAACCTCTGAACACAACCTTCCAGAGCTAATTTTTCATCAGCTTGTTGATTTTTTAAAGTGGTATTTTCTGCTCAGATTTTACATTTCACAGAGATACCCACTAATTCTGATGCCTTTTCAACTAATCGAAGCGTTTTCTGCGTTACTGAAAATGGGTCCGAGTGCCAGCCAGCTGGCCACCAGTCCCGTGAGTGCACAGCACGAGAGAACGGCCCAGTTCCTTGGTCCGACTCGGCCGACCTCGGGATCTACAGGAAGGGTGGGCAAAGGCTAAACTAAGCTGAGGGCAAAAAGAGGCCTTGAAAAGGATTAGCAGAGATGCATGGCAGGGAATTCATTTGGAATTTGCTGTTCTGATAGCTCTCTCTGTATTATATCTAGAGTCAGAATTGAGCACATGAGCTTAAGAGGAATCGACGAATTTCTCTTCATGTGCCCGGAGGACAAAAACTAAGAGCTACAAGCCAAGAGGGCTCTGGATTGAGAATCGGGGGCCTGTGTTCCAATACTGGCTCTGCCCTTTATTCCTCAGATGACCTCAGGCAAATCATTTCTACCTTTCTGACCTCGGGGTCCTCTGCTCTAAAAGGAGAGGATTAGACAAGATGACCTTCGAGGTCCCTGCTTCTAGCTCTGATCTATAATCCTAAATTATACTGAGGCAGATTTCAGCTCCAATATGAAGAGGAACTTTCTAATACTTAGGAAAAAGCAAAATGGCACTGGCTCCTGGAATAAGCCGTGGCTTCCTCAGCAGTGACTGGCCCCATATAGGAATGGGGCAGAAGGGATTTCAGTTAAAACAGGTTGGACTAAGTACCTCAGTGGTCCCTTTTGCCTCTGAGATCCTTGGATCTTTTTAACAGGACGTTTGGAACCTTTAGGGCCTCTCAGGATAAATGTGTTCCATCAAAGGGAAGGACTGAAATATGGATATGATACAATCACAGTGCCTTTCTTCCTTGAAGTTATTACTGTTAACGTCATGCTCTCTCCCGAGAAGCTGTATGACAGAGATAGCATCTCCTTCAGCCACATCCTAGCTCACGAACCTGCAGCTCTGAACCGCACTCTACTTTCCCCACAAGCATCTTGTGGGAGGGGTTGGGGGAGCAGTGATGGTCCCAGTTTTCTAGATGGGGAAACCAAGAGGGATCAAGTGGACCCCCTCTCCTTCCTTCATTTCTCCCCCCTCTGTCTCTGTCTCCCTCTCCCTCTGTGTCTCTCTGTGTCTCTGTGTCTCTCTGTGTCTTTCTCTGTCTTTCTCTGTTTCTGTCTTTCTTTTCTCTGTCTCTATCACTCTTTTTTCTGTCTCTTTGTCTGTCTCTTTCTCTCTCTTTCTTCTCTCTCTCTGTCTCTATCACTCTTCTCTCTCTGTCTCTGTCTCTCCCTGTCTCCTTCTCCAACATAACATGCTGCCTCAAGTGTTTTTCATAAAACAAAACATCATTCAAATACTATTACTAGAAGCAATTCCTTATGCTAGGAATGGATAATTCTACCCAAATTTTTTCCAATGAAAGCTGACAGGGGGAATGTAATTTAATACAGAACAAGTCATTATTGGTGAAGTTTCAAAATGGAGAAGAAAATGCAGAAATTGCTGGAGAACTCTATGTAAACAGAAAGAAAGAAAAAAGCCCCCAAAGCCACACTCACTTTAGGAGGGAAGGGAAGGGAAGGGAGAAAATCCATGAATAATGGTGGGTGGGTGGGAATGAGCCAAGTGTACAGGTAACTCTGGCAGAAGTGATGCTGTGGGAAATCCAGACAGCAGGTAAGGGTGTTCTGAGGAACTGGGCTGGGGAAATCTGGGAAGGCTTCTAGAACAGTTAGTACCTGGTTGGGGCCTAGAGGGCTGGAATCACAAGGGCGGGGGGGGGGGGGGGGGCTGCTGTCCAAAGGCAGAGGGCTGCCTGACGAGCCAGAAGAATGGCAAGCAAGTTCCATTTGGTGAGAACCTAGACTATGTGTAGGGGAGCGTGATGGGAAGTTAAAGGCTAGCAAGGTAGGTGTTGGCCCTTATAGCATGGGGCCTTGAATGCCAGGTAAAGGAATCTGCACTTGATCTTAAAAGCAAGGGGGAGCCCCTGAAGGTGTTTGAACAGGTGAGTGACCCAACAAAATGTGTAACTTACGAAGATAATTTGAGTATTTGGCTTAAAGATGGTCTGGAGCAAAGACACACACACAGAGTCTGTGGTTAAATTTCAAGGGGGTGGGGGATGAACTTGGATGGAAAATCTATTTTGATAAAGATAATCTGCTGGATCTTATCTTAAACATTTAAAAACATAACTCTGAGGAGAAGTCCATAAGTTTCCTCCCCAAAGAGTCAGGTTTGAGCAAATCTGCTTTCCATGTCAGCACTTGGGGCTATCTCCAGAAAAGACGCCCCAGGCTGGAAAGAAGAACATGGAGGCACATAGTTTGCAAGGCTGTTGTAGTAGACCGTGTGAGGGGATAGAACCTGAACAAAACTGGTGATCACATGAGTAGAGAAATGACTGAGTTACTATTAAGCGATGACTTCTCACCAAAGCATGCCGCCATCTTGGGTGATCTGGGCCAGTCAATGTTAGCTAATATTTACATAGCACCTACTAGGTGTCAGACACTGTGTAAAGTCAAGTGCTTTACAAACATTTGCTTCTGTGATCCTCATGACAACCCTGCTAGGTAGGTGCTACTATTCCCATTTTATAGCTGAGCAAATTAAGGCAAATGGAGGGTGAGATGACTTGCCCAGGTGTTACACCTAATAAGTATCTGAGGCTATACTTGAAATCAGATCTTCCTGAGCATAGCACTCCTCCATGTTACTGCTTTTTCCCATTTTACAGATAAGGAAACTGAGTCTCAGAGAGAGTAGGTGACCTGCACAAGATCACACATCTAGTTATGTGACAAAGATGGTATTTGAACCCAGGTCTTCTTCACCCCAAGTTCAGCACTCTTTCCATAATTCCAAATTATGTTGGGAGACTTTGTCAGAGATTCAATACGGAATTATAAGACAATAAGGTAATATCTGCAATAATTTACTAAACCATCTGGTAGTACTTTTATGACCTTGATGTTAACCGTATGACCAGGAAGTCAATTATATACTGGGAGGATTTGCTTGGCTAAATGGGTTAACTCAGAAATAATATTTTTCCTGAGGTTGGTTGTTTCACATTAAACAACTCTAGTACCTAGTGTTTGTTTTTCACAAACATTAGCAATTCATTATGAAATCATTAACTATTCTACTGATGCGTTTAGATACAACTACTAGGGAATATAATGATTTCTTAGAAAAGTCCTCAGAGAAGCAGATTTCCAAAGACATTAGTTAAGAAACCTTTCTTTCTCCTAATGAATAACATTGGTTTGGGAGAATTTAAATGGAATGGATTCTGACCACTGAGTTCATTTTCTTCCTGTGTTAAACTCGATTTATTAAAATTGAAATATCATTTAAAAGTACTCATGAAATGTTCAGAGTGTTTACTTGTCCTTTCAACTTTCTCTTTCTTTTTAATATTGCTTCGACTTTATCTTTATCAAGATCAAATAAAGAGCAAGCCAGCCCTTGCTGGGCATAATATGTATTCCCTTATCTCGAATTTCACTCAATTCAGATACTTGTATTTACTTTATTTCTTTTTTGCCTTCAGGAAAATCCAAGTCTCCCTTTTTATTTGGTTAGAAAATGATGAATCTCACCTGCCAAAAAAGGGACAGACAATTCTTGACCAGTGGCTTTGGACAAGTCTCGCCCTGCTAGGGGTCTTCGAATAGGATCAGATGGATTTTAAAATCCCTTCCAACTCCAATGCCTCTGATTAGGAAGTTGCTGGGACATTTTGAAGTAATGTATTTAAAAACTGGCTTTTTAAAAAGAGAGAGACAGAGACAGAGAGAGAAAGAGACAGAGACAGAGAGACAGAGAAAGAGAGAGAGAAGCAGAGAGAGAGAGACAGAGACAGAGAGAGACAGAGAGAGACAGAGACAGAGACAGAGAGAGACAGAGAGAGACAGAGACAGAGAGACAGAGAGAGAGAGACAGAGAGAAAGAGAGAGACAGACAGACAGACAGAGAGACAGACAGAGAGACCCAGAGAGAGAAGAGTCTATTTACTTTCCAAAATATCATCATGTCAAAAAACCAGCTTCTCACCTGTGATCCAAGAACAGAAACTTCCATTCTAAACTATGTCTTGATGCAAATTCTTCACCAGCCTCATCCCTGGTAACAACTTCCTGTAGAAAAGTTAGAAAATGCTGATGTTATAGTAATGATTATAATCATATATATATCATAATATAGATAAAGTATAATTAATAATATCTATAACAATAAGCTTTCATATTTATATGGTGTTCTGGAGTTTAAAAAGCACTTGACTGTGCTTTCATATCTAGGTCTCACAATAGCTCTTGTGAGGGAGGGAGGAAGGAAGGTAGAACATGGACAGGAAAAGAGGAAAACCTGGGTTCAGATCCCAGCTCTACCACTTGCCAGCTGTGTGACCTCGCCCAAGTCACTTTGCTTCTGGGTCTTGAAAGTTGTAAAAGGAAGGGATTGGATGGACTGGTCTTTTAGGCTCTTTCTTAGCCCACTATTCTAACGTGAGAGAACTGTGGCCCAAAGCCACACAGCAGGAAGGAAGGAAGCATTTCCAGCTGGACGTGACCTTTGTGTCAACTAGTCTAAGCTTACCATTTTACAAATATGGAAACTGAGGTCCAGAGAAAGTAAATGAAGTGAAAAGGAGGAGGAGCAGCCGAGGCTCTTGGCGTCAGGCTAATCAGTGGAAAGGCACTGAGCAAGTCACCTTCCCTTGAGGACCCAATTTCCTCATCTGTAAAATGAGCAAGTTGAATGAGACAACTTCCCAAGGTCCTTTCCAGCTCTGAATCCAAATATATTCATACAGACTTTGAAAAAACTCCCCAAATGTGGACGTTACTCACCCAAGCAAGGCCAACCACTCAACAGAATAGCCGGGAACCCAAATCGAATCTGACATCTCGTTTGGCATCATGCATCTTGCTACATTCTGCTATTAATGAGGAAAAACTCTCTTCTAACCAATTTTGACATCTAATCTAGACCTCTCTGCACCTCAGTTTCCCCACTTATTGCATAAGAGTAACTATCCCTGCCATAGTGATCACATGGGATACCTGCGAAAGTGCTTCAAAGACCATCACAACAAACATGTTCTTTTAAATGTTTTTCCTAAAACAACAGGAGGAGACGACACAGTATAGTGGACAGAGTCAGTCTCGAAAGCCGGGAAGGACTGGTTTTAGGTCCTGCCTCTGACGTGTCCTGGCTGTATGAACCTGGGCAAGTCACTGAACCTCTCGATGTCCTAGGTGGCTGGTCAAGATGAAAAGTTACTGAGCAGGTGCCAACTTACATTAAGGGAAGGGAATAATCTTCCAAGCTCTGGGCGACACGCTTCCCGGATTTATTTAAGTGGTCAAATCGTGACCATTAAGTGTAACTATTCGCCTACCTTTAAACTTTGGGGAAATCTCACCAACGTGCCCCCTAGCCCGGGAGCACATTTCAGGCAGTGCTCCCTCCTCTCTTTCTGTACCAGAAGCATTCTCTGAGCTTCCCTTCTCAGACGCTTCACCTGATTCTTCCTCTGTGCCCCAAACGGACTTTAAAGGGCTCAAAGGCCTCAACAAGTTTTCCACCGTCCTCCCACCCTCTTGGATGCCCCACAAAAGAGAGAGAGAGGGAAAGGGCCGAGTGGGCCAGTCCTCCCCGAAGCCTTTGAGCTTCTATGGCAGGATGGCCAAGGAAGGATGGCTCACCTTTAAAAGCTGGGGCGAGCAGAGGCGAACCGTCGCTACCAGACAAAGCGGATCATCCGTGGGGGAACCAAACACCTTGGCAACCGTGGACTCAAAGTCACTGCAGGATGGTATAGGCACTGAAGGAAACAAAAAACCGTGGAGTTCTAATGAGTGGTATTCTTTGCCCACAGTGAGGCTACTCATCTGATGCACATCCTAACACCTGCCCTGACACCGAGGGCTACTCGGCTTCTCCTCTTTAATCTGTACGATAACTCAGAACTCCGGGCTCGCTTTCTGCCCCCTGATACCCAATTTGGGTTTGGGAGACGTTGTGTTACTGCCAGTGTTTCTGACCTGTTGATGGACGGCAAGCAGGCAGGCCGGCTGGCCCCGGGATCAACTGTTTTTCAGCCCCTGTAAAAGACATATGTCTTCCCCCAGAGGCAAGCGCAGCCGTGGAAATGTCTAGATATCTAGGGGTGTCAAGCTATGATTTTCAGAAGCAAGAAAATAAGGCATCGAGTGAGATTACACTTTAATTTCCAAAACAGCACGTCAGCCAACCCCCTCTGTGGCTTTTACAATCTTTGTAGCTTCCAAGAGCCCCGATGTAATTGTTCTCATTCCTTTCAGTTATTCCTTTTTCATTCTCGTAATGAAAAGAGTCTAGGCAGGCTCGGCTTCATGATGCCTGGAGGTGCACTTCGTTGGAGAGTTTATTTGATTTTTACATTTTTATGCTGACCTTCACTGGTGAAAATCTTTCCAGTCAGGTGACTGATTGCAGTACTAATGAGAGAAATGAACTTTAGAAACCTGCTTCATTGTTGGGTGTTCACCACAGACAACAAAAAAAAAGTTTTTTAAAGCGCAAACCACTAGATTTTATTCATTAGTACAAGCCTCAGTTTCCCAAGTCTCGTGTTCCAGATTGGACATCCTGAAGGCACCTGGGCTACCTGGGTACGGGGCCGGGGGGAGCGGGCAAAACTTGTAAGTTCGATTCTACAGATACTTAGGAAGTGGCTACTATGGGCAGGCAGGCACTGTGTGTGGGGGATGAGGCTAAGCAGGTGAAGAAAAGCGTGGCCCCTCCAGATGGAGACATAAAAGAGGTAGCCGTGTCCTCTGCTAGGATCCAAAGGGGATCCAAGGTAAAAGGTCATAAAGGTCAAAAGTGAGGAATTCCTAGACAAAGTACTCAAGGAATCAGAGAGATAAAAGACAGAAAAGAGAGACAGAGAGAGACTGAGAGAATTAGAGAGAAAGAAACAGAGAAAAAGACAGACAGAGAAACAGAGACAGACAGAAAATGGTAGAGACAAAGAAAAAGACAGAGGCAGAGAGACAAAGAGAGAAAAAGACAGACACAAAGAGGGAAAAAAACAAAGCCACAGAGAGAAGAAGAGACAGAAAGGCAAAGGGGAAAAAAGACAGAGAGACAAGGAGAAAAAAAAGACAGAAACAGAGAAAAAATGACAGAGAGACACACAGATAAGAACAGAGAGACAAAGAGAGAGAAAAAGACAGACAGAGAAAGAGACAGAAACAAAGAGAAAAAACAGAGAGACAGAGAGGGAAAAAAAGACAGACAGAAATAGAGAAAAAGACAAAGAAAGAAAAGGCTGAGACAGAGAGAGAGAGACAGAGACTGAGAGACAGAGAGAAAAAGACAGAGACAAAAAAGAGAAAAACAGAACAGAGAAAGAGAGACAAAAAGAGAAACACAGAGACAGAGAAAGAGACAAAGAGAGAAAAAACAGACAGGGAGTAACAGAGAGACAAAGAGAAAGGCAGAGACAGAAGAGAGAAAAAGAGAGAGAAAGAGACAAAGAAAAAGAAAAACAGGACAGAGAGAGACAGAAAGAGATAGAGACAGAGACAAAGAGAGAAGACAGAGACAGAAAGAAATGAAGACAGAAAAAAAGCAGAGACAGAAAGACAGAAATAAAGAGACAGAGACAGAAAAAGAGAGATAAAGAGGGAAAAAGCAAACACAGACAGAGACAAAAAGAGAGACAGAGGCAAAGAGACAAAGACAGAGAAAGGGAAAGAAAAAGACAGAGAGAAAGAGAAAAAAAACAGAGACAGAGAAAGAGAGAAACAGAGAGAAAGAGAGATATACAGAAAAAGAGAGACAGGGAAAAAACAAAGATAAAGACAAAAAGAGAGGGGCAGAGAAACAAACACAGAGACAAAGAGAGAAAAAAACAGAGAAAAAGGCAGAGATACAGAGATTCAGAGACAGAGTGACAAAGAGAGAAAAAAAGAGAGACAAAGACACAAAGAGGAAAAAAACCAACAGAAAGAGAGAAAAATATACAGAAAGACAGAGAGAAAAAAACAGAGATAAAAGGAGAGACAGAGAAAGACAAAGAGAAAGGCACACACAAAGAGACAAAGAGACAGAGAAAGAGAGACAAAGATAGAAAAAGACAGAGAGACAAAAAGAAAAAGACAGAGACAGAAGAAGCAAAGAGACAGAGAGAAAAGATGGAGAAAGGGAGACAGACAAAAAACAGAGAGAGAGAAAAAGAGAGGAAAAAACAGAGACAGAGAGACAAAGAGAGAGGAGAAGACAGAGACAGAGAGGCAAAGAAAGAGAAAAAACAGAACAGAAAAAGAGAGACAGAGACAGAGAGAAAAAGACAGAGACAAAGAGAGACAAAGAGACAAAGAAAAAAACAGAAAGAGGGATAAAAATAAAGACAAAGGCCAAGACAGAGACAGAGAGATACTGAGAGACAAAGAGAGACAGACAAAGAAAAAGATAGAGACAGAAAGACAGAAAAAGACAGAGAAAGAGAGACAAAGACAGAGAGAGAAATAGAGGCAGAGAGAAGGAAAAAAGAGGCAGAGATAGAAAAACAACAGAGAAAAAGATAAGAAAGAGAGACAAAGACAAAGAGACAGAGAGAGAAAAAGAGAGAGACAGAGAGAAAAAGACAGAGACAGAAAAAAAGACAGAGAGACGGAAAAAGACACAGTGGCAGAGAGAAAAAGACAGAGAAAGAGAGACAAAGACAAAGATAGAGATAAAAAGAGAGACAGAGAAACAAAGAAAAAGAGAGATGAAAACAGAGACAAAGGCCAAGACAGAGACAGAGAGACACTGAGAGACAAAGAGACAGACAAAGAAAAAGATAGAGACAGGGAGACAGAAAAAGACAGAGAAAGAGAGACAAAGATAAACACAGAGACAGGAAAAAAAGACAGAGACAGAGATAGACAAAAACAGAGAAAAAGATAAAGAGACAGAAAAAACAAAGACAGACAAAGACAGACAGCAAAAGAGAGAAAAAGACAGAGAAAGAGAGACAAAGACAAAGAGACAGAGACAGAAAAAGAGATACATAGAGAAAAAGACAGAGACAGACAGAACAAAAAGACAGAAAAAGAGAAAAAGAGAGACAGAAAAAAAGATAGTGACACAGAGAACAAGACAGGGAGAGACAAAGACAAAGAGACAGATATAGGAAAAAGACAGAGGCAGAAAAAAAGACAGAGAGAAAAAGACAGAGACAGTGGCAGAGAGAAAACGACAGAGAAAGAGAGACAAAGACAAAGGGACAGAGAAAAAGAAAAAAAGACAGACAGAAAAAAAAGAGACAGAGAAAAAGACAGACAGAAAAAAAGAGAGAGAAAAAGACAGAGAAAGAGAGCCAAAGATGAGAGAGAGACAAAGAGATAGGGAAAAAGCAGAGAAAGACAGGAAAAAAGACAGACAGAGAGACAGAAAAAATAGAGACAGTGGCAGAGAGAAAAAGACAGAGGAAGAGAGACAAAGACAAAGAGACAGAGATGTGTTTTTTTTTTTCAAAAGAGAGAGACAGAGAAAAAGACAAAGAGACAGAAAAAGACAGAGACAAAGAAAAAGACAGAGACAAAGAAAAAGACAGAGAAACAGAAAAAAGACAGCGGCAGAGAGAAAAAGACAGAGTCAGAGAGAAAAAAAGACAGACAGAGAAAAAGACAGAGACAGAAATAGAAAAAAAGACAGAGACAGAGAGAAAAAGACAGAGACAGAGAAAAGCCAGGGACAGAAAAAGACAGAGACAATGACAACAGTGAGAAAAAGATGGAGACAGAGAAAAAAAGAAAAAAAGAGTGACAAAGAGAGGAAAAGACACAGAAAGAAAGACAGAGAAAAAGAGAGGGGAAAAGACACAGAGAGAGACAATGAGAAAGAAAAAGAGCATGAGTTCATTTTAAGCTGTGGACAACAATCAGGGAAGGTTTCATGAACGACATGTCACCAGAGCATAGTTGTGAAAGAGAGGGAAGCCCAGGAGGCAGAAGGGTTATGGATGTTTCAGAAACCAGGGCCCATCTACTCATATCCAGAAATAGGAGGCGGAAGAACACCTAAAATTTCTATTTGCCTGGAATGGAGACCACCTGAGATGAGGCTGGAGAAGCAAGCAGGAACTAGACTGTGGACCTTGAATGCTGGGTTAAAGGAGTTTGCATTTCATGCTACAAGTGATAGGCCCCTGCATGGCTTGAGAGATGTGGAGTTGGAGCAATGTAGGTGGGTACTGTTTCTAGTTCTATTTGATTCTGAGTCAATCATTTACCAGCTCTGATCCTCAATTTCCTCACCTGTAAAATGAGGAGGCTGGAAGAAGCACAGTGAATGGGACCCTACAGCTCTAAAATGGCATACAACGAGTTTAAGACTTTTTAAAAGAGGGAGACGTATCTGAAGAAGATTATTTTGGCAGTGATTGGAGAAGGGCGAGAGTAGAGTTGGGAGAGCCTGTTAGAAGGAGACTATTAGAAAAGTGTGAGTACAAAGCAATGAGGGTCACAGCCATGTGGATGGAGGATCTGAAACAAGGGGATGTCAGCCTAAGTGAAGAGGAGAGGATCTTCTTCAACCTGGATGTAGAGGCCTTCCCAACTACTTGGATGTGGGGATAAAGGTAAAGAAAATTCAAAGATGACTCCCATGTTTTGAGGATGGTGGTACCATCAGTAGAAATAGAAAAGTTGGGAAGGAAGACATGGGGGAGAGACACCGAGTTTAATTTGGGAGGTGGTAAGTGGGACAGGCCAGTGGGACAACTAGGTAGGGATGTCTAACAGGGAGCTGGAAATGTGGGACTGGGGGTAAGAAGAGACATCTGAGATAGCGATCAAGGAAATTATAAGCTTAAGAGTGGCAACAAGGCATGAGAATGAAGGAGATATAAGCAAGAAAAGGAATGGACACAGAAAAAAAGAGGGGTGAAGCTTTGTGGTCTATTTCCATTAAGGGGATCAGAGAAGGACTATTAACCAGGAAAGGAGACTGAGGAGGGGGAAGCATCCAATAGGCAGCGGTATGCTGCAGTAGGCTAATACTGACTTGGGGGAACCAATTGTTAAACTGGTCAGAAGAGCTGGGTGAGCATTAACAACTCAGATTTTAATAAATATCACAAGTCAGAGCTTATCCATTGTTTAGTTTATTATCTGGACTTAAGAAAGTGATAAGGAAATGGGGATCATGCAGATTAAATGTCCAATTTTTTTGGACAGGTAGCTGTTGTTGAATGGCTGCTAGCGTACCCCTGCAGATCGGTTAAGTAAAGGGGAGAAACCGGAGAGCAGCGGATGGCAGGATGACGTGATTGGTAGAAAGACTGTAAGAATCAGATTTGAGGACTATGGTAAATCTCAGAGGATCCAACATCCTAATATTGTGTGGGAAGAGTCAGCCCAAGAGGAGATGGGATGTGCTCAAGAATGAACTTTTAAGACCACAAGCAGAAATAATTCACTGGAGGTCCCAGGACAGGAGCCATCTGTGAAGTATATTGTAGAAGGGAACCCTGTGCATGCCCGGGTTCTCCCGGTCAGCCTTAAGGGAGGGTTCTTCCAACTTGGAATTTATTTGACTTTTGTGGTACTCCTGCCCTGCTTTCATTGAGTCCTCCCAATGAGCTCAAATGAAAAAAAAATGTATATGAAGTACCCTGTTCATGTTTAGGTGATAACACAGTGGACAAATTAAGAAGATTCAACTTCATGAGTTCAAATCTGGCCTCAGCCACTCACTGCTGTGTGAATCTGAGCAAGTCATTAACCCCATTTGCCTCATCTGTAAAATAAGCTAGAGAAAGCAATGGCAAACCACTGGTATCTTTGCCAAGAAAACCCCAAATGGCATCGCCAAAAGTCAGCTCAAATGACTGAATAACAACAAACTTCAAGATGCAATATGCATGTGAGTTGGCACTCTTGCTCTTAATTATTTGAAGATAAGGAAACATTCAGGTCACATCTGAATGTCTTCAATGAGTTCAAGTTCTCAGACCTTCAACTAGATCAAAGCTTACCGAGGTTCCGTGAGCCTTGGCTCTACCCCTCGGTAGCTGTGTGACTTTGGATGTCACTTTACCTCTCTGAGGATTTTAGTTTCTTCCTATTCCAATGAGGAAATTAGTCTGAATCTAAGGTTCTTAATCTGGAATCCATTTTTAATATATTTTACTTACTGTCTTAAATATTAACTGGTTTCCTATGTATTATATTTTATGCATTTAAAAGCATGATTTGGAAAAGGAGCAACAGATTTTTCTGGATTACAAAAGGGGGCCAGGGCACAAAGAAAGGGAAAGACCCCTGGCTTTAGAGTGACACTAAGGTCCTTTCCAGCTCCATTGTTCCCAATTCAATATCCTAGGTGCTAAAAGAGGTAAGATCATTGAGAAGATTAAGACAGCTAGCAGTGTTACAGAAAGGTAAAAGAAAATTAGAACCGAGGAATGGGAATTGAATCTGACAATTAAAGTAAATTACATAGTCGCTGCAAAAGCTATTTCAAGAGAAGTTGGCGCAGAAAAGGCTGAGCAGGGAATGAGGGACTAGAGGAAGCAAGTATGGAGAAAAGGCCAGAAAAGAGGCAAGTTCATGCAGTTTCCTCCCTGACTAGCAGTCACCTTTTACATCCTATCCCACAGAAATTAATTCAGAATTGACCTCTCTTGAGAAAGCATTCTGTTCTGATCCTGCTTATCATCATTCTCTTGGGCAATTGGTTCATCGTATCATAAAAAGAGTGCTCCCTCCCGCTTCCTTCTGTCAAACAGGGGTTCTAAAAATGGGTCATTGCAGCGAGCATCTTGGGAAGGAACTCCCCAAGTGACAGTCTTAGGTGTGATCTAGTGATGTCATCACTGGCTGCAACCAAACTGGCTCCGGTCAGAGAGACTTGGTACCAGGTTGCCCACAGAGCGTGGCCTTTTTCTAGCTAACTCAGAGAGACCATCTGTGGTTGAAACCTCTGTCAGTGGAGGGACCACACATACTTTGCAGTCATAACAAAAACTAGCATTGATAGAGTGACTCGGAGTTTCCTAACCATTTTCTCCACAACAGTCTTATGAATTCAGTTGTGCAAATATCACTGGCACCATTTCCCAGGTGAAGAAACTGAGACACAAAAAAATGAAGCGATTTGTTCAGGTCATATAACTCCTAAGTCTCTTAACAATGAATTGATGCAACTGCTTTAGAAAGTAACAATCAAAGTTACAAAGGCGCTTATATACCATGGCCCAGCCTTCCCATTTCTGGGCTTCTATCCTAAGGAAGTTAATGACAGGAAGAAAGCAAGCACCCTTCGGTACACAGTCATGACAACACAAATTATGTGCTCGGTAACTAGTAACTAGCTAAGGAAGCTATGGTACATAAATGGAATGGGATATCACTGGGCCATAAGAAAGGGCAAATATGAAGAGCACAGAGAGAAATACTGGACGACATATAATGAGATATTACGTGCTAAAAACTGAAGAACCAAAAGAAGACTAGAGACACTATGTACAAGGAAGGTAATATCAGAGAGCAGTAAAACTCCTGGTTAGCACAATGCTCAATGTGAGCTCTTCCTTGTGAAAATAAGTACCCATGGAGTTGTGTGCATATATGTGATTATATATGCTATGCATTTATATATAATTTATATTTAATAAATTTCATGAAATTTATTAATTTATATGGAAATAATATGTACATAAATATATCCTATAAATATGTCTATAGTAGAGATACAGCTATTTCTGCCATATACATATTTTAAATGTATCACGTGGGGCTTGATTCCAGATCTTCTAACTTCCAATTCAGAGTTCTTTTTCTACATTATTCACCATTTCTCATTTGCTACCATCCCCTGGTTTAGAGACTGCTTTGTGATTTTCTCTAGTTGCTTAATTATCTAATGTTTTGCCAAACCATTTTGGGAGACAGCTTCTAAGCTTGTGCTTTTCATTACTTTGGTGACCTCTCTGCTTATTACGAACAAATCTGAGAACAGTTAAATGCTATACTGGACTTTCTTGGATATAATAAGAGAGAGAGAGTTAAGAAAAGAGAGAAGCTGACAGAGACTAGCCAAAGAAGATACTTCGTGGATGAGGTGAGATCTGGGAACGGTTCAGAAGGTTGGAGTCAAGACGCAGGGAGGGAAAGGAGGATAAGCTATTTAAGGCAGAGGGAACAGCATGAAGAGAAGGAGGAAAGGTTTCACAAGAACTCTAACAGTCCTCGTAATCATGCTATAGTCAGTGGGGGGCTGCCCAGGCTGAAAACAACAAAAGGAGCTGAACACTCAACTGGTCAAGTAAATGGCCTTTTTCTCGCCTGACCCGACTCCCCCCAGCCCTGCCCTAACAGGAGCAAATCAAAGAGACGGGAAGAGCTTCGAGACGAGTGCTAGGAGTGAACTTAGTTCGGAAAATGAATCAAAGATAGACTGCAAGTACAGTCAGTTGGATTATGCTCGGGGTAGTTTTAAAAAAGGATTCGGACCATTTGCTCCTTCCAGACTGATGCCGTTTCTTCAGCAGTGCCCAAGCTAAGTGCTTTCTGACACTTGGTATCCTACGGGGGAACTGTGAAAGTATGTTAGTCGGGGCAAGGCAACTGTAGCATTTCCAGTGAGAAGAAAAATTTCCAAAGTGTGACAATTCTCTTCCTTTATTCCTGAAGTGTACAGGTGGGCGTTTTGTTCATGGGGCCAATCCATCTTTACCTCTCAGGATCTGCTGGGATGGAAGCTCCAATATAAACTGAAACATCCTATAGAAATGAGAGCTGCTATTATCGTCATTATTACTGCTATTGCTAATAATAAGTCTGAATAGAGGAAGATGAGTCATCTCTTTAAAATACCCATATGAAATGGAAGAGGGAGACAGGTGGCGTTATTCTATTATCTATGAATGAAGAAGCTGAAGGACCCAGCCTGAGATTTTCCAAAGATCAGAGGCAAATTTGGAAATGGAATTGCAGGCCCACGGAGCACACGCTAGCTAGATATATCACCTCCGCCAATCTATGGCTAAGTGGCACCTGTGTAATCCTGGCACCACGATTTACTTGGTATCTGAGTGACGCGATTCAGAAATTTCTATGTGCCCACATATTTAACTTTTCATAAGTGGATATTTTTATCATTCCAACCAGATTGTAAATGGCTCAAAGGGAAAAACCCTACATTTAATTTCTCTTTGCTTTGCAAAAGATGCTCAATACTTATGTTTTTTAAAAATTGGTCTTTTTTTTTTAACTTTATGATTATATCCAGAAGGGGAGGCAGAAGACATGGATTTTCTTGGCTCTGTCACTTGCTAGTCATATAACAGAAGGCAATTCATTTTACCTCAGTTTGCTCTTCTGTAAAAGGAAAGGGACAACCAGGTGGCACAATGGTTAGAGCAATGACCCTGGAGTGGGGAGGACCTGAGTTCAAATTCCATCTCAGACTCTAGACACTCACCAGCTGTTTGACTTTGGGCAAGTGACACCCTAGATTATTCCCCCAAAAAAATATAAGGGAGAGACATCAGGAAAGGCCTCAAATGGCATTTGAACCAAAGTTTTAAAGGAGACCTGGTGGGAAGGAAAGGGTGCGTTCCAGACATGGGGGGCTATTTGTACAAAGCCATGGGGATGGGAGGTGATACAGGATAAGATAGTACCCCTGTACTCTGCCTTTGTCAAACCATACAGGATGCTACATTTTAGAAAAGATCCTGACAAGCTGGACAGCCTCCTAATGTGGGCAACCAGGAAAGTAAAGAATTGGGAAACCATGTCATATGAGAAGAGCTTGGAGAAACAGGGGCAAGAATGAAAATCATGATACCTACCCTCATGAATTTAAAGGACAGTCACTTGAAAGCGAGTAGTTGGCTCTGTTTGTGCTCAGGAGACAAAATTAAGAGCAGTGAGTTAGGCAGATTTGGGCTCACAGAAAATATTCCTAACAAGTAGGGCTGTCCCAAGGACAAGGCAGGAGGTAGTGAGTTTCCCATCACTGCAGATCTTCAAGTGGAAGCTGGATGACTACTTATTGAGAACCTTGCATTAGTGATTCCTGTCAAGGCAGGAGAGGCTAAGTGACTTTTGTGTCCCTTTCCGAGTTTAAGCCTTTGTGATGTGAATGAATTCCTGCTATTTCCTTGCGGCTAGGGTTTGTTTTATAATATCTTCTCCTGGAAGGACTAAGTTTCTGGAAGGACACGTGACTTGTACAACAAGCCATTTATTAACTTTAGGTTTATGGATTCCTGGGCCCCATGGAATAGATCTAAGGAAGGAGCTTGGTGGTAACAAAGGGACAGGTGCAAGTTTTCTAGTTACTGTGGTGTACCCTTGACATTCAGAATGGTAACCCAATGCCAACTACTGCATATAATGAGTAAGAGATGACCTTTCCATAATATGATGAGAAATCATGAGGGAGGGAGGGAAGAAGGAAAGGAGAAGGTAGGGGGGAGACGGGATGAGAGAGAAGAGGGGGGAAGAGGAGGAAGAGAGAAAACAAGGGAAAGGAAGAGAGAAAAAGAAGGGAAAATGGAAGAAGAAAAAGCATTTATTAAGTGCTTACTATGTACAGGCGCTGTGCTAAGCACTGGAGTTTCAGACGGAAGCATGCATACTCTGCAACAAAATTCAAAATGAATACATAATGTGAAAATTAAAGATTATACCATTAAAAATAGAAAGAAGTAAATCATATGCCTTCCACAGCTCTGGGTAGAAGATGTATTCTCAAGCAAATAAAGGATAGAGGCAATTACAAAGATGAAATATTTTGATTATATGAACTTGGAAAACTTTTACACAAACAAAAGTTACATATCTAGGATAGGAAGGAAAGCAATTAAATGGGAAAAGTCTTTGAATCAAATTTCCCAGATCAGAGTTTGGCATCTTAGAGATAAAGACAATTAGGAAAAACACCTAAGACCAAAAATCAATCACCAATAGATAAGTGGTCAAAGAACAAGAACACTTCCCAAAAGAAGAATAACAAATTAATAATTATAGATGAGGCATTTCTCCAAATCATTAATAATGAGAGAAAAACAAATCAAAATGACCCCAAGGTTTCCCCTCATTCTCTGCAAATTGGCAAGATGACAAAATATGGGAATTCTCAATGTATTGAGAACTTCAGAAGACTTTTAAAGGCTTTGGTCCTTCCTAAAATGGCGCCTTTGAAGGAGGCATCATCAATGGCAAGTAAAGGACCCCAGAGCAGAGATTTTTATAGTTGGGTAGTTGGTGATCAAGGAAAAGAAAGATTGCAGAGACCACTGGATAAAGTCAACTTGTAAATGAGGAGAAACGTGGCCAGGATCTTTTCCAAAATGGTAGTCTTAGGGAAGGAGAGGAGAAGTCCAAGGTAGAGGTTTCTCAGGGTGCCATCTTGCATTGCAGAATAAGGAGGTAGCAGAGTTGTTAATGAGGTAAAGTAGGAGTTGTATCCTGTGAATCATTGACGAGAAAAAAGGACCCCAGGTTGGATGTTTCTTAGGATGGCAATGAAACAGTTGAAGAAAATGAGGATTCTAGAAACCTGGCGTAAGGGGAAGCATTCCTAGAGTCATTTCCAAAATGGAGGTCCCAGTGAAGGAGACATTAATAAAGAGAGGAGGACCCCAAGGAGGAAATTTCTCCACTTGTCAAGGGACCAGTTGAGAAAGGGGAGGATTGCAAAGAAAATTTAGGTGAAAGTTAAGTGATATTCAGTCTGATGGAGAAACACGAAAAATATTTCCATTAAAATCAGGTGTTAATAGGAATGTCCATTCTCAACACTCCCGAACACAATTTTAGGTATTTTAGCCAGGAGGCACCAAAAAAGGAATAAATATTGGGAATCAAAATAAATGATCTAGATTTACAGTTGACACAACTGTATACCTAAAACATCTAACATGGTCAACCTCCCCCAAATTAGTGGATCTAATAGATGATGATTAATCCATAAAATCACCTGCATTTTAATATACCTCAACCAAAAATCAGAAGATACTGATGTAAATGGAAAGAACCTTTTCGATAATGACCAAATATAGAAAATGTTTGAATGCTGACATTTCAAGACATATAAGAGACTTACAATGACAGCTGCAAAATGACTGGAACAGAAACAGAGAAAGAAGTGCTTCAACACAAACTTTAAAGAAACTTTGGTTTTTAAAGTTCTTCCTAAACCTGTACTTTCCTACCTTCTGAGTCTTTTTACACCTTCCTATCAGTCTGCATATTCTCTGACCCAGTGACCTTGATCTCCGTGTTGCTCCTTGAAAGCTACATCTCCCAACTGAGCATTTTCATTGGCTGCTCCCCCATACCTGGAATAGTCTCCCTCCTTGCTTCCCCAGCTTCCTTTAAGTCCCATTTTCTAAAAGAAGCCTCTTCTAATCCCTCTTAATCTTAGTCCCTTCCCTCTCAAGTTACCTTCTCTGTGTATGTTGTTTGTACGTAGGTTTTTGCATGTTGTCTTTCCCATTAGACTATTAGGTCTTTGGGAAAGGATTTTTGTGTGTTTATTTTGTGGTTTGTCATCGTTTTACCTCTCTTTGTATCTTCTCAGCTCTTAAGACGGTGCCTGGCACATAAAAGGAGCTGAACAGATGTTAAATGACCGACTAACGATATTACTTTCACTCATTAGAATTGGGAAAAAAAAAAACATTTTTTTTCCAAAGGTGATAAAGTCCATTGCTGATGGGACTATAGGCAAATAGCCAATGGACTGAAAATTTTGGAGTTTCTGACACTCAATATGGAATCGGGCACAGAACTTATCATATGTTTTGACCCAATGACTCCACTGCTAACATTCTTATCCACCAAAACATCATAAGGGAGGAGGGGGAAGGGCTTAGCTATAGATAAATTCACATAATTACTTTTTCTAAGATCAAAAAATTAGAAATAACTTATCTAACAACTAGAGAATAGTAGAATAGTTTGTGGTTATATATACATAGATATAGAATTAGAAAAGGGGTTCTTCACCTTTGTTATTCTGGGGAACCCTTCTAAGAATCAGATCTTTAAATTGCAAAAATAAAATATATAGGATTACAAAGGAAGCTAATTATAAATAAATACAACTGTCAAAATATTTTTCTCATCTAAGTTCATGAAGGTCAGCTAGGTGGTACAGTGGATAGACTCCCAGGCCTGGAGTTACAAAGCTCCTCATACACTTACTGGCTTACAACACAGAAGTATGAAAAATACAAGGACATAAAAACAGATTCACATTAAGGGGATGCAAAATAACATTAGCAAAAGCAGATCACTTGTTTATAAAAAGCAGATTACATGTAAAGATAACATTTTTTAAGGAGAAGAAGAAAAAAAAAGGATACTTGAATAAAAGGTGGCAGCGCTTGGTAGCTGGCTGGCAGGTATTCTGAACAAGGGCCTCTTGTTTCCTTCCCAATCGATTCTTTCAGTTTTTCTTCGTTGAAGGCTAGGGGGCCGAAGTAGGCTTTTTCCCCTTTGCCTTACGTATATCTGGTAGCACGCTTTTTGTTAGTGGTTAGTATGCTTACAGTAAAAGTGTGTAAAAGCAATAGACTAACCTAATACATCTTTTTAATAGGCCAACTAATTCTAAATTTCCATGCAAATTCTAAGCTTTAGCTTAAGACCTTTATCCCTTTTGGAATCCAGATCCTACTTCAAAGAGCCACACTCCAGATTCTACTGCAAAAGGCCACACTTTAAACTGTTGGCAGTCACTGCATTTCAGTGCACATGAGGAATCTGAGAGCAGGTTGGGCTAGCTGAAAGAAGGGAAAGCCCAGAAGGACCCTGCTAGGGAGGAAGAGAAGGGATCATCAGTGGGGATGAAACTTGCATATGTCCCCCTTTGATCCTAAAAGTCTACAGATTCAGAGTGAAAGCAAGTATGATATTAATGGAAATGCGGATAGATGGGGACATGACTAAGAAGAGTTAATCCGACTGGGCTCCGGTTGAAGACTGTTTGGCTGTTCCATTACCATTAGGTTGAGCCAATAACTCATGAATGGTTGTGGCTCACGTGAGATACCTCAGCAAGCATGAATGATCCCAGTGGCACCAGTGGGCCGGCTTCTACAGCCATCGGTGACAAATGCCATGATTAACACAAGAGTCCTCTATCCTGATCCAGAAGGATGGAGTTTAAACTCAGAACCCAGTGATTTGTAGTCACTGTTATTTCCCAAGTACTAAGTCAGCCGGAGTACACTTGACAGGTAATTTGCAAGAGGTCTGAACTGGTTAATCCATCTTCCAGAGGGTGGGCTGAAAACCCTGAGAGGAACTCAGACCAGAAAAGACTGGCTGATGAGAAAAATCCATATTTCAAAACAATTTGCCACTAAAAGCCCTATAATAACCAGAGGTAGAATCAGACCTAAAACAAAAACTGGCTCATTTGGTACACTGCCAGTAGAAGGAGACAGAGGTTCCTTTCTCTTTGTGGCCAAGAAAAGTATTTACTGTTTTTACAAGACACCAGTGGCGGCAAGCTAACTGTCATTGATGGCTTGCCCAGTGCTCTGAAACCAGACTGTGGCGTAAACACTGCCACCAGGGCAGTGGACCAAGGCCCGGCTTGCTGCTTAACAAGGTTGGGAAGGGCACACCCTGGCCCGCCTGGGGAATGGAAGAACTCTAGCAATGGGACAGTGGGATTCCATGAGGGACATTCGGACATTTCCCTAGATAGTGTGCCATTAGCTCCAATGCAGTTCTTCCTGATGTCGGCCAGCATCTGAAAGCAGGACTAGCCTCTCTGTACTGCTACTATGGAGGGGGAAATGTGGGTGACCATGGGAGATCGGGTATGTACTGGTTGTGTCCTAGGGGTGTGAACTGACCTATTTCCTGCTGAGACATGCAATAACCACACTCTAAGAAGTGTGTATTGAATCTGAGAGGGTCTCTGAGAGCAGGGGGGTGGAAAGAGGCCCAAGGGGAAACAAAACTGTGTCTGCACAGGAGCCATGAGGGCCAGGTCTCGGTGAAGGGATGAATTGTCTTTAGAAAAAGGGAACTTACCATGAGAAAGGTATTTAAAATTCACAAAAAATTTCACAAATTCATAAACCACAGGCTCATTGGGGTTCATCCTTCTTCTTGCTAAATGACAGGAAAACTCAATTTGTTTTTCTGTTGAAAAAAAATACATAAATATATATATAAAACAAGTTTACTTTTCAGTCTTGACAAGTCCTATCTGCTTGTTTCCAAAATAGGCAGATACTCTCTGAGCTAACCTAGGAGGTTCTTGCTGTTTGAGTGTACTCTCGGTCTCCTCGTCTATAAAATGGGGGCATTGTCTGCTCCATTGATTCACTGGGCTGTTGGGAAAAGACTTTGTAAACTGGAAAGCACCATGTGAACATGGGAGAGATTATTCTTCATGATCATTAACTGACCTCATCATCAAGAGATTTATGGGGCATTAATTACCTAAATCACTGAGGAAGTAAGTGGGGAGGAGGGTAAGAACAGGAAAATCAATATATAATGGAATCATCAAGATTTAGTGCTGGAAAAAACCTGGAGATCATCTAGTTCCTATCCATTCGTAAGCTCCAACAAAGTGAAATAACTTTCCTAAGATGTCAGAGGAAGTGGCAGAATGGGGAGCAAAGGCTTGTTGATTTCCACACCACTGCTCTTTCTATTACATCACCTTTTTATATGAAAACTAATATCTAAGATGGATGACGATGGCAGAGTGATGAAAAGCCAACATGGGGGAGTCTGGGCTTGGAATCGGGAAAACCCCAGTCCAAAATCCACCTCCAGTGATAAGACACTGGGTAAGACATTTCCCCCAAATGTGTGCCTCAAGCAGCTTCTTAGGATTTCCCTACTAAGTTACAGATGGGTGACGGTGGAAGATGTTTTCACAGAGGGAGCTAATTAATTCTAGAGCTCAGAAATCCCAGCTCCTTATATCTACCTATGTAGCAATCAAAATCATAATTGTAACTAACCACAGCGCATTTCCAGTTATTGATCCCAAAACCTTAGAATAGCTTCGGGTATCTAGTGCTCTAGATTCCCGTGAGAATGGAAGGTTCACCAAATCTTGCCCTTTCTCCCTTTACAACATCTCTCCCACCTAATCTCTTCTCTCTTTGTATTTGTCTCCCCGGCACCTAGAAACAGTGCCTGGCATATAGTAGGCACTTAAGAAATGCTTGTTGATTGATTAATTGAACAGCTGGTGCTTCCCTGGCAGCAACTTTACTTGCAACCACCCAAGAGTGACCTTCACGCCCCAAGATGAGCTTGGCACTGGGCCTCCATGGCCAGCAAGCAATGTCCCTGAGGAAAAAGGGCCCTCCTGAAAAGCCACACTCACACTCCCAAGTGCAAAGGGGAGCACCTTTAATGTTCCTCCTCATCCCTTCTTCTTTTCTTTCTTTCTCTCTCGTTAACCTTTTTCCTACTTCCCCACTTATGTTTTAGGCCAGCCAGCGGGTCCCCTCGTCATCCCTTAGCTCCCAGAATGGCACACTCAGGATCCAAAACTTGGTTGCCTTTTGTTTTAAGTGGAGTTTTAGCTGGTGACGCTCTCTCTGGGTTCAGAACAAAATCCTTTTTGGTTGATATAGATTGGTTTCAAATTTGGTATTATGACACCTTGGCCTTCCCCAATTCCCCCTTCCATCTTGGATTTCTTATTTTCCCCACTTCTCTAAGACCACAAAGCATTCTATTAATCCCTTAGAAACTTTCACAATATTCCCATAAACTACTTCTGAGCGGTTCTAACCCTCACCCCTTAGGACTGACATAACAGTGTTAGGAGCTGATGCTCTAATGCCAGTATTTTGATCAATGTGACATGAGCTCACTATGGGTATTGGCTCTCGCTGCTTTTTTATTTCTCTCTGACTGCTACTTTCCCCTTCAAATCAAAGCACTTACCATTCAGAAAATCAGTAGAGACAGGGCTTGGCAGGATTGTCTGTGGAGAGAGTACCTTGAAGATTTCCGCGCGCTCTTGCTCAGGGAGAAGGGTTAATATATTCTGGCGCACCAGCTCTGACTAATATAAAAGAAAATTCTGTCATGTAGATATTTTATTACAACACAGAAAATGGCAACACTTCGATAAATTAACTAGGATGCAAGTCTTGGCAATGTGTTTTTTTAAAAACACAGACGAAAGTAATGTACAAAGTGTCCTTTGGAACTAAATAATTTGTTTTAATGATGAGTCCAAAATCGAGATGATTTGTTGTTTGAATAAAACAGCATTAATTCTTGATGGTTACACCAATATCCCAATGCATCTATGGAGATGCCCCCCAATGAGGCAATCCATCCAAATCTCTCCATCTCATATAACTCTTGTCTTCTATGTCTCCCAGAAAATTTCCCCACGGGAGACCCACCCTTTTCACTGGAGGCCTTTTGACATCAATAAGATACCAGTGAAATACCAGAGCTGTACAAAAACAGCTCAACTGAACGGCTAGTCCCTTAATCAGCTACAGACTAGATCATCTAGTTTAGTTGGGGAGACTGGCTCGGTGAAAAAATTTGTTCGGGGGTGAGGGAAGGGGAAAGCAATAAAAACCTGAATTAGTAGGCAAGGTTAAAAACACTAACATTTAAAAATTATATAAGCTTATTGACTTCTAAGAATAATGTTATAGCTTTTCATTAGTGTTTCTGACCTCGATGAAAATATTTGTTTTGTTTAGTTTGTTGGGTTTTTATTTTCCACTTTATTGAGGCAGCATTGCCATTCCAGTTTGCAAATGGGTTACATAAATGGGCAGTTTCTGTCTAGGGGCCATTCTACACCAAATAGTATACCCACCCATACAATATTTTATTTTTTGAAAGTTGAATGAGAAGTAACATTTTCATTTAAGAATAATCACAGTAACTCTGTCCTAATGGTATTGATTCTCAAGGGGATAGGGACTATGACAATTGTTTCTCACTTAATTTCCTGATTTCACTAATTTGTTTGTGTCTAACCAAAGCACTGGGCTCACTTTTCAGCAAGTAAATTGGCAGGCACATTAACAATCAATCAATGAATCAACCAAGCCTTATTAAGCATTTACTATGTACCAGGTACTATACTAAGTGCTAGAGTTACAAAGAAAAAGCCTGAATAGCCTCTACCCAAAAAGATTCGTTATTTCCCACTTAATAGGATTTTATTTTTTCCAATTACATGTAAAGGTAGTTTTCAGCACTGAAAGATTTTGAATTCCAAATTTCCCCCCTCAAGACAACAAGCAATAGATACAGATATAGATATAGATATAGATATAGATATAGATGTATATACACATATATATGTATATATATATATATGTGTGTGTGTATGCATGTATATACATATACACACAATTATATCAAACATATTTACACATTAGTCATGTTGTGAAAGAAAAATCAAAAACAAAGGAGGGAAATCACAAGAAAGAAAAGAATAAAACAACAAAAAAGTGAGCAGTCTACATTAAGATTCCAGAGTTTCATTCTCTGGATGTAAGTAGCATTTTCCATCATGAGCCTTTTGGAATTGTCTTAGAACATTGTATGACTAAGAAGAGCTAAGTCTATCACAATTGATCATCACACAATGTTGTTGTTACTACGTACAATGTTCTCCTGGTTCGGTTCACTTCACTTTTCTGAGAGCATTAGTCAACATTTCTTAAAGGAAAATAGTATTCCGTCATGATCACATGCAACAATTTGTTCAGCATTCCCCAATTGATGGGCATTCCCTCAATTTCAAATTCTTTGCCACCACAAAAAGAGCTGCTATAAACATTTTTATATGTGGGAGTTCTTTTCCATTTTTCATGATCTCTTTGGTAAGGACGATAGATTATGATGGGGGAGTCAACATGTACCCGGGATACAAACAACGTACATGCAAGGCATCCAGGGGGTTTAAGAGGGGTCGAATTCTACTTCAGATACTTCCTAGCCATGTGACCCTGGCCCATTGTCTGCCTTGGTTTCCTCATCCGTGAAATGAAAATAATAATAGTGTCCACTTCCAGGGTTGTTGTGAGGATAAACTGAGAAAATACATGTGAGATGCTTTTCAAATCTTAGAGCATTCTATAAATGTTGGTAGTGTTATTGAAGGTAGCTTTAGAGCACAAGGCCTCAGCAACTGGGGGATCTGGGAAAGGTCTTCTATAAATTGAACTGAGTCTTAAGAGGAAGCCTAAAGCTTCCAAGAGGCAGAGGTATGGGGGTCAACCGTTAGTGCAAATGTTAATCCGTTGTGTCCTTTCTCTGTTGGTATCCTGTTTTATCTTATTAGAGCAACAGTAAGGGGCAGAAAGAGACTAATCCAGTAAGTTTTGTGAAACATAAAAAAAGTTGACCTTCAAAATTTTAGTAAACCATCATAGGCAACATGGTAGCTCCAGTCACATCAAAACTAGAATGTAATCCAAGAAAGGACCATACCCTAGTTGATGAAATGTGTAGCTAGACTGAGTATCTAAAAGGCACATCTTTAGGAGGTTCTCTCCCCCTCAGGACATGGGAACTTCATTAGGAAAGGTGCCCCAACAGAGCATCAGTGAGAAGCCTCTCCCTGGAGAGGAGAAGAGATCCCAATGTCAATCCTTAGGAGACCCCTTTAAAACCTGTTTAGATACTGTTCAGAAATACTCTGGGACATTTCTATTCTGTCCTGCAGATCTCTCTACTCTTTTCTTCCCATTAGATTATAAGCATCATCAAAGTTTTCATCAGATTCATTCCATGGGTCCTAAGATACCATGTCCCATCCATGCTTTGGACCACACTGCACAATGTCCCTAGGATGAATTCCCCTCGATTCCAATCCAACAAAATGCCTCCCTTGCTTCAAGGGTCTGTAGTTGGAAGAGACCTCAGGGGCCACCCAAGTCCAAACTTCTTATTTTACAGAGGAAGAAACTGAGGTCCAGAAATGTGAAGCAACTTGTCCAAAATTCAATCACCACGACCATGAAGCTGTTTTTTTCTGACTGGCTTCTCTAGCTCCTCATAGAACTAAAACCTTCTTTCTCTCCTCAAATTGCTCAGAGCAATACCCATGGATATCTCCTCTGTCCTTCTCGCCAATCCCATTTTTCCTCATGTCATCGTTATTCATATACTTGCTCTTCTCAACAGTAGATCTAACTTCAAGAACGGGGCCTGTGTCACATCAATCTGTCTTACTCCAATGCCTAGCATTGTGTCTTAGACTCAGAAGGTGCTTAAAAAGTGAAGGGGAAGTAAGTGTTCAATAAATACTCTAGAGCTGAATCGAAAACAATCCTAATGAATCCTAATGAATTATCTTGCTGAGCCTATTTCCTCATAGCTCTTAACACCACTCAGTCCACCAGTGCAGTCCCAACCAGATTAAAATGCACTTGGGAAAGATTTAACAAAATAAACCAAAATATACGAAAATACAAACAATACTAGTGAGTGGTTTTCTAAATCAATGTGTGGCCTGCAGGGATCCTTATGTACCCTGTAATGATCCCATTTCTTTTTGAGTGTTATAACACAAATTTCACAAGTGAAGAGAGTTTATTGCATCTGTCTTTAAGCTATAGCCAATTAAAAATCAATAGCCTTATTTCCTTGGGCCTTTGTTCCCCAAAAGTAGGCAGTCAGGGAAACTTGCGATAGGGGAAAGCCTGCCAGACTGCAAATTGGGGGAGAGGCTGTTATTAGCATGGTGACCTTTTTTCTCTCCCTTTCAGATTGTGTCATGTGGAAGCAATGTTGTGTGACCCCTTAGAGGAAATGAGCTGTACAAGATGGGTCACGCAAGGTAAACTAAGGACTCTAACATAGTGATGTCATTTGGGTCCTCTTTGAGAAAGAAGGATGACAAACAACAATGCAAAAGCCTTCTTGGTGGTTTTCCTGTCTCTGATCTCTCTCTACTGCAACATATCCTCCACTCAGTTGCCCAAATGATTTTCCTAAGGTATGGGTCTGACCACATCAGCCCTCTGCTCCAATGGCTCGAGGATCAAATACAAAGTTAAGCGTTAAGGTTCTTCACACCCTGGCTAGTCTTCTCCTCTTCCCCAATCCCATGATCCCACCACACTGGTCCTCTTGCTGCTCCTTACCCATGCCACACCACTCCCCATCTCTCAGCCTTTGCCCTGGCTGTCCCTCATGCTGACAATGTTCTTCCTCCTCCCCTCCACGTCTTGCCAACCCAGGCTTCTTTCAAAATTCAGCTTAAGTGCCACCTCCTGCAGAGCTTCAGCCACTAGAACTTTCCCCTCTCTCTTCTATGACCCTGCAACTCTGCAGGTATCTTGTATGTACCTATTTCCATGCTGTTTTCCCATTCAAATATAAGCTCCTTGAGGGCAGGAACCAACTTTTTGTACTTTTGCCTTCCTTTGTATCCCACAAGGACTTAATACATGTTTGTTGATTAACTAAGCCTGACCTTTGATTAATTTGCAAGCATTCAATTAGATCTTACTTGTGAGGGGGAAAAATGAGCTATGCATGCCTTGGAAAGAACTGGAATACCTAAGAATATAAAGAGGGTAAATGATAAAATTATATGTATATATATACACACACACACATATATATATATATGCATATATACATATTCCAACCAATGTCTGGAAATTAGGGATAAATTGATAACAAGGCTTGGTTGAAAAGGTACTAAATTATAGTTAGGGGTTCATTCCTTTAAAAGCTTGCATGGTCCAGTGATTTTCAACTTCCATGTTTAAATTTAGTCATTTTAATATGGAATTATATTTTTACTTTCGAAACAAGGTATGGCAAAACTATGCTAATTTCTCAGATGAGGGTGCTTATGGTTTAAGCCTAGTAGTTTGCACCATATTAGCAAGGGTCTCACTGCCACCTGGTGGCACTGCACCCCAAGTGCAGGATCAAGCCCGGAAGGGGGGAGGGGAAGTCTTTTGAAGGTTCAATCTGTGTGACCCCAGACGTAAAGGGACCACGACAAACACCATTCCAATAGAGACGTTTGGGTGAAACGGATTTTCAAGGCTTAGTCAACTATAGCATCACCAACCCACTCAGTCAATGTACCCAAAATGGCCCAACAAAGGACTGGGTAGTCCTTTGGGCTTGGGCTGTCATGGAATCTGAGCTCCCGTGGCTCATGTGTTCCATATGAAGTAGATCCAAGAGGGCCTCGCACTCTACTCGCTCAATATGATAAAAGCAAAATTAGAGCTCTTTCGAGTGTTCTTAGGATCCAACGAGGGTAAATGGATTCAAATAATGGAAACTACTTCTTCAAAAAGGAAACTTAAGAGAGGAAATTCCAGCATTTCTTAGGAAAAGGAAAAATGCAGGAAAGCACTTCGGGTGTCCAAGGGGGCCGTTCTCACAGGCCTTAAAGTGTGCAGACAGCTCCCGATTTGTCTTTGACTCCATTCCCTCGTGATGTGATGTGCCATTGGAGACTCCAAGCATTCCTCTGAAGTCTGGAGTTAGCGGTTGCCAAGTGTCAGGAAGAAACCCGAAGCAAGAGTAGGGAATAGGCAGCGAGAGGACTCGAGCCAGTTAGGGCTAAAAGCACCATCCCAATTAGCTGGGTTGCAGGAAGAATGTGTTTTTCTATACATGAATGTGGTTCGTTTATATTTTACAGGTTTTATGAGAATGTGTCTGCTCTCCCTTTCCTGGGTTGCTATGGCTAAAGGTGCTGGTGGCCAAACTGCTAGAGTGCAGAGAGGCCGGCAGCGTCTACAAAGGCACCATGCTGGAAGCTCTTCCAGCCAACCAGACGCTGCCAGGGCTGGCAACTAAAAGAATAATGATCATGTGCCCTTTGCAGACACTTGTTGAAGAGAATGCCTACCCCTTCCAGCTGTTGTTGCCCATGCGCCAGTATTCGTGCTCAGCCATGTAATTGCTTCTCTAAGTTTCTAAATGAGAACATAATTTGCCCTTCAATAGAAAAAGACAAGTAGCTAATTGCACCTGGAAATGGCTGAGATGACCCGGCAATAAACAAATTGGGTCTTTTATTATTTAAGTAATTGTCTCTTCCCATGGGAGGTGTGTCCCAAAAGCAGGGATTCTGAACCTTTCTTCGGGTCACGGATCTCTTTGGCAGTCAGGGGAAGGCTAGGATTCCCTCCCCTCCTCCAGGATTGAGTTTTTAAATACATGAAATAAATATATAGGGCTACAGAGGAAATCAATTACATTACGATAGACATCAAAATATTTTTAAAAATTCACAGCCCCTGGACCAAGAATCCCTGCTCTAAAGTGACGTGACTGATGCTTTGTTGCTGTAGTTGTTTTAACAAGCAGGTTTTATCTAAGTGAACATTTTATCCCTGTCAAAAGAGTTCCCTTGGGATGATCCACCGGTCCCACAATGCTGCTGTTATATGATACATTTTATGGGATGCTCTTCAGAAACTGCCATCAAATACTACTGATGAGCCTGCCCAGCCTCATTACTTCCCAGCTCCAGCTCAGTTATAGAGATTGCTTAAACAAACCCATCCAAAACGGAGATCGCTCATCAGAACAGGGGCCCACTATACAACTATGTTAAACACCTTCTCTTCTCCATCATCTACTTTATCTGGCTAAAAATGAAGAGTTCCTTGGTTTGGGATTCCTGGACAGAGTGGAGAGCTGATGGAAACCTTGAGGCACCATCCCCCACCCCATGATTAGAGGTGTTTACACTAATACCTCTTATTTTTAAAAATGAACTGGCAAAGAAGAAAAAACCCAACTATTGAAACATATTCTGTAATATATTATTTATATAATATTATAAATTTATAATTTATATAATATTATGTAATGGAAAGGCCAGGATTCATCTTCAGAGGAGAACACTTTAATAAAAAAAAAGTAATTTAAAAAAAGCTTCCATCCCAAAGAGTAATGTGAAATGGCTTTCTGCCCAGAGAAAATTTATACAAGAACTCAAAAAAGAATTAAAAAATCAAATCAGAGACATTGAGGAAAAACTAAAGAAAAAATGAAAACTATCCCCAAAACTAGAAGCTTATGAAAAAAAGTTATAGAAAAAGAGGTACAGAGTCTCAAAGATGAAAATAATTATGCTTTGAAAATTAGAACTGGGCCAGGGGAAGTCAGTGAAGCTATGAGAGACCAAGAAATAACAAAACAGATTATGAAGAATGAGAAAATAGAACAGAATGTGAAACATAAGAAAAACGACAGATCTGGAGAACAGATCAAGAAGACAAAATATAACAATAATTGGACTGCCAGAACGTTCTGACCAAAAAAACTACCTTGGCACAATAATGCAGGAATTAATCGAAGAAAACTGTCCTGGAGTGATAGAACATGAGGGGAAAGCAGAAATAGAATAGAAATAGAAAAAATAGCACCTTCCAGAATCTATAAAGAAATAAGGGGGAAAGATGGACAGATGGGGAAGCAAAAGGTTAGGGAAAAAGACAAAGGAGGGATCCTTGTGTGGGGGGAAGTAAAGTAATAGCAAGGTACATTATGGAGTAGAATTTAATTAAAGAGACAGCAAGGATAGAAAAGATATGTGTGTATATGTATGTATATATCTACATATGTATACATAAACATATCTTTTCTTAAATGTAGCTTGCTTGGGAGTGGGGGTAATGGAAGGGGAAAAGAAAGAATAAATAAGGTAAGCAGCAGAGAACCAAAGAACAATTTACAAGGAAGTAAAGAAAAAAAATGGTCATTCATGACCATTCATGAATATAATTTCTTCTACTAATATATATATACACTTTCTCAATTTGGTAATTTGTTGTTACAGATTTTGAATCCTCTCTGATATTCTGCAGAGCACATGACAATGTTCTTTTTTGTTTTGCTTTATTTTGCTTTGCATTTCTTTTTTTTATTTTCCTTTTTTCTTACTTTGTTTTTTTCAAATAAAAAAAAGAAACAGAAAAATGAAGAACTCAAAACAAAAGGCTGAGAAAGTGTCAGATGGGTTTTATAACTTACCGGTAAATGGCCCAGCAGAGGAGAGATATTATCAGATATATAAATAATTATTCCCTCGGTGGTCAGGACAATCAGAAATTCATCCAATGCCTATTAAAGAGAGAAAACAGTACCACCAAAATGTTGTTGTTGTTTGTCCTTCATTCTCAAAGAGAACCAATGTGACTACAACAATATCACGTTCAGTTTTATTTCTTTGTAGCAAAGAAACAAGAACATGAAACCGGTTCTGTGGCCACTCATAACGATTGCCAGCTTGGCCACTCTCCTCCCAGGGTTTCTAGTACCTTCATAAGACCTCTGTGAGACTCAGGATAATGTAAGGCCCAGTTCTAGGTGGTAGCAAGGAGAGGTTGGAAAGGGTAGAAAAGGAAGATAATAGGAGTTGGGAAGATGACTGGAGACTACATAAAACTCATTTCATTCTTTGAACTTATATCCCTAGCGCCTAAAACAGTATGTGTAATATAGGTGCATAATAAATGCTTGTTGATTGATTGATTGGAAAGTAAACGAAAAGGGATACAAACCATTGGGTTTTTTTCCCCAAGTTCTAACCATGTATAAAGTAGGTTGGGGAGCCATCAAGGCCTAGTCAGAAGGCCTTCATGGACACATGCAAGCCCATTTTCATGTGTAAGCCAGGTAAAAGCTTTAGGCCTGACTAAAACCAAAGAGCTAGAATTAAAGGCGATTAGCCCAGTGGCAGAGTGACTGGCTATTCCATTAAAAACTCTAGCTCTCTCCTGAAGGGTGAGCACTGTAGCTCTGGGAGTCAGTGGCAATGGCAGTGGCAGGAATGTGATAAGTAATGGGCATCTCCACGCTTTGGCAGGAGAGACGCGGGCAATGCTGTAGAGAGGCGGGTGTGATGACAGAGTGCTGAAGTGAGAAGACAAATGGATATGTCACGAAACCAAAGGACTAGAGCTGGGGATGGAACCAAGAAGCAACAGAAATTAGAGCCAAGGGTGGCAAAGCAAACCCGGGCCTCGGACTTTCCAAGTACCATAATTCTGTGGATTGTGCAGATCAGGGTGAGGAACTTAGTACTTGAGCAACCCCAAGTCCTTTGCCACTATGAATCTGGAGCAAGTGCACTGATCCCCAGGGAAGCTGCTGCTCACTAGAGGTATGATGAGCAATCTGGAATTCTTTTACCACAAGGGAGGTAGAGATTGGAGAGGGGGTTCAACTTCAGAGAGGCACTATAGGTGGAGTGATGTGATGGATACCAAGGGGGCCAGGAGCCCCCAGGAAAGAAAGTATTCTAAGCACCTAGGGGGTATGATATGTTATCTTTGTTGCATTTTATTAAGACCTACCTTAATAGGTAGGTAATTAAGACCAGGCCGTTAGCCTGGAGTGTTTGCCCTGAAACTAAAAAATTATCAAATCTTGCCATTCCCTGGGTGGGTAGAAATATGAACAAATTATTTTGGGGAACCCTCTCCTCCCCAGGTTGAAGTCAATCTATTAGAGGACAGGACTCAAATGGCACAGAGGAAGCATCTGAAGGTATGAATCATTAGGATGATTCTAGACCTCTGATGTCATTGGTACAGGAGAGGAGCTACCAGTGAGGATGATCCCTTGGAGGCAAAGCAGTAGCCATTCCTCAACCTCAGAGTAAGTGTCAGAGAGTTGCCTATGGCTGAAAGGGGTTACCAGAACTGCCGAGAGACGGGACTTGAATCTAGAGCTTCCTCACTGGCACAATTTTAATTACCAAGTAATTACAAAGTACAGGAAGTTTGTTAAGTTACATTCCTTGTCTCCCGGCATGTGCTAAATTTCATGTTAAGCAAGAGATTTGTAATAAATCCTGTCACTGCTCCCAAACATTCCCAAATAACATACTTTGCACCATAAATTCTGCCGTCCAAACTGAACAACTTTACCCTTGTGTTTAATTTCATTTTTACCTTAACCCTCTTTAAAAAAAAAAAACTGCTGGAAGGATTTCTGTGGATATTGTTATTTAGAATTGTTAATATATATATATATATATATATATATATATATATATATATATATATATATATATATATATATATATATATATATCTTTAGGGCAAAAATTCCCAACTGCTATTAGTCAAAGGTGATTCTCTTAAATAGGAAGGTCCCCAACAGGCACCGAGGCATGACGCTATCAGCTAAGCGGTAAAAGCAGCTGGCTGATATAGTGGAGAGAGCACTGGGCCTAAATTCAGGAAAACAACAGTTCAAATACAAACTCAGGCGCTTGCTAGCTGTGTGACTCCTGGCAAGTCATTTAACCTCTGCCTTCGTTTCCCTATCTGTAAAACGGACAGCATAACAGCCCCTACCTTGTGGGGTTGTTCTGAGGATCAAAAGCCTTAAAATATGTTAGCACAGTGCCAGGCACATAGTAGGCACTTAATCAATGTGGGTTCTTTCCTTCCTTTTAAAGGCAAGATGTTGCTAATTAGCATCAGCGGAGGGAGTTTCCACACCAGAGATTCCCTACACTGGGGAAATCACAGGTCCGGGGCCCCAGAGGAATATGCAGACAAATGAATAAAGCTGCTCCGGGAGCATGTGCAGTCATGGGGAGGGTCACTGTCCCTCCCTCTGTGCACAGCCCTCTGGCATCCTTCCTACTGGGCTATTCCCATCTTCCCTATCTATGCATTTTTTTCCCTTCCCAGCAATGTAGGCAAAAATTGAAACCCCCAGAGTCAATGCTTATGTTGCTTGGGAATGGAGTCAACAAGGATCATCAAGGAGCTGGGCAGCTGGCAGCCTCTCCTTGCATCCCCAATCACAACAGCCGTCCCTCATTACCGGCTCTGCTCTGCCTCAAGCAGATGGTGCAATCGAGAACGTGACATGAGGCCAAAGTTCCCTCAGAACAGAATCAAATGGGTCACTGCTGAGGCATGAGACCTCCGCCTCTTCACCCCAGACCCAGATTCCATCCTGAGGCCATCTTTCCAGCGAGAGTCAGTTTTGAGGAAGAGAACATTTCATTTTCCTAAGAGATCACAAAAGGTAGAAGCTGAGGGGGGTATGGTGGCCTGAGATCTTCCATTTTCTACCTAACCGGGGCCTCCCCTGGAATCCCCCGAAGGGGGTCTCTCCACCATGCTGAGGAGCCTTCATCTAGACCTTTCACCATCTCATGGGCACCATTAAAGCCTCAGGTACCCCACACCCAACCACCTAGCTCTCTGATGTCGCTTTCCCAATATAACTCTTTAGTGGTGATATAAAAAAGATTCACTCACAGAATCAGAGAATCTCAGGTTCGGAAGGGACCTCAGTGGCCAACTGATTCAACCCATTGGGCACAGACCCAGAGGTTGCAGCCTCCTTATAATTACCATGTGCCACTTCACTTCTATAATAAACAGAAGCACCACCAAAATAGAGTCATTGGAGTCACTGGGAGGATACACCCGAGGTGTTTAACAACCAGCTGGGGGAGGTGGATAGACACACATGCTTTGAGCTTTAATCAGCATTGATATTTTCCCCATGACTTTCTTAAATCTGGGAAGGACAAGAAGAAATCACCAACCTCTGATCTGGGGTATCTGCTGCTTTCTGGGGTACAAATACTCGCAGTGAAAATTTCACAATTGGCTCTCCCCAGCCAGTTCACGCTGACCGGAGCACAGCCCAGGATCCATAAATATCAAGGCCCATCAGCAAATCGGGACTTTTACAGGTCACCCAAATGCCTATAAATTAGTCCAAGTAGAACAGCCACTTTGTGCCATGCTTATACAAGGCGTTTAATAAATGATGACCGAACTGGATTGGATTTCACACAACTGGAGGAGGCAAGGCCTACTTCTTGGGTCAGAGTAGACAATGAGATTAATACACATGCACCTAATAACCGCATCCACTCTTCTTGCAGTGATAGACATCAGTTTGCAGTCATATTTTCTTAATTTGGGTCCGTGAAAATAAATGACCTCTGACAGGAAGGGGTAGCACTTACAACCACTAGCCCACAGCCCCGAGATCTGATTCTTATGACAGTGAAGTACAGTGGAAAGAACACTGACTCAAAACACAATCTCCAAAGACTTCAGTTTCCTCATCAGTAAAATGAGGGGACTGGACTGACTGGCCCGGGAGGTCTCTTCTAGCTCTAGTATCTCTGATCCGATGGCTGACCAAGATCTGGAATATAATGTATGACACCCTCCTCTACACAGCTGGCCTGACACAAAACTCCACTTTTAAACTCAAGGAGGATTTGAGAAGTTATGTGATTGAGGCTGGCTCCGTCCACTGATTGAATCCCCCAGCTAATTACCAGACTCCTCGCAACTTGGCCGAAATTTCCAGTTCTTATCCCGGTAATGAGGTCTATTGTGTATCTTCCGTGTATAATGCATACACATTTTAGAAGGTTTCTTACCTCAAACATCAACTGTGTGAATTCATTGTTGGTAAGAAATGGTGGTTTCCAGGCCCTTCTGGCATTAGCAGCTTGCATCTGGGTTTTTTTTTCTTAAAAGGAGAAAGAAGCAAGAGATTGAAATGACCATTGGGAATATCTCCCTTTTTTCCAAAGTTACAATTCATTTTGGAGCAGAGCCTCCTCTGAAATCATGCTACAGTTTTATTGGTGGCTAATTACTTGGCATTCGAATCAACCCTGTTGACCAAAGGAAGCATTTCGGTCTATTATCACCCTTGTTGAAGACAAAAGTTCTCCCTCTCATGCCTCTTTGAAATTGGGTTCTTGAAGGCCGTGCCTGCAAAGCCAGAGCTTTGCCATTTCACACTAAGAGTTTATCCACCTGGGGCCTATTTTGATTATAATAGTTCCAGGAGACAGTGGAAGGTGACCATATCCCAAACAAATGACGGCTCTGGAAGTATAAGTATGGCATCTGAGGAAATCACTATAGACCCTTTCCCTCTGGCACGTGGCCTTAGCCAACATGTAGGTTTCTTAACTGTCCGGGAGCCAGATATCCCTTAGTAATAGACAGTAACTGCCTTTAAAAAAAGGCCATCTTATGATCAGTTCTGATAGACATTGCTCTTTTCAACAGGTAAGTGTTTCAGGTCAGTTCCAACAGTCTTGGGATGGAGAGAGCCATCTACACCCAGAGAGGACTGTGGGAACTGAGTGGATCACAGCACAGTGCATTTACTCTTTTTGTTGTTGTTTGCTTGCATTTTGTTTTTTTTTTCCTTTTTGATCTGATTTTTCTTGTGCAATATGATAAATGTGGAAATACATATAGAAGAATTGCACATGCTTAACATACACTGGATCACTTGCCATCTAGGGGAGGGAGTAAGGAGAAGGAAGGGAGAGAAAAATTGGAACACAAGGTTTTGAAAGGGTGAAGGTTGAAAACTATCTATGCATATATTTTGAAAATAAAACACTTTTAAAAGTAAAAAATAAAATAAAAAAGACCATCTTACATGCAAAAAACAATAAATAAATTTCCAGTGGTAGTTTTCCTTATGACAGCTTGGCAAAGTGAATCAGCCTTGGAGACAGCAGAATTTGGGTTCAAGCCCTGTCTCTGACATATAGTATTCATGTGACCCTGGGCAAGCCACTTAACCGTGTGGTGCCCCAAGTTCTCTTTAAGATTAAATTGCAGAGAGATGCCAATGTGGACAAGTAAAGGGAGTTTTCTCACTGGGAGCGTCCTTCCCTAATGAAATCCCAGGGCAGCTTAAAAACAAACAAACTTCCTTGTAGCAGAAACTCAGCAAACTGAACAGAAAACAAACTAGCACTGCACTTAAACATTCTGGACATACTAAAAACACCTCCCTGGCTATAACTCTACTTCAAGGCAAAAAGGGCATCATAGGTTTAAAGCTGAAAGGGATCTCAAAGATCATTCAACCAAATGATATTTTATAGATAAAGAAATTGAGGCCCAAGAAGTCTGTGTTGCCTAAAGTCACATAAGTAATAGAAAGAGCAGAGCCAGGCACCAGACCCAGGTTCTCTGCCACCAAACTTGGGCTTACTCAATTCCGGCAAAGGAAGAAGCGCTTAAAGCCACAGTGTATGACGTGGGTGCATCTGGCCTAAAAAGGACACTTTCTGAAATAACCACAAGCCAACTGTGCAAGTGTATTGGCCAAAATGTACACTGACCACTTCCCCATCCCAAAATCCTATCGGTAGGCACATGGAGGTGGTAAAATATAAGGCTGAGCTTTTGTCTCTGGTTGCCCCATGAGTGCTGATCCACATATGAACTTGGAAGAGCGCAGGCTATCCTGCTCCCAGCTTCAGGGACCCTGAAGAATAGCTCCAATATTACCATTAGTGAAGCTCAATATATTCCTTAGGTATCCACTTACCTCGGCTTAGAAAATACCCAATCAAAATGGCAGCCCAATGGCTACTCTCCTATAAAAGTTATCTAGATAAATGGGAAAAGCAGGAACCAGTCATAGGTTCTCACGGTCTTGGACTTCTTACCCAGGAAAAGCCTCCCTCACACACACTGTCAATTTTAGAATGCCATAGAATGCCAAGAACTAGAAGTTTCTGTAGGAACCATCTATTTTCCTTCACCCAACTTTCCAATTCACTGCATTTCCTTGTCTTTTAGAAGCAAAGAATAATGTATTCCCCCCCAACAACACTTGTTAAATGTCTCACTGGAAAAAGATTCTGTGACCTTTTCAGTGTTCAATTCCGCTTACCTCTAAATGTACCACTAAATTAATAGTTCCCCATGCTGCCCTTTTAACAAAGGATTAAAATCCCCAAATCGCTTGTAGTCTAACCTAATTATTCCATTACTACCTCTTAGATAAATACAAGTGGAAGGTTGTGGCAGCAGCAAGATGAGATTTTGCCCAGTTATGCTTCTAATTATTTCCACTTTATTTTTCTTCTTTTGCATTGATTACTATGACATTTAAGCACCTGTCACAAACAAACTGCCGCGACTGAGAATACTGGATGCTAAGAGCCGGACAAGACCATTAGCAGGCCTGACTGTTTCCCACCCACGGAGTATGCTCTTGGGAGAAAGACTAACACAACTCTATCGCCCGGAATCTATTTTCTTCCCGAAAATGAAAAATCCCAAGACTGGCAACAGGCCCCCCAAAAGGTACCTTTATGCTGGTGGAAAAAGTCAATGGTCTTCTGTAATATGGTAGCCTTATCCATCTTGACGGGATGGCCCTCCTCCTGGAGCAGGGTGCAAAGCTCTCGAATGAGAACATTGAACTGATCTCTCCTCTTCTTTTCAGACTTGTTCCTGGATGCCCTGGTTAAAGAAAATACAAAGGCATCGCCAGCAAATGTGGTGCTAGGGATTCAGAGACCAGGTACTGTCTGGGGGAACCTAAGGGACGGATATAAGATGGTGACTCACTCTGAGGCGGGGGTGGGGGGGGAGGTCAACATTTAAGCAACTGTCATCCATCCCATCTATTCCTTCTCTAACATACCACAGCCAACATCCAAATTTCACGGAAGCCAATTTTTTTTCACCATGTTGTCTTAGCAGCCACCTAAAGATCACATCACCACACATTGAACTTAGCCATCACTGTACCCTAGAACGATTAAAAAAGGAGCTGGATCAAAGTTAACATTACAGAAATTGAGAAAGAAGGCTGAACTGGAAACACACACACAATACACACACTTGCACAGAAAAACATACATCTAAGCAGTATTTGTTGATCTGTGAATTTTAATGTATCTGAGCTCTTTAGACTGGCTAACAAGCCTCAAGGCCCAAGCAGCAAGCTCATAAGTGAAAAGGCTAAGGAAGCTTATCTTAGAATTGTGTTTTTTGCGGGAAAACTGGGACATTGATGCATTGTTGGTGGAGTTGTGAACGAATCCAACCATTCTGGAGAGTAATTTGGAACTATGCTCAAAAAGTTATCAAACTGTGCATACCTTTTGATCCAGCAGTGTTACTACTGGGCTTATATCCCAAAGAGATTATAAAGAAGGGAAAGGGACCTGTATGTGCACGAATGTTTGTGGCAGCCCTCTTTGTAGTGGCTAGAAACTGGAAACTGAATGGCTGCCCATCAGTTGGAGAATGGCAGAATAAATTGTGGTATATGAATATTATGGAATATTACTGTTCTGTAAGATATGACCAACAGGATAATTTCAGAAAGGCCCGGAGAGACTTACACGAACTGATGCTGAGTGAAATGAGCAGGACCAGGAGATCATTATATACTTCAACAACAATACTATATGATGACCAGTTCTGATGGACCAGGCCATCCTCAGCAACGAGATCAACCAAATCATTTCCAATGGAGCAGTAATGAACTGAACCAGCTACGCCCAGAGAAAGAACTCTGGGAGATGACTAAAAACCATTACATTGAATTCCCAATCCCTATATTTATGCCCACCTGCATTTTTGATTTCCTTCAGAAGCTAATTGTACAATATTTCAGAGTCTGATTCTTTTTGTACAGCAAAATAACGGTTTGGTCATGGATACTTATTGTGTATCTAATTTATATTTTAATATATTTAACATCTACTGGTCATCCTGCCATCTGGGGGAGGAGGTGGGGGGGTAAGAGGTGAAAATTTGGAACAAGAGGATTGGCAAAGTTACCCATACATATAACATGTAAATAAAAGGCTATTAAATTAAAAAAAATTAAATTCAGAAAAAATAAATAAACTCTTTAAAAAAAAAAGAATTGTGCTTTTCGTACCTCTTTAATCTTTCCTTCTCTTTTTCATCCATTACTTCCTTTGAGCAACTAGGTTCTGAAATAAAAACAGCCATATTTTTATTGGGTCCTTCAGTTATTATTTTCTTGAGAGTGACTTAAGTGATATGACTAATTGTGTCCTTTACTTAGACCAAGTTTTTTTTTTCCCAAGGAATTCTGAGTGCCATTCAGAGTATGATGACATCCAATTCCATTAAACCACTAAAGCAGTGTATGGATGGGCAACTAATGACAGGTGTTTTATTGTGAAAGACTCGCTCAATATCTATAATAATCTATTACAAATGTATGTATTTGCAAGGCTTTTAAAAACCCATTCAGTTCAGGCACACAACTTCTCTTAACTTGAAAAATAAACTCATTGTCAACCTGTTTTCTTCAATAAATTTAACTCCTACTACCTTCAACAGAAGGGAAGTAAGCAAAGGGAGCTGGGAAATGATCAGTTTGCTCCAAGTGAGTGACTGTCCGAAAGAAAGAAGTTGAACAACACAACAGAGCTGAGAAGGGCACCATTTACCTGAAGGGAGGCGGAGAGTTCCTTGGAAGCAAGTCTCTCTGACAAAGGTCCAAGATATAGAAGGAATAGCTTAAACCTTTTAAGAATAAGAGCCATTCATCACTAATTAATAAATGGTCAAAAGAGAAAGATAATCAAAAAATGAAATCCAAGCCATCAACTATTAGGGAAAAACCTTCAAATCTTAAATAATTTAGAGAAATGTAAATTAAAACATCTCAGAGGTTCTACCCCACACTTGAGGGACTGGCAAAACTGTCCAAAAAAATGACGGAGGAGTTGAAAGAAAACAGGTGCATGGTTAGTGAAGGTGGGAATTGGTGTGGTCATTCTGGAAAGCAAGTGGCAGCTATGCCCCCAGCTATTTATCACCAAGACCACAATTAAGTCCTTAAACCAATAGAAGCAAAGAAGGATGAAAAGACACATTTATATTAGTTCTTTCTGTGGTGACCAAAAAACTGTGGAAACTAAGGGGGATACACATCAATTGGGGAATGGGTGAAGGAGTATTACATAGGAATGTAATGGAATACTGTTAGATGGTAGGAAATGATGAAAGGGATGGTTTGGGAGAAACCTGGGAACTGATGCAAAGTGAAGTGAGCCCAACCACAAGAACAATTTACGCAATGATAACATTGTGAAGACAAACAATTCTGAAAGGTTTAAGGATGCTAATCAATGCAGCAAGCAATCACACTTCCAGAAGTTTGATGAATAAACAGTTACTCACTTCCTAGCCCAGAGGTGGTGGACTCAGGGAACCTATTTGTTACTAGGGTTTTAGTTTTTCTTTTTCCAGTGGAAGTAAGGGAGGGGGTATTGACAGCGGGAGGGAGAAAATAAGTGGCACAGATGGCCTGAGTACAAATCCCTCCTCAGATACTTATTAGCTGTATGACCCTGGACAAGTGACTTAACTCTGACTGCTTCCAAAAAGAAATGAACAAGGGAAGAAGGGAAGAAAGAAGGGAGGGAGGGAGGAAGGAAGGAAGAAAGGAAGGAAGGAAGGAAGGAAGGAAGGAAGGAAGGAAGGAAGGAAGGAAGGAAGGAAGGAAGGAAGAAAGGGAGGAAGGAAGAAAGGACGGAAAGAAGAAAGAAAGAAAAAAGCCTTTTTAATGGAAAAAAATAGATAAACAATTAATTAACCATTAATAATAAATATATGAATATATGTTCCATAAAATAATAAATGAATAAAAATAAAAAATAATTGAGGTCAAGGCTTTTAATGTTTTTCCATGTATCTGAAGGAACTTGAGCCTTAAGAAACAAAAATTCTTTTTCTACTTAGCTTCTGACCCCTTTTTATTTAGATCCCACTAATATCCATCAAAGCCTAAAAGTCAAAATAAATAGCAGGACAGGTTGCAGAATTCCCTATGGGCAGAGAGAAATCCGGAAAGGAGACGGTCCCAGATTTACCCCTCCTCGTACACTTAGCAAATTCTCCTTTATCCTAGCCACATGCATGTGTCTAAGCCCTGCATAGAAAGCCTCCTCTTGAGGCAGGATGAGACTCGGTTCTCCTTTGGACTTCCTAGAACGTAAACTGCTTGAACACAGGAAGTGACCTTTGCAGGTTTGTTACTCAGTTTCCTGAGTGGACGAAGGGTCTACTTTGCGTGTACACAATAGTTGCTACTCAACACCTGTCACTAAACAGGAAAAAAAATAATTTCGAGAACCCCCAGGTTGGGGGGGGGGGGTATGGAGCTTAACCTTCTGAAGCCCGACTAGGTGCCTAAGGAAGAAAGGGATTACTCCAAACTAAAGGATCAAATATGCAAAATTAAGTGGTCCGACCCCCCCTCCCCTTTTACAGATTATGAGACATTCAAAATGAGGAATCGAGGGACAGGGAGAGATGGGAATCCAGTTTTCCTAACCCCTTCACCCCCTCCCCCCGCCCCACAGGATGGCGGAGCCCATCAGGATGATGATTTCTGCAACAAGGAGGAGAGATGGAGCGGCCCCCACCGCAGGGGGGTGGGTGGGCGGCTCACCTTGTCTCTACTGCGGCGCCATTAAGTGCTGAGGGCCCTCCTGCAAGCCAAGGGGGGAGGGCGTCCAACTGCTTCTCTGCCTCCCCCGGCCTCTCGATTGAGAGCCGTAGAGGGGTGAAATGTACACCCCTTGCCCTACCCCTGTGGGCTATCCTTGCGGGGGACCTTCTCCTTCCCCAGTAATGAAGTCTCTGAGTTTACAGCGCTCCCCCCCTTGGGATGATGGGAAGCCATCTGCTGGATTGGGAAAATCTCAGCTGTGGAAGTAAAAAAAACACTCCCGGAAGGAGGCTGTGGGCTCGGTGCCCACTGAGGGGATGGGAACCATTAGGCTGCCCTTTCTCAGCAAGCTGGGTGAGAACACAAGGCTCCCTGTTCTGGGGGGCTGGGACTTCGAGGGGGGGGCGGGGGGGGGGGGTGGGAGGACGCCACGTGGCGAGTCTCGGCCCGGGCAGAGCCTGTTGGGAGTCAGTGTCCCGGCGGAGCGGCTTCCCCCCCCCCCCGCCCAAGGCCACGCTGCCGGCCTCCATGCTGCCTTCCGCCTAGTGCGGCCCAATTTCAAAATGGCCACCGAAAGATGCATTTCCCATTATTCTTTGGGAGCTTTCCATTCGGCATCACAACAAAACTTGCCTTCAGAAGCTAATCTTTCTTTTTATTTTTCCCACTAAGGCAGCCTTAATTCACAGGGAGAGGCTAATGCGGCCCGAGAACTCAGAATGAGCACCCAGAGGTGCAAAGCACTAATGTTCTGCCTGCAAAATGTCCCTGACCTTTCCCAGCCCCAGTAATTGGAGACCGCCAGTGGCCATTCACGGGGCTCTCCACCGAGAGCGTCTGAACAATAAAGAGCCGATTTCCGAGGTGACTTTGTCTAACCCGGGCGGCCGGTTTCTTTGTACTTCATACGCCATGAGGTCTCGGCAAGGAATTGTCCAGGGAGACGTGCGGCCCGGCTTTTTTTTCAAAGCTGCCTTTGCATTTGCAACCCGCCTGGCTCATTATTTGCAACTGGGCGGTAAGTGCTTGAGGTGCACTCACCCCTTACCCTTTGGGGCTGCGGTGCCTCTGCTTAATTAAGGGGGGGGAGCAATGAAAAGAGGAGACAAGATGGAAGATACAGAGAGAGGTGGACACGTAGAAAGAGACCGAGAGACATGAAAGAGATATAGATGGGAGACGAGGGACAATGAGACATGAAAGAGACAGAGAACTCGGAAGGGAGAGAGAACCAGACACAGAGCCTGAGAGCCTTCATCCCCGTAAGGCCTACCTGGGACTTTGCTCTCTTGGCATGTGGAGGGGCCTGCTTCCAGAAAATCAGCCAGCCCGGCCTGCTCCCCACTTTGGGCCATGTTAGTCGGGGATATGGGTTGTAGCCGCTGGCCTTTATCCTAGTAACAAAAGAAAGCAGGCGGTTTTACAAAAAACACGGTGCACAAGTCACTCGTGACACTGTTCTCCATGAGGCATGTGGCAAATGCACCACTAGGAGGCACAATGCAGGAAGTTCCTCCCGGGAGTCAGATGGCCCCAGTGTCCAATCAGGATTCAGGAACTTAACCCTTCCTACTTGTATGACCCTAGATGAGTCATTTGATCCCAACTGTCCAACTTCCTCATCCACCCCCCCCCAAAAAAAAAAAAAAAACTTGCCAAGTAACCGAATGGACAACACACGATACAAACAGTTAAAACGTTAAAGACTTTGGCATATAGTAACAGTAATAACAGCGTAGTAGCTGCACACGTTTATTCAGCAGCTGCTGTGCGCCAAGCATTTTACAAATATTATCTCATAAATGTGGAAATATGTTTAGAAGAACTGCACATGTTCAATCTATATCGGATTGCTTGCTGACTAGGAGGAAAGGAGGGAGGGAGGGAGGGAGGAAGAAAACTTTAGAACACAAGGTTTTTGCTAAGATAAATTTTGTTTTCTTTTCTGAAATTTTTTCCCCTGAGACAATTGGAATTAAGTGACTTGCCCAGGGTCACACAGCTAGGAAGTATTAAGTGTCTGAGGCCAGATTTAAACTCAGGTCCTCCTGACTTCAGGGCTGGTGCTCTATCCACTGTGCCACCTAGCTGCCCCACAAAGATAAATTTTGGAAACTATTTTGAAAAATAAAAAGCTAGTATTATAAATACCCCACAATTATATCATTTAATCTTCAAAAAAACTCTAGAAGGCAGTTTTTATCATCCCCACTTACAGATGAGAAAACTGATGCAAACAGGGCCAAGTGACTTGCCCAAGATTACATAGCTATTGTTTCTCACAGGCAAAATTTGAACTCAGATCCTCTTAACTCCAAGCCCATAGTTCTGTAGTAAGTAGCACAACCACATACATTTATTCAGCAGCTGCAGGGTGCCAGGCACTGTGCTAAGCACTTTATAAATATTATTTCATAAATGTGGAAATATGTTTAAAAGAACTGTACATGTTCACCCTATATCAGACTGCTTGCTGACTAGGACAAGGGAAGGGTGAAAGGAGGGAGGAAGAAAACTTTGGAACACAAGGTTTTGCAAAGACAAATTTTGGAAATTATCTCTGCATGTATTTTAAAAATTAAAAAGCTAATTTTTTTTTAAAAACCACAAATACCTCATTTAGTCCTCAAAATAACCCTGGAAGGCAGTTGTTATCATCCCCACTTTACAGATGAAAAAACCAATGCAAACAGAGCTAAGTGATTTGCCCAAGATCACATAGCTACTATTTGTCAGAGGTGAAATTTGAACTTGGATCCTTTTGATGCTAAGCCCACAGTTCTGTAGTAAGTAGCAAAGCCAACCACTTGGCAGATCACAATATTTGCGTGTCTCTAAAATCACAAATCTATCATTTGGGACAGGGATCCATAACATTTTTGCTTATCATGGATCCCCTTGGACATTCTGGGGAAGCCTATGGGCCCCTTCCCAGAATAATATTTTAAATACATAATATAAAAATACATAATAATGCACAAAAAAGGATTATATTGGATATAGATATCAATATCAAAAGCAAACAATCTCAGGGTCACAGACCCCCGAAATCCCTGATTTAAACACTTTAGCCCTTCTTCTGGTGCTATGGTTTGGGGAGTTTGGGTGGGACCAGACAATTAAATTATGAACAATTCACAGGTTAGAAAGAGCCATATTTCCTATGTAAATATCCAAACACTGGTAATTTCCCAAATAAGTTTTTTTTTTCCTACTGGGAAAAGAGTTTCCCAACAATAAACTCACTTCAGTCACCTTCCATCTGCTAATCTCTTCCAAGAGAAAAAAAAAAAAAACAGAGAGAAAGTACCCATAGGAAAGGCATTAAAAACCTAAAAGAAGTCATTGGTCAATACTGCCAGATACTCCTAAGTAGTCAGCACTGCTCTGTGCAAACTAATATTCAATTAGAGCAGTATAATCTGAAACCAAACAATAAAAAAGCTGAAAAAACCCTGGCTCATGCCATATGATGTGATCAGAAGATGGGAGAGCACTACCCCCCACAAGTCCCTCACCCCTGTCCCTATGTGATAGCTCTTTGTGGTTTCGAGTGATGCCAAGCATCACGTCCAGGCCCGAGGGTGGCCTGTGTCCTTAGCAACCGGCACAGTTGAATTGAAGAGGTTTCATGCCAGAAGGTTGGCCAACCAGAGTCAATTATTTGGGGGCCGGAGCAACTCTTTAAAAAACCAATTTTCCCACACCACCTACCTCATAAAGTTGTTGTAGGTGAGGGCTTTGCAAACTCTCATACCCTGTATAGATTAAAGCCTGGCCATCTCAATGGGCAGAGTGCCCACTTTCACAAAATCTTACATCTTTTAAAATCCTGAAAAAGTATGGGAAGGCTCAAAACCACTTTTGAAAAAAAACTCATATGGGCTTTTATCTTTTTTTTTTAAATTTTTTTATGCCTTTTTCTTTTGGTCTTTGATTTTCTGGAACTTTTTCCCATCATAAGTCAAGACAGAATATAGAGGGGGGGGGGGGGGAATGGGCTAAAGGAATGGAGGATGAGATCATTTCATAATTAGCAACTGGATTTCTTTATTTCAGATTTAATCACTCAGACATGGCTAACTTGGTCAATTGTGATGAGATGTATAATCAAAATGTAATTGAGATGAGGTGTATAATCAAAGAAGTCTTCCCTCTTAATCCCTCTGTTTCAGTACTGCCAGGACATAAGCAAAACAGAACAGCTCGCCCCAAAGCCAGGCCCCAAACCCAGCAGGATCTACTGTGGACACTGGCTGAGCAATTCCCCAGGACTTCTAAGCCTCCTCCGACATCCTGCCTCGGCCCCCTCTGAAGGGCCAAAGTAGTCCCACAATCCACACAGGAAAAAACCAGTCATATATAGCTAGACAAAAGTCTCCACACTTCAAGTTGTCAAAGGCTTGATGCTGAACTAAGCTAATTCACATAACAAGCATTTATTAAGTGCACACGGTATACCAGGTACCGTATTAAGCATCTTCTCAAATATTATCTCATCTGCCCCTCACAACTCTGTTGCTCTTATTATCCCCATTTTACGGACAAGGAAACCGGAGCAGACAGGGTGAAGTGACTTGCCAAGGGTCACAGAGTTAACAGTTGTCCGAAGCCAAATTTGAATTCCTCAGGTCTTCCTGACTCCAGGCCCAGTGTTCTGTCTCTTGTGTTAAGAAACCCATTAGATTGATGTTCTAGATCTCAGAGACAGAGACACAGAGACACAGAAACAGCCAGAGACAGAGGGGCCAGTGCTTGGGTGGGGGATTGAATCCTGCATGAATTATCTAGGACTATCTGTGGACATATACCCCCTGGCTAGCTGCCACACCGGATAGCCACGGGGCTTGCAGTCAGGGCCACTGCCTGGCCTGTAGGTTATTTATCATTACCATCATTATAATTATGATGGGAAAGGAGGAAAGCACAATGATTCATGAGAGAACACCAAGACTCTGGTTTGCCCTGGAGCTAACTCTACTGGAGTAGCTAATATTCTTGGATGAGTTTCCTAAATAGATTCTCTCTCCTTCTCAACCCCAACTCAAGAGGAAAAAAACCAAAAGAATGCATTTCAATTAGCCATGGGGGGACCATAAAAATAACAAATTTAATGTCACAATACAGTAAACATGGAAAAAGAAACGTACGAATGATAGACAAAGCCAATCCAGATTCAAATGAAAAGTTGGAATTCTGAAGTCATTTACTTTTCCTGCAGAAATGTGAATTGCAACAAGGTTTTCCATGGCCCCACATCTCTCTCTCTGAAGTATCCCACAATGTACAGTGGAGTCACGACTGGACAGGAGATGGTTGGCAAAAACAGGACAGAAGTAGAAACAGAAGGCCTCCAAGGGACCAGGTTACTGCTCAGGGTACATGGGACAGGGATAAACAAGACAGAAAGAGGCCCCAATTCGAATTTTAGTTTTCTCTGCCAGTGGTCTTTGGACTAAAGTTGATGACTAAGATGAGAGAGAGAGAGAGACAAGAGAGACAGAGACACAGACACAGAGAGAGACAGAGGGAGGAAGGGAGACAGAGACACAGAGAGAGACAGAGACAGAAAGAGGCAGGGAGAGACAGAGACACAGAGGCAGACACAGAGAGAAGGGGGGAAAGAGGGAGAAAGAGAAGGAGGGAAGGAAAGAGAGAGACAGAGAAATAGAAAGACAGACCACCCACATTTTGGATTTCCTTCACAGGCTAATTGTACACTATTTCAAAGTCCGACTCTTTTTGTACAGCAAAATAACTGTTTGGACATGTATATATATATATATATATATATATATGTATATTGGATTTAACATGCATTAACTACATGTATTGGTTAACCTGCCATGTGGGGGAAGGGGTGGGGGGAAGGAGGGAAAAAATTGGAAGAAAAGGATTTGCAACTGTCAATGCTGAAAAATTACCCATGCATATATCTTGTCAATAAAAAGCTATAATACGAAAAAAAAATAGAGAAACAGAGACGGGAAAGGAGACAGAGGGAGGGAGGGAGACAGAGGTAGACAGAGGGAGGGAGGAAGGGAGGGAGGGAGGGAGGGAGAGAGAGAGAGGGAGAGACAGAGAGACAGAGACAGAGACAGAGACAGAGAGACAGAAAGACAGAGAGAGAGAGGAGAGAGAGACAGAGAGAGGCAGAGAGAGAGACACAGAGAGAGACAGAGAGAGAGAGAGAAACACCTTATGGGTTAGGAAAACCAAGCCCAGAGAATCACCATGCCCGGGTATTCCAAAGGCAGCTGGCTATGATTACTGAAGAGTGTACAGTGGTCTTGGGGAAAGTGTGGTAATGAGTACAGCAGTACAGAACTAGAGAAGGGCTTGGCTCTCATTTGCTTCCCCATAGGGTTTGGGAGGGGAGTGGTACTTTGCAAACCACAGACTCCTTAGCTTGTTCTCCCTTCCTAGCAAAATGGGGATCTCAAAGCATCAACTTAACTTCAAAAATAGGTACTAACTTAAAATATAGTTTTGTGGGCTAAGGGTAATACCATTTAAGTGGTTCTTTTATTAACTCTCTCCAGGGTTAAAGGCTATCTAACAGGTGTAGCCTGAAGCAATCTCCGAAATTATTACCATTTTCTAATTGGTTCGGCCTTCAACCTGGAGTAAAGTTAGGAAAACTTCTTCTCCCGTGATATCATTTCCCCTCTCTAAATCTCAAACTACACACTCACATACTTACTTAGTCAAAGATGACTGTGAGTGGATATTCAATTTATTAGCAGTAGCAACAGAACTTTAAAACCCAAATATTCAAGCAACTTATGGAGGACTAGCAGGGAGCTGACAGCCGGGGTCCCCTCCAGGCTGGAGGGAAAGGAAAGAAAAGGAGTCAGTCCAAAGCTCCAAATGGAATTATCCCAGTACTCCACTTTGGAGAAAGCAGAGGGAATAATGGAACTTCCCACCACCACCAGTTGTCAAACAGACCCAATTTCAGTTCTCATCCCCAAAGACCCATCATACCTTTGTGTTCTTCTTTTGCTTTCCCGTGGCACTCATCATCTCAAATCTTGCGATTTTGCCTCGACCTCGGCCTCGGCCTCGGCCTCGGCCCCGGCCTCGGCCTCTTCTGTCTTGTGTCTCAAAATTCATGCTGAAGTCCTTTCCCCAAAGATGTTACCATCCACAAATGCGTTGAATCCTCTAGCCCAAGGCTTCTTTATAATCTAAGGGAGGCCTTTTAAAGTAGGGTCCTGGGAAGGGGTCCCAAACACCTAAGGCTCGGTTGCTTGGCCATTCAACAAGTTACAATTTGGGTAGGTGATGGTACATTATAGATATAGTTTACCTAGATTGCAGCAAAACATCTTGCAAGTCTTACTAGAGAGATAGTCAGGCTTGATTGAATGGCTGGATTCAAAAAGTGGTCATTAAGGATTCAATGTCAACTTGGAAGTAGACAGAGTGTCCTAGGAATTTGTACAGCTTAATGTTTTTAGAACTAACTCGAAGAAAAGGTATACAATTGTATAATTATCAAATTTCCAGATGGCATCAAGCAGAGAGGTACAACTAAGACGCCGGACGATAATACATTTGAATCATAACAATGATCCAAAAAGATAGCAACAGGCTAGAATGTTGGGCCACATCCAATGATATTAAATGGAATAGTTACAGATTTAAGTTTGGTTAAAACAAAATCAGTTTTTCAAGTACAAGGGTGTGTACAATCACAATATTTCATATATATATTATGGCCCCTTCTCCCACTCACACAAGTTCTGACTCTTAACATCACTCACCTGGACTATGGCAATAGCCTTTTAACTGGGTTCTCCACCTCAAGTCTGTCCCACTCACCATCTATCCTCCACTCAGCTGCCAAGTTGATTTTTTTAAGTGTTTTATTTTTTCTAATTATATGTAAAGATTATTTTCAACATTTGTTTTTATAAGCTTTTAATTTCCATTTTTTTCTCCTTCCCTCCCTCTCCTCCCTCCCCGGTACTGCAAGCAATCTGATATAGATTATACATGGACAACCATATTAAACATATTTCCACGTTAGTCATGTTGGGAAAGAAGAATCAGAATAAAAGGAGGAAGTCACAGAGAAAGAATAAAGAAAAAATTGATGAAAATAGTATTGTCCAATCTGAATTCAGACTTCACAGTTCCTTATGGATGGCACTTTCCATCACAGGTCTTTTGGAACTGTCCTTTATCTTTGCCTTGCTGAGGCTTTCCTCAGTGTATCCAAGTTTATCATTACAAAGTTGATTTTTTTCCAATTCCCTCCCCACCACCTTGTTCTCTTCTCCCTCCCTCAGCTTCAAAGGTTCTTTATTACCTCCAGGATCAAATATAAACTCATACAATTTGCTTTAAAAGTTCTTTATAACCTGACCCTTTCTCCTTTCTGAGTCTTCTTTTTAGACTTAGCTGCTTTCTATCACTCTACAATCCAGAAAATACAACATTATAGTTCTTGTTGCCTTACCTTGCCTGTCCCCCCCACCTGCAATGTGTCAACACCTGAGAATGAAATAAGGAAATTACGAAGAGGAGAAGGTCGAAGGAACGAGATGAGTTCGGATTTCAGTGGCTGTTTATTTAATAAGATGGTAGGAGAATATCTAGAGAGAGATTTCAAAGTAGGTGGCCAAGAAATAGGTCTTGAGCTCAGCAGAGAGATGGAAACCAGTTATATAGATCTGGAGTCTGGAGAGGGTAAAGAAAAGAAAAAAGTAAGTCATTACAGGTCCCTCCAGAACACCCTCATCTAGGGTGAATGAGTGATGGCCTATCAGTGATAGAAATCAAGGAGGAAGCGACAAAGGGGTTAGTCAACCAGAAAAAGGTTAGGTTGAAGAGACTGAGCAGTGAGGGAATATCCCAAGGGAGAGGGTCAGTCAGTGTTGAATGCTACAGAAAGATCAACAAGGATGAGGACTAGGGAAAGATGCAGCAGTGAAAAGAGATCACATTATACATGTCAACAACAATACTATGTGAAGATCAGTTCTGATGAAAGTGGCTGTCTTGGGCAATGAGAGGATCCAAATCAGTTCCAATTGATCAGTGATGAACAGAACCAGCTACCCACTGGGAAATGAGTGTGGACCACAACATAGCATTTGCACTCTTTCTGCTGTTGTTTGCTGGCATTTTTGTTTTCCTTCTTGGGTTTTTTTTTTTACCTTCTTTCTAGATCTGATTTTTCTTGTGCAGCAAGATCACTGTATGGATATGTATACATATATTGTATTTACCATATATTTTAACATATTTAACATGTATAGGACTGCCTGCCATCTAAGGGAGGGGGTGGAGGGAGGGAGGGGAAAAGTTGGAACAGAAGTTTTTGTAAGGGTCAGTGCTGAAAAATTACCCATGCATGTGTTTTGTCAATAAAAGCTATAATAATAATAGAAAAAGAAATGTGAAAAAATAGGTAAAATAAAAAATGTGCATATGTGTGTATGTATCAAAATGTGTACATTAACACAAAAAAATAAACATTTTTTTTAAAAGAAAAGACTTTTCATGACCCCGTTGACCTTTGAGAAACTCGATTCAGTTGGGTGGCAGGAAGCCATATTGGCTAGGATTTGAAAGTGACATCAGGAAAAAGAGGCACAGGGTGAAGAACTTTAATCACATATATTCCAAACCTTACCATATTTGCACAACCACTTACTGAAAATGGGAGTCCAGCTATAGATGGATACATAGATAGACAGACAGACAGATAGATAGATAGATAGATAGATGCATGGATAGATAGATAAAATTCAGAATAAGGTATGGAAATGCATGGCTCGGTCTTCACCAGAAAATTATGGGAATTCAGACCTTCTTTAATTGATTGAAAATAGAAGTATCTTTTCATAAAACTGAGGGAATAAAAACAACCAGCTACAATACATGGATGGTATAGTAGATACAGCACCAGGTCTAGAGTTGGGAAGATTGATTTTTCTGAGTTCAAATGTGACTCCAGACACTTACTGACAGTGTGACCCTAAGCAAGTCACTTCACCCTGTTTGCCACAGTTTCCTCATCTGTAAAATGAACCAGAGAAGAAAATGGCAGACCACTCCAGTATCTGAGAAAACCCCAAAAAGGTTCACAAAGACTTGGATACTGCAGAATGAGGTGACAACAATAAAATGTGAACCGCCAATTCTTTTTGAATTGGATCTTAGCTTACCATTTCACAGTAGGCCACAGGAAATACCCAAATATAAGCATGGGTGAGAAATTCCAAGCACAAAAAAATGTATCCCAATTATGTAAAGACCCTTTAAAAGGGAGGGGGGCAAAGGTGCCCAAATCATACAGATGAAAAGCTTTGGGAAGAGAAGGTAGATTTCAGTTTGCACTCCAGTCAGACAGGACAAGGAACTTGATTTTGCCTAAAATGAAGGAGATGGTTATGGAAAGAGTGAACTAGATGAAAGATAAAAACAATAAAGACTCCATAATCCCCGCCACACTTCCCTAAAAGTATGCAGCAGGAGAATGCAGCAAATGACACAGTAAATATCACCAGGAACCTGCTGTGGTACTCAAATACCAGGAAAATGTCTTCAGAGGACTTGGATGTCCACTAGCAGGACAGACATTTAGCAGGCCAGGAAGGGATAAAACTGGCTTCCCTCAACAAATTCGTCAATAAAAATATTAATCCAGTACATTCTGCACAATGGAGGGAAGATTTCTTTGTTGTCATGTAAAGACTTGACACTTGAACTGGTTTAGACCAAGCTGGGTGGGAGGTTGAAGTAAAATATAACAATGTTGTGAGTAGGTCTGGGAGTACTGACTACTATACGTGGCTTGCTACATTCTGCTGAAAAAATCAGTATTAAAAGAACACAGAGAAACAGAAAAAAGACAAGTTTTAGGACAGAATGAGCAAGTTAAAATTGTTGGGAAAGATCTGCCCAGCTACCCCCAAGGACCTAGGGGTGGGGATGGGGGACAGGGAGATCCAGCTGTGTGTGCCCAACAGAAGAGCTAGAATCAAATACTAGGGGAAGCCTGGCTATCTCATCGGTAGAGCTGTGGAGCTTTTTGGAGAGGAACAGAAGCAACAGACTGAGGAGGCGACATATTATGGCTAGGGGCGGCAGGTGCAAAGTAAAGTGGGTAATGGTAGGGCTGTTTCTGGACCGAGGAAATAATCAGGTTCAAACCTGGAGCTGCAGGAGGCAGAACTGAGAAACAATCAGTCACAGAGCCACCAAAAAAAGATGATGATGGGGGAGGAGGGCTAGTGTGGAGAGTAAAAAGGGCCCATTACCTCTTGGGCAAGTCAGTTTCCCCAACAGGGCCTGGACTAGAAGGCCTCTTTGATCCCCTCCAACTGTGTGATCAGAGTAGACTGGAGTTTTAAGGTTTTTTGGTATCATAAACCCTTCGGGCTACCTAACGAGGCCTGGCTCTATTCTCAGAATCATGTTTTTAAATGCATAAAATCAAATATATAAGATTAGAGAGGAAATCAATCATATTTGAACTAGTTATCAAAATATTAAGAAAAAGGGAGAATAGATCCCAGGTTAAGAACTCCCCATGTAGGGAAGCCGATTCCTTAAGCAATCAGTCTCGGGACTCATTTGTGAGGACCTAAACGCCAAGGTTAATATTCTAAGTCTGTAAAGACTATATCGGTCTCTGGGGTGAAGGGAAAGTTCTCATAAGTGTCTGAGTGTACTAAATTTATCCGATGTCCGATGCCTTGTCAACTTGGTGCTTGTAAGTAAAATGTGGACATCTGCTGTTGTTCAGTCATGTCTGACTTTTCATGACCCCGTTTGGGGTTTTCTTGGCAGAGATACTGGAGTGGTTTTCCATTTCCTTCTCCAGCTCATTTTGCAGACGAGGAACCGAGGCAAACAGAGCGAAGTGACTTGCCCAGGGTCACACAGCTGGGAAGTGCCTGTGCTGGATTTGAACTTATGAGGATGAGTCTTCCTAATTCCCAACCTAGCATACTATCCATTGTGTCAGCTAGCTGCCCTATGGACAGCTAGATGAAAGCTAGAAATGAATGAAATTCTGATATTCCTCTTGTTTGGTGTGAGCCAAACATGGTAATTACTTAGCAGTCCCTAAATCTTCCCTTTGGTGGATGGGAATCCGCGGCCTCCAATTATGGTGATTTCTGGGGATCAGATTGCCAGTCTCTGTAAGAATGTGCACATATGAGGTCAGTAGGGGACCTCTAGAGAAGGCATCCTACCCGAGAGCTCTAAAATATCAATATAGCCTACGCCTTTAGATAACAACAACAATAATAACAATATTTCTTTTAAAAACCAGCCACGTAAGCTTCTAGGACATAACTGAATTTGCCATGAGCTTTTCTACCACAGGGGCAGCTAGGTGCCACAGTGGATAGGGTACCGGGCCTCTTCCTAAGTTCAAATCCAGCCTCAAACACTCTCCAGCTGTGTGACCCTGGGCAAATCACTTCACCCATTTTGCCTCAGTTTCCTTATCTGTAAAATGAGCCAGAGAAGCTCATAGAAAACCACTCCAGTATCTTTGTCAAGAAAACCCCCAAGGGTTGTGAAGAGTAAGACACGACTACAACAACAGCTTTTCTGTCATGACGGGCCCTATTCAAACCATGGGGATTCTCAATGTTAAATCAGCTCTGTGGCTCATTTTGTGCCAACCCAGATACTACGGTTGATTTACATTTAGGGCATCCTGTTTCCCATCTGCTAGCAAACCAACGCCACCATTAATTTAAGACTCATAAGCCATTTATGAGGGACAGAAATTAACCATAAAACCATAAAAAATGATCACAGCTCACGTTCTAGTGAGCCGTTCTATGTTCTGTTCTATGAGAACAGACTCATTCTGCTTCCCCAGGAGCAGCTGAAGTCTCAAAGCCCTCCGAAAACTAACAACTCCAACAGGGGAAGCCTTGGCTTACGCCAGGAGAGGAGGAGGCCATGTGGAGAGTCTGGAAACACAAGTGATGGCCAGGTTTGAAATCCTGCTTTGAGCTCCAGTCAGTCTCTGCAGCTTCCCAGAGCCACATAGCTAGACTCTCTTATCCAGGGACAGTATCTATTTGGAAAGGAATAGAAAATAAGAAAAGGTATATACTTGGAAATGAATAGAAAATGAGAGAAAAATAAAATGTTAATAAAACGCTTCTAAGAAATTTATTTTAAAGTTGTGTCACCACCAGTATTGATTGTTTCTGAGTGTGTCTGGTCTGCTCAGCTGTCCTTGTTGTCTGTCTTCTTCAGTGTCAGTTTAATCTCTTCAGATAGCATATCCGATATGGAGGTGTGAGGAGTCCAAATGTGGTAGCTACACTGTCAGTGATTTGCAGAAGAGTTTGTTACAGAAATGCTAATATCTTTTTTGCATTTTTATCTCTTCTGATATATTCAGTTTTATTCTGCTCATTATTCTGTTTATCATGTATACTCTTGGGACAATCTGACTCAGTTGGATTTCAGACCAGCCTTTCTGCACATTATTTTTCCCATCCATCAGTCTTTTCTCACACGTTCTCCTCTGGGACATTTGGCAAATAAATTTTATTTTCTAATTTTTTTTTTCTCCTAGGCTGCCACATGTCTCCATTAAAGTAGCTTCTGGTCTCTTTTAATTTCATCACCGTGATAATTACAATGATTGAACTTCTATAGGAAACAGCACACACTGATGTCTTTTCCTTTATCCATTCCCTATTTTTGTGAATCAGTTGTGGAAATTGTGGAAATCAAGGGTGGAAACCATAGTTGTATACAATGTCGTCTTCTGATCTTTATCTTTTCACCCAGTTTGGTGTTTATTTGGACCTCTACTCTAGCGAGCTGATGGTCTGACTACACACATACACCCACACCCACACACAATTTGGAAATAATTTCCATATTGGTAACCAATCATTTCTGACTGCTGAGATATAATCGATTTAGTTATTCATGCTGGTTGACATTTGTCATGTCCAATACCTCCTGATCACATTCTTTTTTTCCTGATCACATTCTTTTTTTTATTATAGCTTTTTATTTACAAGATATATGCATGGGTAATTTTTCAGCATTGGCAGTTGAAAAACCTTTTGTTCCAACTTTTCCCCTCCTTCCCCCCACCCTTTCCCCCAGATGGCAGGTTGACCAATACATGTTAAATATGTTAAAGTATATGTTAGAAACAATATATGTACACATGTCCAAACAGTTATTTTGCTGTACAAAAAGAGTCGGACTTTGAAACAGTGTACAATTAGCCCGTGAAGGAAATCAAAAATGCAGGCGGACAAAAAGAGAAGGATTGGGAATTCTATGTAGTGGTTCATAATCATCTCCCAGAGTTCTTTCCCTGGGTGTAGCTGGTTCAGTTCATTACTGCTCTATTGGATCCTGATCACATTCTTAAAGAAAATGTCCATGATATATAGTCACGAGACTTCTGACTAGTATACAGACCACTGGTCTTAATTCTGAGCCATTATTTTGCAGCATCCCTTTGTGTTCGCCTTCACATTGAAGGCACCGAGCCATAATATGTCTGTTGACTTGGTCTGGAGGATCTTAGCAAATTCATGATGGTATCTTTCTACATAATCATCCTCTGCAATCAAGATTGGGATCTAAGTTACAAGCTGCAAATCCACATCCGGAGAGACTTACATTGCCGGGTCCACCTCAAGAGCAAGGCCCCAAAGTAATTCTGCACCTAAATTTGCACATTTGGCAGCAGGAAGAATTTGATGCCATTTTTAGCTGATTTGATCCTATTTGAGTAGCAAGTATCATAGTATTCCAGAATGTAATTGCATTATCATTTGGTCTGAAATATTTCCCATTTGTTAGTTAGATATAGCAGACATTCTGAAACAGCAGGAAAGCATTTGGGACTACTAGTAAATACTGGAAAGTGAGTGCCTGTTAATATTCTATTTTGTATTTGCTTACATTTGCACATATTGTCTCCCCCAACAGAATGCAGACTCTTTGGCGTCAAGGTTTATTTCACTTTTGTTTTTGTTTATCCAGTGCCTGGCGGAGTGCCCCCTACGTAGTAGGCCCTTGATAGACCCTCGTTGGCTAATTGAACAAATATAGACAAAATTTAAAGCATTTTGAAAAATTCAATAATATACGAAATTAAGCAATATTCATTTTTAAAAACCAAAGAGTGCCTGATGGAACGCAGGACATAGAGAACTGATATATCCTAGGTCACATCTTGATAATGCTTCAAGTCCTGCTCTGATGTCTCTTCATGCCGACTTGGAGACGATTCTGGGTTGTCCAAGATTATATCAATGGACCTCAAGCATTAGCAGATCCTGCCAAATTGGATATGCCTTTGGATTCACATATGGACTATCTTTCTGTTATATGAAGACCAACCTGGCCGAACGTAGAATGGAGAGCGGCAAGAAGGGTGATCGGTTGGGTGGCTTTATTTAGCCACAACAATGCCTGGATTTGGTCAACAAAAGCACTGGGAGAGAAGCCATACATGTCAATGGAGGGAAAACCCACATGAATAAAATCATGGATCTTTTGAACTATGAAATCTCAAAATCACATTGTATTTTCAACACTAGTTATTGAGGTAAATGGATTTGCAGCCCAAAGACTTGGGTGTAAAACCCGGCTTTGCCACTTGCAACCTAGTAATCTCAGGAATACTACTTGCCTTCTTTGTGTCTCCATTTCCTCAACCATAAAATAAAAGAATTGCACTAGCTGACCTCCAAGGGCCCTTCAAGCTTGAAATCTTACCAAACTATAATTATGTGGCATAGCAGCAGATCTGAAGAAAATTTTTTTACTGGAGGTTGTCATCAAGGACCAAGTTTTTAAAAATAATTTTCCTTTTTAATGCAAATTTTTCATAAACAGTTGCTCAAATAAAGGAAATTGGTCTTTGCAGTCTAAATATGATTGCTGTATATTTTAGAAAGTTTGTGGGGAGAGTAATCCATTAATGTTGTGCTTCATCAACTTGAATAAAGTGATTTCTTATCTTCCTTTACTCATATAAAGTTTATTAAAGGCTTTTAATCAGTAAGAGACTGAAAAATTTATAATACCCACATAGACAGTAATGACATTAAATGTGTATAGCTTAAATATATCAACCAACTCATATAATTTCCAATTTATTTTTAATCAAAACTTTATTCAAGAAACCATAGTTCTTCTAAGATTATACTTCCTTCATTTCTCATCCATTTTAGTATCCAAGGGAAAATTTCATTCCCATATCGGGAATGCAAATTAGCCTAGAGTATGACTAGCTAATGTTCATGACATGCGTTATATATAACGAGTCGGTAACCTGCCTTCGATCGACTGACGTTCCAATTGAAAACCAGACAAGGCCGCCATCATTGTGATGTCAGCACTTCTTCATCCCCCTTCCTCGGTCATCATCAGCTAAGCCCATTTTTCATATCCAAGACTTTTATTCATCCAACAAACATTTACGGCACACTTATTGTATGTACAGCCCTAGGCAAGGAACTGAGAGGGAATGGGAGAAGTGAGGTGGTACAGTGGTTAGAGCTCTGGGTCTAGCATCATGATGACCTTAGTTCACATAACATGTCAGATCTTTATAGCTGTGTGATCTTGGGCAAGTCACTTCATCTTTATCTGCCTCAGTTTTCTCATCTAGAGAATGGGGGATAATAACAGCATCTACTTCCCAGTAGTAGATTGCAAATATCAAATGAGATACCATTCGTCAAAGTGTTTATCATGGTGTCTGGCACGTAGAAGGCGCTATACAGATATATACAGAACCACAAAATATCAGTGTTGGAAGAGAGCAGGGAAACAATTTCCTCCAAAGCCTCTCTGAAAGAAGAATCTCCTCCTACAACATCCATGACACCTGACTTTTCATTCAGCATTGGCTTGAAGGTTTTTTCTAATAAGGGATAACCCATCACTTCCCAAGGCAGTCTATTCCACCTTTGGCTAGTTCTAATTATGAAGATACTTCTTCTTGCCATCAAACCTAATAAAATCCATCTCTCTTCAGCACCTCTCTTTCATCATGCATAGGAAGAAGAACCAAATGGATTTTTCTTTTATTATACCTTTAAAATACTTCAAAACAATGGGCACCTCCCTCCTAAGACTTCTTTTCTTCAGAGGAAGTATCACCACTTACTTCAGTCAGTTTTCAGGGGCATGATCTCGAGCCCTTTATTGTTCCAGACACCTCCCCCCCACACATACACACAACGTGGATGTTCTACACTTTATCAATCCCCTGCTTAAAATACGCTGTCCAGAATGAAACACAACAGTGTCACTCCAGGGGAGGGTACCATGGGCCCGATACCTCTCCAGCCCTGAACACTAGGCCTCTCTTACCACAATCTTGAGGCTGCACAGCTTTGGTGAGCGACATATTACACTCTTGGTATATGTTGAGTTTGCGGATCACTGAAATCCTCAACTCTTTTCAGATCAACTATTATCTACAAAGACTGTGACTCCATGGTCCCTGTACCCTAGCTGGGCTTGTCCTGAAATCGGGGAGGCAAGATCAGTATATGTGATCCAACTTACCATACCCCCTTTGCCCTGGGCCACCACTGGCTTTCCTCAATGTGACTCTCCACTCCAAATCCTGATACTAGTTTCCAGCTGGGGTGATGAGAGTGCCACGTGACCCACCAAAGCGCAAGCAGCATAGTACTATTTGTCAGGGCTGATCTCAATTTCTACTGTCCCATAACGGAAATCAGAAAGGTCCTAAAAGAAGCTAAGCCAATATTTGAAAAAGGGAGCTCAAATCTACTAATAACTTGTTATTTGGTCTCCATAGGGATTTGGTTGGAGGGAATTTTGTATACCAGGTGTTTGCCTATCAGGTCCTATGAGGGGAGCAGTAGGTGGTCAAAGAGTGCGAGATGAGAAAGGCAGTGGGAAATGCCAGAAGAGAAATGCACATTTTTATCAGTTGATGATACTTTTGAAAGTCCTGAGATTTCTTGAATTAATCAGTCAGGCTTCTCTCCATGGTACGGTTTTATTTCCACAGGCTCTTGCAGCTCTCACAAATGCCTGAATTATTTATTTGGCTGTAATGAGAACAATTCAGGGCAGCTAGGTGGGCGTGAAGTCAAGAAGGATTTATCTTCCTGAGTTCAAATTTGGCCTTGCTACTTCCTAATCGTGTGAACCTGGGCAAGTCACTTTGCCCCGTTTTCCTCGGTTTCCTCAACTGCAAAAATGACATGGAGAAGGAAATGGCACGGTTTCTGTCAAGAAAACCCCAAATGGGGTCACAAAGAGTCACACACGACTGAAAAATGACCAAGTGAGAAGAATTTTACTTTTACATCATGCCTTAGAGTTTACAAAAGTCTTTCCTCATAACAACCCTGGAAGATAAGTCATACATATAGCATGAGCCCCATTTTACAGATGTGGAAACTAAGCTTTTGAGAGATTGATTCCAAAAGAAGGGCAAATAAATAGATCTCTTAGGAGCTGAAACAAAGTTTTCTGACTCCTGGTCACCGGTCCGTTATGCTGCTTCTCATTACGTGGCTGTTGTTCCAGACAATCAGACGAACATCACATAAACAACCTCCAGACAGGATTTTCTGTTTCTATGCCTTCGTTCCATCTTCTTCTTTGAATCAAATTGATGTTTTTTCCCCTCCCTACCTCGCTACGCCACACAATTTCTCCCCCTGCCATAAAACTCAGTGCTATTACTTATGGCAGCACTCTAAATCATTTTGGAATATACTTGATATAAAAGAACATGGGGGGAAAAAAGCCCCTTGAATACATTTTAGCCTTTTGAACAAATAAAGTTGAATTCAGACTCGGGTTACATCAGCTGAGTAGCCCTTACCTTTCACTATCTCACTGCATACCTTCCATTAGGGCTTGAATGTGCTTCGGGTAGGTGAATATGTGACTTGATTCCATTTAACAAACATTTAATAAGAGTCTATTGTGCTAGGACCCGGAGAAGCAAAATATAAAACAAGTCCCAGTTCTTAGTCTCAAGTGGCTCTAATGGGGAAAGTGGAGGACTCGCAGAGATACAGAAAAAACTCCAATCCGAGTTATTATCTATACACACAGACGTCCAAGCAGAGTGCATGAAGGGAAATAGAATACAAACAGTCTGGAAAACCAGACTAGAGCCAAATTATGGAGAGCAATAAGATGCCCGCATATGAGCCTGCAGGCAAAGGAGAGGTATGTGGTCAGAGCCATACGTTGGGAACGTTATTCTGGCAAAGGCGGGAAGGATGGGCCAGAGAAGGAAGATATGGGGGAAGTGAGTCAGTGAGAACCAAACCAAACCAAACCAACAAATAAATAAATCTGTTGGTCACTTTGTATATAAAACATTCTTATCAAAGACTTTGCAGTTACGGAACACATTGAGCATCATGTTATCTATGTTTTTGCTAAGTTAGTGGTTCAGAATCTCAGACGCAAATCTGCCAGGGTTCTTGGATAATAAATGTATTCACTTTTGTTCACGGAAACATTCTATCGTGTTCCTTAGGATAGAAACTACTCAAAGGGAATAAATTAAATATTCACTCTTTGAGTCCAATTTATTTAGTAAGTTACTGCTTGGGTGCACAATAAAACCTCATCGTACAGGGCCTGCCGTGTATATCATCGTCTTCTTTAAGGAAATGAGGATTGTCTAAAGCGATTAAAGATCCTTGAAAAGTTTGTTCTCTGAAACAGATTAAACACCTTTGGTCCCAGGCGAAACTCATGAACCGCCTCCTCCACGCAGCCTTCCCTACCGCCCCCCCCCCCCGGCTCTCTCCATCATCAAATTTCTTCTAAGGTCCCTGTCTGGACTTAGGACCTTCTCCCTCAAGCCGACTTCAACCATGGGTATTGGGCCCATGGTCCCATAAATGGTCTTGTATTACAAATTGTTACATACACCTGTCATATCATCCCACTGTTATATCACAACCTCCATGAGGGCAAAATCAGTATTTTGGGTCATCTTTGTAGGTGCTCAATAACCGTTTAGAAATTTGCTCATTCGGTCAATAATGTTTTCAAAAGGGGTACAAGAGCAATTACCACTTCAGACGTGTCTCCTTTCTCCACAAAGTTCAGGGTGACATTTCTAAAATGGTGATGGCTTAATTTCTCATTTGCCTGTCAGAAGAAAGGAACACAAAAAAAGGAAGAGACCCCAAACCAAAGCCCGCCGGCTCCCGGGAATCCCAGGTATCGTGGCATTAGCATTGCCAGAGAAGACCGGCTCATTTTACGTGCAAAGTGGGTTGCATTTGGAGCCTGCCAGTCTTCCCGGTGTTTAAGGTTGTTTCAGGGGGTCACAGGAAGGGTAATGGCATTTAGAAGCTTTTTATGAGATAAATGGACATATGGTTTCTTGCATCTAATAGGTAAAGTGCTATATCATACCATCTATAATTTTATTATACTCCCCTCCCAATGACAAGGGGGAAAAAGTTACAGAGTGGACTTGGAGTCCCTCTAAGTTGTACAGTAAGAGGCCTAGTACTAGAAGGTGGTGAGCACCTGTGCCCAACTAGGGTTGGGAGATCCAGCTTTGAGGCCCAGTTTGACCACTCGCTGTGTGGCCCTGAATTGGTCCTTTCCCTCCTCTGAGGCTCCATGTGCTCCTCTCTAAACTGAGAAGGATGCTATTTACACCATCTACTGCCCAGTGTGTTTGTGGGGAAAGTGCTTTAGAAACCTTAAAAAGCTAAAGAAATGGGAGCTATTATTCTAAGTGCACAGGTATGGCTTTCAAAAGAAATGGATTTGGCCTAAAAGCAAGGAGCATCACAGAGACTTTTTGGTGCATGCATTACTATGACAGAAGAGCTTAAGATAAAATAATCTTCTGGGTTGAGTTGGGTGGGGGTGGGGAGTCACTTAAACAAATACACACACATTGTGTATATATATATATATATATATATATATATATATATTCAATGTACATATTTAATGTCAGAGTTTTGAGTCCTCCAGGAGGCCTTTACAAACCGTCCTTGGGTAGCCATGTCAGAGACCAACATACCACGTGTCTGACTGAGTGTAGCCATCCTCCCATGAGAACCAGGGATTCTGTGTGTGATTCTCCAGTGCCCCTGACAAGGTACTCAGGTTCTTATGACCACAGTAGTTCTAATGGCAAAAGCGGTGTGACATCTATACCTTCTTCTCTGGCCCAAAGCCACAGGGAATTTCCTCAGAGATAAAGCATGTCTCCTACCCCTTGTATTTTAGAATTGTGACCTATTTGGTGTAGCTAAGCATTAGAAGGCAAAATAGGCACTGGCTTTTGCCTTTTTATTCATAGACTGCTGTTCTCTCCTTCCCTCTTTCATGGCCACCTATTGGTCTTGTTCACAGAAGAAACTCTAAAAAATAAAGATTAGTCAAAGGGAAAAGAGAAAAATCAATGAACCAATTGCACCAATGGCCTTCTAGTGGTTTCTCAGAAGTAAATGCTTTTACACATGCAGATACGCCTCCTTTATGTGGAAGAGTGGACCAAGACCCTAGAATAGAAGGACCAACTGATCTTTGGGAGCACTGATCTTTGGGAGTTCCTCTGACTGAAAAAAATCATTACCCTAAGCCTCCTTAGAGGGGAACCCTTCTGTACTAAGCCAAGCCAGTCATTAGGCTGAGCATCCATCACTGGGCTCAGATTCACCAGCTCCGTGGAACCTGTCAGAGCTCAGTTCTCAGAGGCCTGGCTTATTGAGAGCCCAGTATCATTTCTGCACCCCAATCAGGCCTAAAAAAAATTGTGGGACCTGACTTTTTTCCAGTAGAATCACTTCCATTTCACAATCCTGTCCCGAAATGCTAGAGGAAATGATCTGATCTCCCTTATACTGTGGTTAAGTTGTGCTTTCACCTCCAGGTATGACAGACCCAGATGAGTCTGGGTGACCCCATGGCATCTAAAATGAAGTGGAAGGAAAGAGAGATGCCTTTGGGTTTGAATCCTAGCTCTTTGACCGTGTGATCTTGGACAAGCCTCTTGACCTTTTTGAGATTCTATTTTTCCCTTCTGTGGCTGGACTATATTTCCTCACCTGGCTCTGACGATCTGTGATTTAATGGAGTATCTGATAGTAAGAGTAGTTGAAGTCGGAGTGGGTGGCTGAAGAATTTCCTTTTTGGGAGATTTTTAATAAAACAGATGCTTATCTTTGATGGTTGGTTGATTTTATATTCAAGATAAAAATAAGGACACGACAGGACTTTAAAAAAATCCCTTCCAACCTTTGAACTGAAGTCAGATGACTCTATCTCCAAGATCTCTATAATGTAATGTACTATTCTTAGTAGATTGTCCCAACCAATAACAAACTAGAAGAAAGAAGACCAGCTTCTCATTTCTTCTCAAAAGAACTATTTGAAAATAACCTTAGAGACCACATGGATTGGGGAGTCGGAGAGCTTCATTCCAATCTCCATTTCTCAAGTTTGTGTGATATAGGGCAAGTCACTAATTTCCCCATGGTTCGGTATTCTCATCCTCAGAGCCTGAGTGATAGCTCCCCCAGGCCATTTGTCAACATGCAGTGAACCTAAGATTAAATCCATGTAAATATCAGGAGGAAGAAACAACTCTATATACAAGTTTATAAGAAAGGGACATTATGTTGAATGACTACCAAGCAGAATCATCATCATATATGCCCCTTCACTTGGGCGTGACATACTTGAATGTTTCTCGAAAGGAAAAAAAAAATCTTTCCTAGCACGATTAAGATTTGATCTTTGCTTTAAATCTCAGTGGAGCTTAGATTGGGTCCATAAATAAGGCTTTCTAAATTGTCCCCTTGAGAATTTGGCTGTTGAGAATTTACAAAAATTAAGGGTCATTCTCTTGCCAAACCACTCACCTAATGCACACATTTTATAATAATGACTGAGAAATGCCAGATTTCAACCAACCCACTGAGTTATGGCCTATCCTTACATTTTCATTAATGCAAGATTTTCAAAATCTTATCCTCTTGGCATGACATTTTCCATTCCCCTGTTTACCACATATACAATTTAGGAGGGAACAGTTTCCAAAAATGCTGACTTTCTTCATTATCAATTTATTAACTGGAATTACAGAAATATGGACCGAGAAGAAAACCGATTGCCAAAAAGACTTGAAAAGTTGCAGGGGATGAGAAAATGAGGTTTTTAACTTTTTTTCCTGAAAACCAACGTTCAACAAGCTTTTGGCCCAGGGGTTCTTGACCTTTTTTAATGGAACGAAGCCTGCTGACAGTTTAGCGAAGCCTGTGCGTGTAGTCCTCAAGAATAAAGTTTTTAAGTGCACAAAATAAAACGTATAAGGTTACAAAAGAAACCATTTATATTGAAACACTGTTAACAAAATGATATTTTTTAAAAAGTCTGCTGACCCCCTTGAGATCTACACATGGACTTGGATGGATCCTTGCTTAAGGCCCCATTCCTTAGAATGCTACAATGAAAAAGAAACATGGTTCCTTGGTGAGAATGTGCCTTTTTAGCCTAAAACTCCCAATGGCTCCATAGGTGACTACTTTTAAAAAAAATGAATTTAAAAAAAAAAAAAAGACACATGTGATTTAACATGTATTGGACAACCTGCCATGTGGAGGTGGGGGGGGGGGGGAAGGAGAGGAAAAATTGGAACAAAAGGTTTGGCAATTGTCAATGCTGTAAAATTACCCATGCGGATAACTTGTAAATGAAAAGGGATTAAAAAAAAAAAAAGACACATGTATTGTTAGGATCCCCCCTAGGTCACCCTTCAAAAGAAAAGTGAACCTTCCAAATTTTGTAGGAATATCTCATTTTTTTTCCCATTCCAAGTTGTGCTATCTTCCCTACTTTTTTACCTGCCTAAAGGTAGGGACTCTATTCTCTGAGCTCATCATCTCAAAGGCAGACACTCAATAGAGTAGGAATCTCTGGGGAATCCGTGGATGATGTTAAAATGGAAAAGGAACTCCCCGATGACAAATGTCCCACTCTGTTTCCAGTGACTGTGTCTGTTGTCTCTGCAGCTTAGAAAGCAATTGGGCCAACGAGGCCGGTTTCTCAACACTGGAGTTACAGCAGAAGCTTTCACTGGCTTCAGATGGAGTTGGCGTGGAAGCACTTAAGTAAAGCCGTCCTGTGGCTTTGGGGCATGGGCTTGGCCAGTGTTCCTCTTGCCCCCAAAGGACCAGAAAATGCTACTTTTAGCATCTTGAAGAAGAGCTGAAAGAGAGAGAGGGACAGAGACAGAGACAGAGAGACAGAGACAGAGAGAGACACGTGGGCTTTCATCTTTCCTAACGCACAAAAACTGCTTGGTTCTAAGTCAATGGGTCTCTTCAAAATTAGCATTTTAAAGAAACTCAATCTAGGTGATGGGGCTCTCTTTGGGTTTGGGTTTATTTACTCTGTATGTAGTTGGCTATTTTTATGGTTCCCTACCACATCCTGCTCCCGATGCTTCATTCTAGTAGGAAGGAGACCTTGGGCTCTCCCCGAAGAGCCAGAAAGGTCGAAGCACCAGTCCCCAACCAAGTACAAATAAGTTCACATGAAGTTGGCCTCGAGGTCACGAATGTTCTTTGAGCAGAAATTGCAAGCTTTGAACTTCATTGTAAAGGGAAAGGTGAAAAGGCTACTATCTGTAGCAAGGTTTGGGGACAGAAAAGGGGGAGGGAGCTGCTTCCTCCCTCCCCTTCCACGCTTTTGGGTCCTACGATGGCACTGGGTGCATCTGCCTTGAAAACTCTACGTAACTCCGCCCCCCCATCTCCTCTGGCTCATCTTCTGAGTCCCGCCCAAAACACCCCCTAAAGGATTTTTTTTTTTTACCCCAGGGGTAAACTGCACGGGTGCTGTATTGTGCTGCCGCCTCCAAGGCTACAGCAATGAGATTGTTTTTTAAGTCATTTGACATGTGCTCTGCTTTGCGTTCTGTCTCCCAGCCTTGGGGGAGGAGGGGAGGAGGCGGGGAAGGGGAAGAGGTAGCGTCCCTTTCACTGACACCCACAATACATTAGAGTCCAGAATCCTGGATGTTTCTACTTATGGGCTGTGTGATTCTGGGCAGGACGCTATGTCTTTTGGTGCCTCGTTTCGTCAACTGTAAAATGGGCACACTACCGGCGCCTGCCCGCCAGGGTCCCTCGGGAGACCCGAGGAGAGAATGGCTGTGAAAGGTGCTTACCACGGGTGGTAAGCACCCACGGTGGCCGCCCCTGGCACACAGTCCCAGTGTCTGCCACGGTAAATTCTGCAGAAATGTTTGGGGACTGAAGGGGGGCTTCAGTGAGCGATCGGCTTCCCAGGGCACCCCCCCCACATACACACACACCCACGCCGCTCCTAGCCCCCCACGGGTCCGTTGGGTTTTTCCCTCCACGAGCATACCCACCCCCAAACGCAGGGATCCCTGCCTTCTAGGGCTCCCTCTCTTTGTCCCCAACTAACTGCACTTGAGCTTCACTAAAAGGCAACGGGGGGGGGGGGGAGGTGTTTTGAATTTTCTGCCCCTCGAGGCCCCCAGAACGTGCTTAATTCCCGGCCGACGCCCGAGAAATACAAGCTGAAAGAGCCTGACGACAATCGGGTCAGAATGGCCTTTTCGGCGAGCGGGGGGTCCGAGTGGCCTTGAACGCTGCCACCGGGTGGAACTGAGGCAGTCCCGGCAAAACGTCATCCCTCCCTTGGCAGCGCTCGGCTCCGAGCCGCGGCTCGCGCTCCCTCCTCCCCGCGCTGTCTGTTGGCCGCCCTTTGGTCTCCTCGCCGAGGGAGGGGATGGGGAAAGGCCACCCGGATGCCCCCAGCACACTGGGAAGGCTGCCCGAGCCCGGAGGGGCCCGGGCGGGAGAGAAGAGGAGCCGCAGCCCGCGGCGCTCGGAAGGAGAACGGGGAACGGGAAAAAGTTCGAGTGGCCGCGCAACAGGTCACATCGTCAGCAACCTTCCCGGGCTGCATCCCTCGCTCCCTCCCTCCTTCCCTCCCTCCCTCCCTCCCTCCCTCCCTCCCTCCTGCCAGGTAGACGTTAACGAGGGCCCTGGCTCCGCATCCCGCCCGGCGCTTGTCGCACACACAGTAGGCACTTCAGTGTCGCCAGGACAGCCAAGCCAGCCTGCGGGGGGCGCGGCCTCCCTCCCCAGCGGGGAGGGCGGGAGCAGAGGCCAGGGCGCCCCCACCCGGACGCTCCTGGGGGAGGGGGCGCGGACGGGGAGGACTTAAAGCGGGGAGGGGGAAGGCGGAGGAGGAGAGCGCTCGAGGACCGCGAGTTGGAGTTCGAACAATCCGTACCGGCCCAAGCATGAAGCGCAAGCGAGAGGAAGGTCCCGAGGTTCAGTGGCTGCCCGAGGGCTTCTGCGAGGGCGAAGACAACCGCCCCCGGGCCGCGTCCCCGACCCGGAGCAGGAGCCGGAGCCGAAGCCGAAGCCGCAGCCGCAGCTCCAGCCCCAACCCGAGCGCCGGCCCCAGCCCCTCGGGGCAATCCGAGCGGCCCCAGCTGCCCCCGAGCTCGCTCTTCAACCTGTCTCTCCTCAAGCTCCACTATGGCCTCCGGCAGGTCGAGCCCAACCTCCGACACATCGTGCTGGTGGTGAACACCCTGCGCCGGGTCCAGTCGTCCATGGATCTGCAAGCGGGCCCCCCGGAGCCCCCCGGCCCGGCCCCTCCTCAGCCGGCCGCCCCGGCCGCCCCGGCCACCCCGCCGGGCAGCCCGCGCTCCCGCCGCCGGGGCACCGGGAGTCGGTTCCCGGGCATCAGCGACCCCCGCAGGGCGGCTACGGAAAAGCGCCCCAACGCCTGAGGCTCCGGCCGCCCGGCCGGCCCTCCCACTGAGGCCTCCGAGAGCCGGCCTGTTTTCCGGACCTGGACGTCGCTCCCCAGCCAAGCGCCGCATCCCGTCCGGTTCCCGTGCCATCCTGTCTGATTCCCGTGCCATCCTGTCTGATGCCGGCCCGACCCGTCCGATCCCGGCCCGCCCGATTCCGGCTCGACCCGTCAGATCCCGTCCGACCCCGGACCGTTCCGTCCAGTCCCGGGCCGGGGCGGGCCGGTCCACGCCGTCTCATCCCGCCCCCGCCCCCGCCCCCGCCCCATCCCACCCCGGCTCGACCCGTCCGGCCCGGTCCCGCCAGCTCCGCATCCACCCCGGCCCATCCAGGAGCGGGACCGCGGACGAGGTCGAGCCCAGCCCCGAGGCCCCGGGGTGTGGGGGGGGGGGGTGGAGAGGGGTCCCGGGGGCCAGACCAGATCAGACCCGGCTGGCGTTTGGCTCCCGGGACCCGTCGGGGAGATCGGCTGCAGCCCGCAGCCCGAGAGCGGCGAGGGGGAGAGAAGGCCCATCGAGACGGTCCCGCCTGCGGCAGCGGGCCCACGCAACGTTCCGCGACACGGGACGGGCCCCCGACGGGCACCTCGCGGGAAGGAGCCGGAGCGGAGGACACCCCAACCCAGAAGCGGCGAGAGAAGACGACGCGAGACGTGTGAGCTGATCCGCGCCACCCCACCCGACCCCCCCCCTCCCACCGCCTCGCCTGCACCCTACTGACCGGGACTCGGACCGACCCCCCCCACCCCCACCCCCAGACGGCCTCCAGGCTTGGAGGCCACCGTCCTGACGGAGGAATCGAGGTTTGGGTGGCGACTTGCCACCTTCGTGCCCGCGGAGGGCCGGGCGCCCCATCCCCCCACCCCAGTTTCAGCGTTCTGACAGACCCCGGCAACCGAGGTCCCTCGATGTTCTAGCCCGGGGGACCCGATCGCGATCTGCGTCGGTTAAAGGCTGTATTCGAGCCGACGATATCACAGATCTGGTTGTTTGTTTGTTTTCTGGTTGACTTAGACGTAGAAAAAAAAAAAAAACCACAAATAGTTAGAAGTACCTTTAAGTGTATAAAGCTTGCAAAAGTGTTTCAGGGATATCAATGGTTAAATGCTGCTGTAGATTTTTCGTCCAAATTTGCTATTTATTTTATAGGAACCGATAAGATTTTACATTTTGTCTCTTTGCTACTCTTCTTTTAATAGATGTAATGATAAAAATATTGGTTTAAATGTGGTGTTTTTCTTTGTTTTGTTTTGTTAAAGGTTTTATAATAGAAAAAGATATTTAGATGCTTTCACATTAAGGAAAAAAAAAATCTTGGGTTCAGGCAAAATTGAAACTTGTAAAAAAGAAAAAGATTGTGGCAAAAAAAATTGAATTTGCGATCTCCCCGGGTGTCTCTACTTAGTATCTACCTGGTTCCAGCCTGATGAGATACTAACCGAGTAGACATTGCTCACCCAAACTCGAATAATCATGTATTCTTCTGCTTCCCCTTTTTTCTTTTAAGAACAGCTGTAATAATTAGCATCCATGAGAAATGTGGCTCTCCAGATTATTTCTCCCCTATGCCAGCAGTGGGACCATACTTTGCTACGCCCACAATCCCTAAAGTCTGAGTAATTTTTGAAACCAGCAACAGATTAAAATCTGTTCACCATGTGCACCACCAATGTGGAATTCCCATACTCAAAATTATTCTCAGAATTGCAGCAGAAAGAAAATCTGTGCTTCTGGTTGAGATAGCTTGGAAATCAGCAACTGGGTTTGGGAAGGATAGTAGTAGCTCTCTGTATTTTTCGTATTAGCAGCAGTAGGATGTGTACACCTGTGCAAATGTGGCCCCCACCCCTCCTCATTTTGAAGAAAGGAGAAGTACCAAGAGTTGTGCTAGTTACAATTGAAGAATTCTGACCATAAGCTATAGATCTTTTCTTTTATTACATAAATATCAAAGTGTTCACAGCATCTAAGCTAACTCCAAATTATATATTTTATAAATCCAATAAATAAATAAGTATTGTATTTGATTTTCTGCATCCCAGTTCAAAAGAAATACATTGTTATATGGCTTTGATTTTCCATTTGAGAGAATGTGCTTCTAAGTATTAAAGTTTAAAAAAAAAAATTTCAGCCTATTTGCATCTGTTCACCAGCTGAGCTCACATGCCCCATTGGCCTAACATCTCCAATTTGTCAAAATGTGGCTTAGTGGAAGGAGATCTGGGTTCTTGCCCCAGCTCTGCCCTGTACTCCACGTGTGACCATGGGAAGGGGCTCTGCGCCTCTCCAGCTCAATTTCTTTATCCATCAAATAGTGGGGTTCAGACTAGAGATTTTTCTCTACAGACTCTTTGCTCTGACATTCGGGGGTGGAGGGGTGAGGGGGGTGAAGGGGGGTGGAGATGGGGAAAGAACACGAGCTTTGTCTGTCTTCTGCTGTCACTCTGTATGTGCTATAATCTGCTTGAGGAAATAAATAAGAATCAATTCGTCAAGCAACCAACACAGTCTCTGGAGGTAGAGTTGGAGAAGATTTCAAATAATGAAAAATATTATATAGCAGGATTACATCTCAGGAAGGGACCTCAGAGACTATTGAATCCTGCCCATCTCTGACTCAGAATTATTTCCCAAAAAAGGGTCCGTTGCCCCTTTTTGGCAAACTAGACCCCTCGGCAGTCTGGCAAAAATTAGGGCCCCCCTTCTCAGAATTATGTTTTGTAAGTAACTGAAGGAGCTATTTGGTCAGTTGGAAGTCAGTGAAATTAAAGATATCATTTTTTCCCTATCAAATTGCACACATACCCCAAAATCTATCCCGAGGACCCTTGAGGTTCAGTGAACCCAAGATTAAGAACCCATGTTCCATAGCAAAGCCTCTTAAACTGTGGGGTGCAATCCTATATGGGATCACCTAACTGAATGGGAGGGGGGTCACAAAATTGTGATTTATCATCAGTTAATGTTTGATTTGTAGATCTATCTTATATACCTATATGCCAGGGCTGAAGTGTAAAAGTTTCTCAGGCAAAAAGGGATTGTGGGTGAAAAAAAATTTTTAAGAAGCCCTGTTCCAGAGAGTACTGCACCAGGGAACAACTTTGCCATTCCCACAGTGAGGGCAAACCCCAAACCTCCCCAACCGATAGGCCATTCCACTGGAGGATAGTTTTTATCACTTGATTGTCTTTAAAAAGAGCCCAGATCTGCAACTGAAACTCCCCCCTCCCCCCCTCTCCCACCATTGCTCCTAGGTCTTCTCTTTAGGGACAAGAATAAATCCCATCTCTGTTCCACATGAGATACTGCTAGCTCTACCAGCACCCCATCCCCCCCCCATCAAGTGACCTCCACCAAGTTATACCTCTCCAGTCCCCTCAGCCCACCCTAATATGGCACGGTCTCAAAGGTGAACACCCAGAATATTTGCCAAGGCAAAATGTTTTAGGGATTTGGAAGTTTCTTTGCTATAGAATTTCACATTTTTCCACTTACCTACTGGTAGAGCCAGCCCAATCTGCCTATTTCAATCAAGTCATTCTTTGGCCTATGCTTTAAAACCCAATAAGCAGTTTTTTTTTTCAGAAAATAATCTGTACCCACTTGTCTAAGTGTATGATTCATTGACAGACTCCAACATTATTGTTAGAAAATGCATCTAGTTACTCAGAATTTCCACAATCGTCGGCAATTCCTGTGACCAGAAAATGGCCCTCTTCCATCTCAAGCCACATAAGAGTTCTACATCCATTAGATTCTAAATGTATAGTACAGAGATATAGATAGAGATATCTAGAAAAATATAGATGATGTCCCAAGGATGGAAAGACTCTCGATCAAGAAGGAAAAAATGTCAACAGAGCAATCAGAGCTTTTTATAGAGAGAAGCTAATAGATCATTACTGGGCTCTCCCTGCACAGATCTCTGATAAATTAATACAAATTACCTGAAATTTCACTTTAACTACGGTCATCATAGAAGCCAAGGAATTGTGACCAGATTCATTTAAATGTAAGCTCTACTCTGAAAATGAAATCTCTCCGAGAGGGAAAAAAAAAAAAAGATACAGAGGAACAAATTGAAAAAAAAAATAGACAATCACAGGCTATATTCAAGTTTTATACAAGCCAGATTTGGGGCTGGGGAGGGGGAGGGAGAAGGGGAGGATCTAGCTTTTTTTAGGACCAAATTGAGCACTGAAAACAGCACACTGCATTGGAAAGAATGTGACATTTTCAATCAGAGGATGGGATGTGGGTTTCAATATTGGCTCTGCTATTTATTATTACCTGTATGACTTTCAGCAAATCACCTCTGAAAAGGTTCTTTCAAGCTTTAAATCCATGATCTTTTTCTTCTTTCTAGCACGCAGGATGTACGTGCTCTCATTTCTATCTTTAAAATCTCTGAAAACTGTTGAAAACTTCTGTATCAAGCTGTTCTGCTTTCAAAATGATATTACAAATAAAAACAGGCAGTTCTAACTTCCTAGATGACAAAGTTTGTTGCCGATGGTCCAAGGAAAGCAATAAGTAGATATTATGAGCATATTTTCCAAAACAAAAATCAGGAGATAGGATCTGACAAAGGATATTACATTTCTAAAACCTTATTAAGAGTATACTTTACTTTCCTGAAATGGGGACCATCTCAGAAAATCCAGGACTGATGGTAGCTGAATATATATGCTGTTTCTGCATAAAGCTTTCTCACTAAACATTTGCTTTAGCAAATAAACATTTGATTTCTTTCACTGGTGGCGTTTGCCAAATGTAACAGGTTTTTGGGTTTTTTTTTTTCAGCTGTTGCAGCCAAAACAAACGTTTATTTTTTATAGCACCAAAAATATCTATAAAAATTTCCCAAACATTACTTCCAATGAAAAAGTTCTGTTTGGCGGAAATGTTTGTAAAAAATATTTTGGTTATTAGGATGTTGCAAACACTTTCATTATGCAAAAATTACACATTCTCACTAAACCTTTGGGAAAACATTAGGTCTTTCCAAACAACACTTATTTATCTACCATAGACATGGTCCAAATATGCTATATAGCAATAGCTCGATTAAGAAATACATTGGGAGCAGACAGAGCTCCTTCTAAAAATGAAGACCTGGGCAGTTGGAGAGGAGGAGTGCAAAAAGATAGGTCCGTGTTTTATAAATATAAAGGACCAAATACACAGACAGCAAGCGTAGCTATACGTTTGTAGGTATGTGTGCGTGTATATATATTTATACATACTGTGGCTATGTCTATATAACAAATACATACATATGCAAATGGCTTGTAGCGTCAAAGAATCCATCACCTAGCAACCAAACTCAGGGTTATGAGCCTTTCTGCTCTCAGCCAGGGTGGTCCTTGGGCAGCAGATAAAATCCGTTCCTGTGACCACACTCAGAGCCGATCTCAATCAGGCAACCTTTCCAGAGTTTGCATTTTTTTTTGGCACAGCCTCACAGAAGCCTAAGATAAACCATATAACATGATGGGGCATCCGAGTGTCTGCTTGTGACACGAACCCCAGCTTTTCCACCCCAGGAAGCACCTGAGGAGCCGGAATCAAGGCTGTTTGTAACACACAATGTGTGTACATGAGCTCCAGCATATTAAGGCAATCGCATGGCCGGGTGGGATTGTACTCTGCTCTGCAGGGTAGGAGGAACAGCCTCATCACTGATCTCAGAAAAGCAGCCGAGGATTAAAGAAGTCCCATTCCACTGGCTTTTTGGTACAATTCCCAGTTAAATGGTCACTTTACCTCCCCGCGTTGTTTATTGTTTTGTTGTTGTTGTTGTTGTTGTTGTTTTACCTTGTTTATTACCCAGTTGCTGGCCATCTGAGGCTCTGAGTTATCATTGCCTCTCTTCTAGCCCTCTGTCTCTTATAAGGCAGCTGGATGGTCAGATCAGACCTCAGATACCGAGTGGTCCCCGTGAGTCTGAGCAATTCCTGCCTCAATTTCCCCATTTATCAAATGGGGACCATAACACCTGCCTCCCAGAGCTGTTGTTATTCTTAAAATGGAAACAATAACAGCCCCGGTCTCACAGGGTACCTGTGAGGATCAAAGGAGATATTTGGGAAACACTTGGCAAACCTGAAATCCCTATATAAATGCTACCTAATATTATTATCACTCATTGGTCCTCTCCACCGATAGCTTTTTTCAAATAATGTGCCTGGGATATCTAGCTTAGTGGCTAGAGATGGGGGAATTTTGCCTCTGGATTCCCCTCCTCCAGTTTCAATTTAAATCCTCCTTGATTGTATTCATGCAAGCTTTTGTTAAAAACAGCCAGCACAAAAAGGGTAGGATGGGATAGTGGCTAGAGATCTCCTCTCAAAGCCAGGGAACCCCACGTTCACGTTTGTCCCTGCTTGTCCTACTGCTTGTGTGAATCTGGATAAGCGTTCCCAGGGAACTAAGACAATCTAGTTCAGAGAAGGTGCCATCATTTGCTGGGAAGGGAACTTTGCTTACCTGAAGTTCCTTCAGACAAATGAAATAGGAGACATAATCATCAACCCAGGCAAATGTAAGTTAAATGGACTCCATCCCTTTCCTATCATTCTTAGATTCCAATCTGTGCTTCTCAAATCAGAATTCAGTTCTCAGACACCATCATCTTAGGCAGATTTGAGAAGAATTCTCCCTTGAATACAGCAGGACCAAGAGGTTTGTTTTGTTTTTAATTTGGTGATTCATTTACAGCTATTTACTTTGCTGATATTTGACTCCTATATATCTCTAATGTTGCTAGCTTGGGTAGCTTATATTGTTGAATAACATATTCTTTTGTGTTCCCAGGTTTGTTTGTTTTTTTGTTTTTTTTTTAGTATATAACAGCATGGTCAATTCTGATCATTTTTTTCTTTATTTTTTTTGGTTGTGATTTTACCTTGTTCATAGGCAATTTTGCCAATTAGATTTTCTGCCCCCTCCCCTCCTTTTTTTTACTCAGGTTGGCTATAACTTTGTCTATTTTTTTCAATGAACCAGCTTTTTTACATTGGTTGTATTTTTATAGTATAATTTTTCTGTTTTTTCCAGTTTATCAATTTCAGCTTTCATTTTCACTATCTCCTCCTCTGTGCTTATTTGAGGTTTATTTTTGATTTTCCAACTATTCCTAGTCAATTCATTAATTCTCTCTTCTTCTAGTTTGTTCATAGCTTTAGGGATATAATTTTCCTGTGAGGATTTCTTCAGCTATATCCCAGAAATTTTATGTTTTAAAATTATGTCTATGATTTATTCTTTGACCCACTGATTATTTAGGATTTCATTCTATTTTGTTATGTCTGCTGGGTTTCTGATACCTAAAGCAATTAATATTTCATTGTATTGTGATCATTCAAAAGTTGTTTTTTTTTTACAATTTCTGTTTTCTAAAATTTATTTTCAATATCTCAGTGCTCTAATGTATGGTCAATTTTTTGTAAAGATTCCATGGATTGCTGAGAAATATGGACAGTCATATTGAGATCATCATAAATCTTATCCCCTGTCACAATTTCCTTTCTTAGATTTTTTTTTTTGCCTCCTAGAGAGGTGCATTAAAAGCTGCTACTATTATCTTTTTTATTCATTATATATATCCTTTGCAATTTAATTAATCTTTCCTTTAGGAATTTAGGTATTATGCCACTGGATCATATATGTTTAATGTCTATTTGCTGTCTGTGGTTCCTTTCAGCATAATGTAATTCTCTTCTTTATCTTTGCTTAGGTTCTGATTTTTTTTTGTTTTCTCTGATCACATGACTGCAACCACTTCCTAACTGGATTTACCTGCTGCATAGTGAACTTTGCCCCACCATTTCATTTTTGTTGAATGTATATCTTTGGTTTGTACATGTATTTCTTGTGAACAGCAAACTGTGGGATTTTGGTTTTTCAGTCAATTGAACGCTGCTGTTTTGTTTTATGAGACTATTTATTCCATTCACTTTTGAAATTCTGAGATTAGGCCTAGATGTAATTTAAATTGCAAGAAGACAGAGATAATCATACTTTTCTGGCTTGTTTTTTCCCTTCCTCTTCTTCTTTTAAAATAGTGAAGTGTTTTTTTTTTCCTTCACTTAATTTATTTTAGAGTAATCTTATTTGCACAGGATTCTCATTCTCAAATGCCTCCCCTTCCCCATTTATGAACTCTTTCCCTAGTTTTAAGTTTTACTTAACTTATTATCTTTTCTTTAGAGATCTAATTCTCTCCCTCTTTTCTCTTTTAGTTAAATGGTTAATTCCAAAATGCCTGCCCTTCTTCCATATCTTTTATTTGTTAGCTTTTTTGATTTGATTGTTTTCTGTGCCTTTTTCTGAAAATTTCTTTGCCTTATTCTTGCCATCAATTCTCTTTCCTATCTATTATCAGTTTTATTCTTTCATTTGCGATCTTTATACTTATTTATCCCCCCTTTCCTGAGCAATTGCTATGTTATTATCTTATAAATCATGTTATCTTTCCTTTTTTTTTTTTTTTCCTCTTGTGCCTTACTCTTAGAAGTCTCAGTTCCTAAAGGGAGATAAAATAGAGGAATTGCTTCAGTGTAGCAATTTCCCTGTGTCCCAAATAATTCAGTCTAATTCAACCCCTTTCCCTACTCATGATCATTCCCCTCCCATTTAACATGTCCTTTCTTCTGGAGTAGAATATAGATAGCTTCAGGAGCATTTCCTCTTCTGAGGACAGCTGTTACAATATTCTCACAGTATCAGAAGGGGTCTCCCTGGGTACCAGAGCTGCAGATTAAATCCATTGGAAGGTCTCCATCTCACACTAAAGAATCCACCTCTTTCCCCATGGGCTGTTCAGTAGAACCCTGGCCCCCTTTCAGCTCTCCCTTTACCCCCTGTTAAAATGTCTCCTTTTGCCACCTCAGTCATTGTCCTGTAGCCCTTCTTCTGGCTGGGAGACTACAAGAGTTAGTTTTCCTTCACAATTTACCATGTACTTAATTAGAATACATCACCTCACCCTCCCTATCCTCCACCTCTCCCTCCATTCTCATTTTATGCACCCTCCTATTGTTCAATCTTGTCTCACAGATACTACAGTGACATACCTGCAGGGGGCGCTGCAGGGTTTAGTCTATGATATTTCAGGCCTGCCTGCTCTTCCATCATCACTTCTATTTTTTAAATTCTGCTTTCATCTTTATCCTTGTATCTACTTTAGGGGGAAAAAACCTTTTAATAAACCCTTTTAAAAATACTTGGGGTTTTTTTTGTTGTTTTTGTTTTTTTCATGCCCATAAGTGACTTTCTCGTTTTATTTCTCCTTTATTAGTCTCTAGATAAGGGCCACTAAGTGGCGCTGCAGGAGCCAGAATGCCAGACCTGGAGTCCGGAAGACCTGAGTTCAAATTTGAATTCGGCCACTAGCTGTGTAACCCTGAACAAATCACTTCACCTTGTTTGCCTCAGTTTCCACATCTATAAAATGAGCCCGAGAAAGAAATGGCAAACCACTTCAGTATCTCTGCCAAGAAAACCCCAAATGAGGGCATCAGTAGTCAGAAAGGGCTGAACAAAAATCATCCAATCCTGTCATTTTGGGGGACTGCTGGGTGTCTTCCTGAATACAACTCTGGCCTCAGGCACTTACCAGCTGTGTGACCCTGGGCAAGTCACTTCACTCTGCCTCAGTTTCCTCACCTGTGAAATGAGCTGCAGAAAGAAATAGAAAAACACTCTAGTATCTCTGCCAAGAAAACCCCACAGGGGGTCACAAAGCGTCAGACACAACTGTTTTCCTTGGTAACATTTTTATTTCCCTTTCTTGGATTTCTATTGTTCACATCTGCCCGTTTGTTGTTGTTTTCTGGATTGTTTTCAGCCCCTCTCTTATACTGAATGTTCATCTTTTGGAGCTTACGGGGTATGTCATTTTGGGTTGCAGCTTAAACTCCTTTGCTTTTTGAAAATGAATTACTCCATTCTCTTCTGTAATTTCTAGCCAAAAGCACTAGATGGCACAGTGTAGAGAGGGCTGAACCTGGAGTTAGGAAGATTAAGTTCAAACCCAGCCTTTGGACACTTAACTGTGTGACCATGGGCAAGGCACTTAACTGCTGTCTGCCTCAGTCTCCTCATCTGTAAAATAAAGATAAAACATCATCTACCTATCAGCATTGTTGTGAAGATAAAATCAGATAATATTTGTAAAGGACTCTGCAACCCTTAAAGTACTATATAAACACTAGTTATAGCTAGCTATTCCTTGTTGTTATTAGTGACCTCATTTGGGGTTCGCTTGGCTAAGACACTGGAGGGGTTCGCCATTTCCCTCTCCAGATCATTTTGCAGATAAGGAAACTGAGGCAAACATGGTGAAGTGAATTGTCCAGTGTCTGAGGCCAGATTTGAACTCGGCCTTTTCTGACCCTAGGTCCAGAGCGTTAGCCACTGTGCCACTGGTGTTTGCCCAGTCTTGTTCACATCTGCCAGTTTATCCTTGTCGTTTTCTGGAATGTTTTCAGTCCCTCTGTTATACTGAATGTTCGCCTTGTTTTCTCTTCTTTTACATTTGAACGTCTTTCTCCTGGTCCCTCGTAGTCTTGGAGTTGGAAGATTTCAGAATTCTTCTGGAAGCAACCTTTCCATCGGTGCTTTGTTTTCTGCATTTAGAAGTTTTGGACAATCTTCTTGTACCAGCTCTTTTGTTTGTCACTGGAGTTGTGAAGTTTAACTATTCTCTTTCTTGGAGTCTGAAAAACTGGTGTGGGGGACAGTTTCTGGAGCAATCTGTATTCTTCCCATTAGTGCTTTGTTTTCTGAGTTCAGAAGATCTGAGGAGTTTCCCTTGTGTTATTTCTTGCATTATGAGGCTTAGAATTTTTGACTTGTGATGTTCTGGGAGGTGTACGATTTTGAAGTTGTCTCCATGCATATGCTTTTTTGGAGCTCAATCAATGTGATTCGATTACAAGGTATCATTGCTTTTTGCTTCTCTTCCACATTGTACTCTGCTTCAGTATATCCTAATTCACAATCTGTTGCTCTCCCAGTTTTTTGGAAAAACTTGCTATTTCTTTTTTTCCCCATCCTTATCATTATTTCTCTGTGCAAGCCATGAGTGCTGCTGTTTCCTTCTTACTCACAGCCTGACTTCCTCCCCCCCACCTTACCCTTCTGTTTATCCCCGGGACTAGCCTTCAAAGCTGTCTCAGCCTTTTCTCACGTTGGGGGAATTCACTTTTCAGTGACCTCAGTGTCAGTCCCCAGGAAATTCTAGGGGAATAGGAGTGGCCTTTGCTGGATGCCAGTCTCCTTTCCTTCAGGCCCATTGCAGTCCCACATGCCAACTCCCTGCCCCATTTGCCTCCATTCTTTAGTTCCTTAGCCAGGCTGAGTCAGTACCTGTCACTATTTGTAGGTTGGAGGGGAGGAGAGGGGACGGTCTGGACAGTCACCGCTACCTTGGGGTTCCCTGACCTAGTGGCTACTGCAGGCAGAGTGGGGCCTCACCCTCTGCAGAGAGTGATCCACTTCTCCTATACCTTTTCCCTCCTTCCAGTATGCCTGGAAAGAGTTGAGGTCAGCTACTTGTTGCAACAGAAGCTGGGTAAGAGCAGGGGTGGCAAGTGCCAACAGAGACTGAAGCTGAGTGATTCCCGGAGCACAAGCTTGTGGGGAGGCTCCCGTGCCATCCCGAGTGACCGGCTGAGTCTTCTCTGTTGTTAATTCATAAAGCTGTGAGAGGTCTAATTGCTATAGCTCGGGCACATAACTCCTCTTCTGGGGGCTTCTTGAGAGTTAGCGGGACCTGGAGAAAATGTCTCGTCCTCCATCTTGTTCCAGATTTGGGAAGAGAACATCTGGTTTTCACTTCTGAAGCCTCTACCTTTAATTAACAGCAGTAATGAAAACACCAGCTGTGCCCCTAAGGTTTCTGGTTTCTTGCCCTGGACTGACTTACAATACAGTATATTAAAGATTATCCAGGAATGAAGAGTGGGAGGGGGAGGGAAGGAGCTTTTTCCATAACTCAAAAATTTGTCATCAGTGATAGAAATAGAAATGATTTGTGGTGAAAGCCCAGACTATGTTGTTACTATGGAACCCTGGCCTAAAGAAAGATGACTATATTTTCAAGTATCGAGGAGACTTTGATGACCATACATCCCCCCTATCTTAGGGGTCAGGCAGACTAGTCTTGATCCCAGCCACACTGCAACTGGTCAATATTAGATTTAGAAAATAAATCAAGAAGAGTTCATTTACATACATATACATATACCTATACACACACACACACACACACACGATGGAAGTGAAGTTAAGCCTTTGAAAGTTCCAGAGAGATGTAGCAGTCCAGAAGAACAGAAGCACTGACACACAGTCAGGTCTGTGTTGCATCCAACCCTGGATTTTGTCACAAAGTACTGTCAGGGGTGGGACGGGATCGGATTTGCTATTCAGACATTCCTGAGTGCCTCGCCAGATTGAGCCGTCATCCCCGAATTTAACTAAATCTTTCTTTACCATTCAGACTTAAAAAAAAAAAAAAACAAAAAACATCTGTAAGCCTCCTCCTCATTACAGAAAGCTGCCATTTTCCCCGGTTTGTCCAGCATCCTCCAAGTTGAACACCCCCAGCCCCAGAAGGCTGGGATTTGTTGAATCTGTACGTGTCCGCCCTCTCTTCGCCCTTCATATATAATCAGGCCAGTAGGTATTCCTATTAGGTAAATGCACTATGGTATAGATGCTGAAAGCTATATCACAGCTGGTAGATTATAATTTGCATGGGAAGAAAGAGGATGCACAGATCAAAAGTGGAAATGAAAAATCTTTACTTCAATTTTCGAGTCAGATGGAAGAGGAAGATACAAAATACATTTTTGGTCTCAAGCAGGCAGCCCAATTAACAGCATTGTAGCCACAGCAGTAGGTTCAAGGCCGAGACTTCCCTTTTCCTCATAAAGTAATCTCTGCTGAAAAGGCTTCAATTATGTGGGTGGGATCACACATGTGGCTGAAGATGATTTACTGCTGTTTGCACTACTCAACCAACTTTAAATCACCACATTGTCAGCCAACTAGGATCTCGGAACATACAGGCTGATCAGGACCAGACACGATCCCGACATTTCCCCCAAATTCCCAGAATATAAAGAGTTGTTTTAAGAGTTGCCCCCTGCTTGATAGGGGGACTGACTTGGGGTCTTATTCACGAGCAGATATCCAACTAAAGGAATTGCCTCCTCTGACCACGAACCCTCTTCTTCCCCATCAAATAACACTAGATTTGTAAAGTGCTTGGCACAATGCCTGGTACACAGTAGATGCTTGACATCTTTTCTTTTTTCCTTCCCTCTTTCCTTCTTTCCTCCTTCCCTCTTTTCCTTCTTTTCCTTTTTTCCTTCCCTTCCTTCCTTCCTTCTTTTTTCCTTCTCTTCTCTTCCTTCCTTCCCCCCCCTTCCCTATCTCTCTCCCCCTTCCTTCTTTTCCTTGCTTTCTTCCATCCTTCCTCCTTTCTCTTTTCCTTCCTTTCCTTTTTTCTCCCCTCCCTCCCTCCCTTCCTTCCTTTCTTCCCGTGCAAGAACATTTTAAAGATGGTCTCTTTGCCCCCATCAACAGGGGAGCAAGTTCTCGTGTCAGTAAACTCACACAGAACAAAGATGAAGACAAATAGGACTTCTGAATAGCTGGACTAATAAATGATGTAATAATATCAAAGTCATTACATGATCTCATAGCACTTTCTACTTCTCATCATCAAGCTTCTATTACATTCAGCTGTGTGAAATCTTATTCCTACCCCAAAACCTAGAGGTTCCTTGAGGGCAGGAAGCATTTTTTTTATTTTCACAGAGAAGAGAGCCTTCCATACAATCGGAACACAATTATACATTTATCAAATGACTAAATTATATATCTCTGTTTACATAGATAAACCTATAAGCACTATAGAATCATCCCTAAGTTTCCCCATATCAAATACATAATCTCAGTCTGGTTTTCCCTTTGCTGCCCAGTGTAACTCTCAGAGCTCAGAGCACAGAAATTAGCTTAATATCTAAGCACTGAAGACTTAGGAAGGTAAATCTGCTGGTGCAAAAAATGGAAGGGGGATGTTAGAATGCACTCTAAAGTTGAAATAGAAACCTGCTGTATTGGGTTAGCTACTTTTTCCATATTGTTAACATGGATAATCCAGAAGTGGTAATCTGTGTGGTTAAAAGAGTTCTTTACTAGGATTAGCATATCGAGAAGATGTAAAATAACACAACCTTGAAACTCTGATTGAAAAAAGGATCCTGAACTACAAATGGGTATAAGCATAGACCAAATCTGTATTTGCCATAAAGTCCTCTGAGTGTGAAACTTACTTGTATTTTGCTAGAAGCCCCAAATGGAGTTCTTTACAAACAACAGGGGAAAAGAAATCGATTACCTTTCAAAATTTTCCAATTAACAATATTTCATAATACCGAACATCATTTCTAAAAATAGTCTAAGATGATAGTAATTTATATCGAGTTCTGGCACGAATTTGAATCTGGAGAAGCAATTGTTTCAGGATGAATTCCAACTTCTATCCCTGCATTCCAGACCCCTTTTCACATGAACGGGATCGGAATTTATCCAGTTATTCGGTTTCTTCCTCCCAGTAGCCTGATGAATACAAAGAAGACCCCCTCGTCTTTTGTTTTAAACAGAACAAATCGATTTTTTACATCCTACAAATTGGTGTTTTCCATTGATTCCTCGGAATCCAAAAGATGATGTTTTCAATTAAACCACCAGATGATGTCCCATTACAATTTGAAGGGAGGTGCTTCAGGCAATACTGGAAAAAATCTGATCTGATATCAGACATTCAACAAGATAAGCAGGGAGTCATCTGGGATTTGCTAGCAATGTGCAGTATGTGGACCCAAATGGGCTGCTTTGCACCTTTCGCTTTACCTCTCTGAGAAATAGCCCTGTTGCCACAGCAAACCTATTTTAAATGATTGCAGTAAGTGCTCATTCTTACTCTGATGAGACTTTCAAGTCCACAAAGAGTTTTCCTAACAACAACCTGGTGAGTCAGGGAAATGCCAATTAACCCCCTTTCCCCAACAGGAACAGGGGCCCAGAGAGGCCAAGGAATGACAGTAAGAGGAATTGTTGTTTACATGGCACTTGAAGATTTACAAAGCACTTCACATACATTTCGGTTGCCCTGGGAAATTGGCAGGTATAGTACCTGTTCTTACATCCATTTGGCAGAGGATGAATCTGTAACTCAAAAGTTCATATAGCTGGCAGGTTTCAGAGGTGGGATTCGAACCCAGGGCCCCTGATTCCCAATCCAGAGTTCTCTCCAAAGTGGCAAGGGAGATGGGTTGATGGCTCAGATCTATTGTTCCATAGGAAGAGATGTGAAAGCAAAATACAATGATCTGCCTTCCAATGAAGTCACACTAGACACCTGTAAGGACAGATTTGCATTAAATCTGGATGAGAAGAAACCCCGTGGGGGTCTTCAGCTTTTGCCAGGGTTCATATCTTCTTCGGGGCCCTGGACACCTCAGGCTGTCATCCTGGGGAAGCTTAGGGACCCTTCTCAGAATTGGGCTTTTAGATGTCTAAAATACACAGGATTATAAAGTAAACCAATTATATGGAAATAACTGTCAAATGTTTAAAAAAAAAAGTTCACAAAGCCCGGGTTAAGAATCTGTTATATACCTTTGAATGATAGTTGCTTTGCTATTTTATGCCAACAGATGCCCCAGATCAACAACCCTGCTTTCCAGAGTGCTTCCTGTGAGAAGGTACCAACGTATCAGCAGCCTCCGAAGAAATCTGCTGAACTTCCCATCTGTAGCACAGTAATGTTCCCCATAGATTCCAAAGGAGAAATTTGGCCCAAATCTCTGTTTCGGATGTGTCGTTCGCCTCCGTGCCCCGCCTGTAATCTAATCTAGAACCCTCCTTGCTGATGCTGGTAGGAAATTTCATCAGTAAGCAACCTCGGCATATTATTCAGGCAAACACAAAGCCTTTGGAGGAACAAGCTGAACATGACTACCCCAAAGACAAATCTCCATGCCCTAGGTCAAAGGTTTGGAGAAAGTTCCCACATCTGAGGTTACCACGTCTATTCTCTAGCCATCCACTTTTGGCTACCAGGTCCAACACAGCAACAGAGAAGCCTGCCATTATGGTCCCCTTGATGTCCCTTCTTTAAGTAACATGTCATCTCATTTGGCTACCTGAGTATATACTGGTGAAGAAATGGAATGAGCCCAACACAGAATTCCATTTCTAATGTTTACAAAGATCCAGTTCAACTCAACAAATATTTATTAAGTGTCTACTATTTATAAGGCAGAAAGGGGGCAAAGGGTACAGAGAATGAGAGTTTTAGAACAATCTATAAATGCTAACCACATACTGCTGGAGAACCAAATCATGGCAATCTTGGCATTTTTTTTTTTTTTGCTGAAGCAATTGGGGTAAAGTGACTTGCCCAGGGTCACACAGCTAGGAAGTGTTAAGTGTCTAAGGCCAGACTTGAACTCAGTTCCTCCTGACTTCAGGGCTGGTGCTCTGTCCACTATGCCACCTAGCTGCCCCTTGGCATTCCTATAAATGAAACCAGAAAATGAGAGCAAGTTGTAGGTAAAAGGAAGACTGGTTCATAGGTTTGTTTTGGAGAGACAAATATTAGAGGTTGCAGAACTTGTGTTATTGTATGTCCAAAGGCAAAAATAACCATCCTTTTTTTATTTTGAGTCTAGAGGTCACATTCTTTTATTATTATTATTGTTAGTTTTTTTTTATTTACAAAACCTATGCATGGGCAATTTTTCAACATTGACCCTTGCAAAAAACTTCCGTTCCAACTTTTCCTCTCCTTTCTCCCATCCCCTCCCCTAACTGGCAGGTAGTCCCATACATGTTAAGTATGTTAAAGTATATGAAAATAACCATCCTTTCATGGGACCCTTAGTTTTCTCTTACTACAGAACTTATGACAAGGCCCTTGCAGAAGATAAGAAGGAAGAAAAAGTATATCAAGAGCTCACTCAGAATATCCAAATTAAGTCAATGTATACTTGGTCATATCAGTGTAAAGGTGAACATTAGTGAAGGATGATAAAAAATAGGGTAGAAAATATGACCTAGACCTAAAATACAGGAGGACAAAGGATTGTAGGTTCTTCAGGTGCCTCCCATCCATATTTCATGAGGACATTCTTTAAGGCAGTTGGGAGCAGCTTGGGGATAGTGCATACCCAATGATGTCACCAAATCACCAGATCTTAGACTAAAAAGGACAGATTAGTGATATGTGGTGGCATTGTCCAATCATCTTTCAGTTGTCTCAAACTTCACAACACCCCTTGGGGTTTTCTCGGCAAAGACACAGGACTAGTTTGCCGTTTCCTTCTCCGGCTCATTTTACAGAGGAGGAAATGGAGGCAATCAGGGTGAAGTGACTTGTCCAGGGTCACACAATTAGTAAATGTCTGAGGCTGAATCTGAACTAAGGAAAACGAGCCTTTCTGACTCCAGGCTCAGTGCTCTATCCACTTCATCACCTAGCTGAGAGTCATTTCCGAGGACATCTTAAGGCAGCTGGACTGCAGTCATATTGCCATAGTGCAACAGATGTCACAAATCACATGAATCTAGAAGAAAGACAGATAGTGAATAAGAAATGGTGGCATTTGTCCAATCATCTCAGTTGTCTAGGATTCACAACCTTGGTTATCAATCAAATAAATGGAAATTATAGGACGATGGACTGATAGTTCTCGCATTTACAGAGAAATGGAGCAATCGTGAAGGATGTCAGGGTCACACAATTAAAATGTCTGAGGCTGAATTAACTATGCAAAACGTTGCTCCAGGCCTAAAATCCACTTCTCCCTAGTGAGAGTCATTTCCAAATCACACTGAGTCCACATTAGAGCAAAGATCCAATAATTGAAAGTCAAAGAACTGAGGAAAGAATGACTGTGTTAATGATCATGCAGTGGAGAAGGGACATTATCATAAATGGAAATTAGAGATGAGAGCTGATCAGAGTTGCTTACAGCAAAGATCAATGGATGATGCACAAGTTAATGATCTTCAAAGATGCTAAAATCTGTCTCCATAGGTGTAGTCTCTCAACAGATCCTTGATGATTTGCAAGTCAATGGAAGATGACTGATTTAATGACATCAGTGCAGTGACTATTAGTAAAGTGACAGCTCACTAGAATGTGCCTCCAACAATGACTGGCATAGATGTCATCTAATGATTCACAAAGAATAAGGAATCTCTATAGGTGAGCTCATGAAAGATACCTTTAGTTTGCAGATGAATCATGATCATAAGTCAATGAGACTTATAGACCTCTAGAGTTGAGCTCCACAATGCCATCTTAATCTAGAGAGTATCAAAGATTCAGAATCATGAAAGATACTTCAAGATGACAAGAAATATAAGCTCTAGATTGTGATCCATCCATCATCTTTCTGATGTGTTATACAATGCATTAGTTAAATAACTCCTAAACAGCTCAGCAGTGAAGCAAAGGCCCAGTTTTGAACCCTGATAATCAATTGCTTATGTAATATAGCAGAGTCTCTGAAAAATCAAAGGGGCAGATCACCCCAAGGTTACTGGAGAGACACGTGGTGGATGTGGAGAGGCTAAAACAAATGATCCCTGAGGAACTGCACACGAGAGTAGCCCCAAAGAAAACACCAAAAACAGTAAGTAGCCCAAGGGAGGAGATGGGCCAGTCATGTAGTGAGAATGAAAAAGAACTCATGAGAGCAAGGTTCTCCTGAGACTCCTCTGACACACATGCAATGACCAGAGGTTTAAAGAAAGAGGTCCCACATATTGGGTGGAAGCCAGATGGGAGACTGATTGGATGACACGGTTAAGAGTCATACAGGATGGCAAGGCATAAATGTACTGCCATCTGTGCCCTTTCAGGGAATATTCATGTGGAAGAGATCATGGCCTTTTGGAAGTAGCAGGACAATCAAATAACCAGCTTTTATTAAGTACCTCTTGTGTATTACATACTATGCTAGGCTCTGAAGATAGAAAGACAACAGCAGTGAGGTAACAAATACAGTTAGCACTTACAGTGCCTGTGCCAGGCAATCAAGTATACTGTGTTGTGGATAAAATGAAAGCAAAAATAGCTCTTGCCCCCAAGGAGCCGAGTTCGATCAGAGGATCTAATATTTAGCCCCAAAAGGGACCAGGACAAAGATGTGTCTCATTTACACGTTCAGAGTTTCAAATGTGATTTCATTCTATACCTATATCAACTGAGGTTGGGGAGAACCTCCTCCCTCAAAATATACAAACAGATAAAAGAGAAACCCCAAGCAGCCTTAGTAAGGAAGGCCGCAGGAGCCGGCAGATGGGAAAGGGAGGACGATTCAAGGCTGGGTTTCATAACTCTTAAGTGTCATGGACCCCCACCCTTTTGGTAGTCTGCTAGCGCCCTTCTTAGAATCACATTCAAAAATTCATAAAAATAAAATACATGGGATTACAAAGGAAATCAATGATATTGAAACCTTTTTAAAACAAATCACAACGTCCAGGCTTAAGGGACCCTGAGTTGAGTCCTCCTGCAGAAGATGACATATGAGCTCCAACCTCAGTGAAAACAAAGCTCCTCGGAGGCAGAGAAAAGTGAGTATTGAAAGCATATCAAGCACGAGGGACAACCAGTGCAAAGGCATGGAGGTAGAGAATGAAATGTCTTATGAGGAAAAACAAAAAAAGTACCCCAGTTTGGCTAGGGGTAAGGGGAGGGGAGTAAGTGTTGTTGGAGGGCAGTAAGCGATGTTGCTGTTTATTTGTTCTTGAAAAAGAGGAGGAGAGCAAGGCTTGTTCAAGGGCAGTAAGTGATGCTGGTATTTGTTGTTTGTTGAAAAAGACAGAGGAGAGCAAGGCTTGTTGGAGGGCAGTAAGTAATGCTGCTATTTGTTGTTTATTCTTGAAAAAGACAGAGGAGAGCAAGGCTCGTTGGAGGGCAGTAAGTGATGCTGCTATTTGTTGTTTGACCTTGAAAAACACAGAGGAGAGCAAGGCTTGTTGGAGGGCAATAAGTGATGTTGCTATTTGTTGTTTGTTTTGAAAAAGACAGAGGAGAGCAAGGCTTGTTGGATGGCAGGAAGTGATGCTGCTATTTGTTGTTTGTTGAAAAAGAGGAGAGCAAGGCTTGTTGGATGGCAGTAAGTGATGTTGCTGTTTGTTTGTTGTTTGATCTTGAAAAAGGCAGAGGAGAGCAAGGCTTGTTGGAGGGCAATAAGTGATGTTGCTATTTGTTTTTTGTTTTGAAAAAGACAGAGGAGAGCAAGGCTTGTTGGAGGGCAATAAGTGATGTTGCTATTTGTTGTTTATTTTGAAAAAGAGAGGAGAGCAAGGCTTGTTGGAGGGCAATAAGTGATGTTGCTATTTGTTTGTTTGTTGTTTGATCTTGGAAAAGGCAGAGGAGAGCAAGGCTTGTTGGAGGGCAATAAGTGATGCTGCTATTTGTTGTTTGTTGTTGAAAAAGACAGAGGAGAGCAAGGCTTGTTGGAGGGCAATAAGTGATGTTGCTATTTGTTTTTTGTTTTGAAAAAGACAGGAGAGCAAGGCTTGTTGGAGGGCAATAAGTGATGTTGCTATTTGTTTGTTTGTTGTTTGATCTTGGAAAAGGCAGAGGAGAGCAAGGCTTGTTGGAGGGCAATAAGTGATGCTGCTATTTGTTGTTTGTTGTTGAAAAAGACAGAGGAGAGCAAGGCTTGTTGGAGGGCAATAAGTGATGTTGCTATTTGTTTTTTGTTTTGAAAAAGACAGGAGAGCAAGGCTTGTTGGATGACAGTAAGTGATGTTGCTATTTGTTTGTTTGTTGTTTGATCTTGAAAAAGGCAGAGGAGAGCAAGGCTTATTGGATGGCAGGAAGTGATGCTGCTATTTGTTGTTTGACCTTGAAAAAGACAGAGGAGAGCAAGGCTTGTTGGAGGGCAATAAGTGATGTTGCTATTTGTTGTTTGTTGTTGAAAAAGACAGAGGAGAGCAAGGCTTGTTGGAGGGCAATAAGTGATGTTGCTATTTGTTGTTTGTTTTGAAAAAGACAGAGGAGAGCAAGGCTTGTTGGAGGGCAATAAGTGATGTTGCTATTTGTTGTTTGTTTTGAAAAAGACAGAGGAGAGCAAGGCTTGTTGGATGGCAGGAAGTGATGCTGCTATTTGTTTTTTGTTGAAAAAGAGGAGAGCAAGGCTTGTTGGAGGGCAATAAGTGATGTTGCTATTTGTTGTTTGTTGAAAAAGAGGAGAGCAAGGCTTGTTGGAGGTCAGTAAGTGATACTGCTATTTGTTGTTTGATCTTGAAAAAGACAGAGGAGAGCAAGGCTTGTTGGATGGCAGGAAGTGATACTGCTATTTGTTGTTTGATCTTGAAAAAGAGGAGAGCAAGGCTTGTTGGATGGCAGTAAGTGATGTTGCTATTTGTTGTTTGTTGAAAAAGAGGAGAGCAAGGCTTGTTGGATGGCAGTAAGTGATGCTGCCATTTGTTGTTTGTTCTTGAAAACGACAGGAGAGCAAGGCTTGTTGAAGGGCAGTAAATGATGCTGCTATTTGTTGTTTGTTCTTGAAAAAGACAGAGGAGAGCAAGGCTTGTTGGAGGGCAATAAGTGATGCTGCTATTTGTTGTTTGTTCTTGAAAAAGACAGAGGAGAGCAAGGCTTGTTGGAGGGCAGTAAGTGATGCTGCTATTTGTTGTTTGTTCTTGAAAAAGACAGAGGAGAGCAAGGCTGATTGGAGGGCAATAAGTGATGTTGCTATTTGTTGTTTGTTCTTGAAAAAGACAGAGGAGAGCAAGGCTTATTGGATGGCAGTAAGTGATGTTGCTATTTGTTTGTTTGTTGTTTGATCTTGAAAAAGGCAGAGGAGAGCAAGGCTTATTGGATGGCAGGAAGTGATGCTGCTATTTGTTGTTTGACCTTGAAAAAGACAGAGGAGAGCAAGGCTTGTTGGAGGGCAATAAGTGATGTTGCTACTTGTTGTTTGTTTTGAAAAAGATAGAGGAGAGCAAGGCTTGTTGGATGGCAGGAAGTGATGCTGCTATTTGTTGTTTGTTGAAAAAGAGGAGAGCAAGGCTTGTTGGATGGCAGTAAGTGATGTTGCTATTTGTTTGTTTGTTGTTTGATCTTGAAAAAGGCAGAGGAGAGCAAGGCTTGTTGGAGGGCAATAAGTGATGCTGCTATTTGTTGTTTGTTCTTGCAAAAGACATAGGAGAGCAAGGCTTGTTGGAGGGCAATAAGTGATGCTGCTATTTGTTGTTTGTTCTTGAAAAAGACAGAGGAGAGCAAGGCTTGTTGGAGGGCAGTAAGTGATGCTGCTATTTGTTGTTTGTTGAAAAAGAGGAGAGCAAGGCTTGTTGGATGGCAGTAAGTGATGCTGCCATTTGTTGTTTGTTCTTGAAAACGACAGAGGAGAGCAAGGCTTGTTGAAGGGCAGTAAATGATGCTGCTATTTGTTGTTTGTTCTTGAAAAAGACAGAGGAGAGCAAGGCTTGTTGGAGGGCAGTAAGTGATGCTGCTATTTGTTGTTTGTTCTTGAAAAAGACAGAGGAGAGCAAGGCTTATTGGATGGCAGTAAGTGATGTTGCTATTTGTTTGTTTGTTGTTTGATCTTGAAAAAGGCAGAGGAGAGCAAGGCTTATTGGATGGCAGGAAGTGATGCTGCTATTTGTTGTTTGACCTTGAAAAAGACAGAGGAGAGCAAGGCTTGTTGGAGGGCAGGAAGTGATGCTGCTATTTGTTGTTTGTTGAAAAAGAGGAGAGCAAGGCTTGTTGGATGGCAGTAAGTGATGTTGCTATTTGTTTGTTTGTTGTTTGATGTTGAAAAAGGCAGAGGAGAGCAAGGCTTATTGGATGGCAGGAAGTGATGCTGCTATTTGTTGTTTGACCTTGAAAAAGACAGAGGAGAGCAAGGCTTGTTGGAGGGCAGGAAGTGATGCTGCTATTTGTTGTTTGTTGAAAAAGAGGAGAGCAAGGCTTGTTGGAGGGCAGTAAGTGATGCTGCTATTTGTTGTTTGTTGAAAAAGAGGAGAGCAAGGCTTGTTGCATGGCAGTAAGTGATGCTGCCATTTGTTGTTTGTTCTTGAAAACGACAGAGGAGAGCAAGGCTTGTTGGAGGGCAGTAAGTGATGCTGCTATTTGTTGTTTGTTCTTGAAAAAGACAGAGGAGAGCAAGGCTGATTGGATGGCAGTAAGTGATGCTGCTATTTGTTGTTTGTTCTTGAAAAAGACAGAGGAGAACAAGGCTTGTTGGAGGGCAATAAGTGATGTTGCTACTTGTTGTTTGTTTTGAAAAAGACAGGAGAGCAAGGCTTGTTGGAGGGCAATAAGTGATGTTGCTACTTGTTGTTTGTTTTGAAAAAGACAGAGGAGAGCAAGGCTTGTTGGAGGGCAATAAGTGATGTTGCTATTTGTTGTTTGTTCTTGAAAAAGACAGAGGAAAGCAAGGCTTGTTGGAGGGCAATAAGTGATGTTGCTATTTGTTGTTTGTTTTGAAAAAGACAGAGGAGAGCAAGGCTTGTTGGAGGGCAATAAGTGATGTTGCTATTTGTTGTTTGTTTTGAAAAAGACAGAGGAGAGCAAGGCTTGTTCGATGGCAGGAAGTGATGCTGCTATTTGTTGTTTGTTGAAAAAGAGGAGAGCAAGGCTTGTTGGAGGTCAGTAAGTGATACTGCTATTTGTTGTTTGATCTTGAAAAAGACAGAGGAGAGCAAGGCTTGTTGGATGGCAGTAAGTGATGTTGCTATTTGTTTGTTTGTTGTTTGATCTTGAAAAAGGCAGAGGAGAGCAAGGCTTATTGGATGGCAGTAAGTGATGCTGCTATTTGTTTTTTGTTCTTGAAAAAGACATAGGAGAGCAAGGCTTGTTGGAGGTCAGTAAGTGATACTGCTATTTGTTGTTTGATCTTGAAAAAGACAGAGGAGAGCAAGGCTTGTTGGATGGCAGGAAGTGATACTGCTATTTGTTGTTGGATCTTGAAAAAGAGGAGAGCAAGGCTTGTTGGATGGCAGTAAGTGATGTTGCTATTTGTTTGTTTGTTGTTTGATCTTGAAAAAGGCAGAGGAGAGCAAGGCTTATTGGATGGCAGTAAGTGATGCTGCTATTTGTTGTTTGTTCTTGAAAAAGACATAGGAGAGCAAACTTGTTGGAGGGCAATAAGTGATGTTGCTATTTGTTGTTTTGAAAAAGACAGAGGAGAGCAAGGCTTGTTGGATGGCAGGAAGTGATGCTGCTATTTGTTGTTTGTTGAAAAAGAGGAGAGCAAGGCTTGTTGGATGGCAGTAAGTGATGTTGCTGTTTGTTTGTTGTTTGATCTTGAAAAAGGCAGAGGAGAGCAAGGCTTGTTGGAGGGCAATAAGTGATGTTGCTATTTGTTGTTTATTTTGAAAAAGAGAGGAGAGCAAGGCTTGTTGGAGGGCAATAAGTGATGTTGCTATTTATTTGTTTGTTGTTTGATCTTGGAAAAGGCAGAGGAGAGCAAGGCTTGTTGGAGGGCAATAAGTGATGCTGCTATTTGTTGTTTGTTGTTGAAAAAGACAGAGGAGAGCAAGGCTTGTTGGAGGGCAATAAGTGATGTTGCTATTTGTTTTTTTTTTTGAAAAGACAGGAGAGCAAGGCTTGTTGGAGGACAATAAGTGATGTTGCTATTTGTTGTTTGTTTTGAAAAAGACAGAGGAGAGCAAGGCTTGTTGGATAGCAGGAAGTGATGCTGCTATTTGTTGTTTGTTGAAAAAGAGGAGAGCAAGGCTTGTTGTATGGCAGTAAGTGATGCTACTATTTGTTGTTTGTTCTTGAAAAAGAATGAGGAGAGCAAGGCTTGTTGGAGGGCAATAAGTGATGTTGCTACTTGTTGTTTGTTTTGAAAAAGATAGAGGAGAGCAAGGCTTGTTGGATGGCAGGAAGTGATGCTGCTATTTGTTGTTTGTTGAAAAAGAGGAGAGCAAGGCTTGTTGGATGGCAGTAAGTGATGTTGCTATTTGTTTGTTTGTTGTTTGATCTTGAAAAAGGCAGAGGAGAGCAAGGCTTATTGGAGGGCAGTAAGTGATGCTGCTATTTGTTTTTTGTTCTTGAAAAAGACATAGGAGAGCAAGGCTTGTTGGAGGGCAATAAGTGATGTTGCTATTTGTTGTTTTGAAAAAGACAGAGGAGAGCAAGGCTTGTTGGATGGCAGGAAGTGATGCTGCTATTTGTTGTTTGTTGAAAAAGAGGAGAGCAAGGCTTGTTGGATGGCAGTAAGTGATGTTGCTGTTTGTTTGTTGTTTGATCTTGAAAAAGGCAGAGGAGAGCAAGGCTTGTTGGAGGGCAATAAGTGATGTTGCTATTTGTTGTTTGTTTTGAAAAAGACAGAGGAGAGGAAGGCTTGTTGGAGGGCAATAAGTGATGTTGCTATTTGTTGTTTATTTTGAAAAAGAGAGGAGAGCAAGGCTTGTTGGAGGGCAATAAGTGATGTTGCTATTTATTTGTTTGTTGTTTGATCTTGGAAAAGGCAGAGGAGAGCAAGGCTTGTTGGAGGGCAATAAGTGATGCTGCTATTTGTTGTTTGTTGTTGAAAAAGACAGAGGAGAGCAAGGCTTGTTGGAGGGCAATAAGTGATGTTGCTATTTGTTTTTTTTTTTGAAAAAGACAGGAGAGCAAGGCTTGTTGGAGGACAATAAGTGATGTTGCTATTTGTTGTTTGTTTTGAAAAAGACAGAGGAGAGCAAGGCTTGTTGGATGGCAGGAAGTGATGCTGCTATTTGTTGTTTGTTGAAAAAGAGGAGAGCAAGGCTTGTTGGATGGCAGTAAGTGATGCTACTATTTGTTGTTTGTTCTTGAAAAAGACAGAGGAGAGCAAGGCTTGTTGGAGGGCAATAAGTGATGTTGCTATTTGTTGTTTGTTTTGAAAAAGACAGAGGAGAGCAAGGCTTGTTGGATGGCAGGAAGTGATGCTGCTATTTGTTGTTTGTTGAAAAAGAGGAGAGCAAGGCTTGTTGGAGGGCAGTAAGTGATGTTGCTATTTGTTGTTTGTTGTTTGATCTTGAAAAAGACAGAGGAGAGCAAGGCTTGTTGGAGGGCAATAAGTGATGTTGCTATTTGTTGTTTGTTCTTGAAAAAGACAGAGGAGAGCAAGGCTTGTTGGAGGGCAGTAAGTGATGCTGCTATTTGTTGTTTGTTGAAAAAGAGGAGAGCAAGGCTTGTTGGATGGCAGTAAGTGATGCTGCCATTTGTTGTTTGTTCTTGAAAAAGACAGAGGAGAGCAAGGCTTGTTGAAGGGCAGTAAGTGATGCTGCTATTTGTTGTTTGTTCTTGAAAAAGACAGAGGAGAGCAAGGCTTGTTGGAGGGCAATAAGTGATGCTGCTATTTGTTGTTTGTTCTTGAAAAAGACAGAGGAGAGCAAGGCTTGTTGGAGGGCAATAAGTGATGCTGCTATTTGTTGTTTGTTCTTGAAAAAGACAGAGGAGAGCAAGGCTTGTTGGAGGGCAATAAGTGATGCTGCTATTTGTTGTTTGTTCTTGAAAAAGACAGAGGAGAGCAAGGCTTGTTGGAGGGCAATAAGTGATGCTGCTATTTGTTGTTTGTTCTTGAAAAAGACAGAGGAGAGCAAGGCTTGTTGGAGGGCAATAAGTGATGCTGCTATTTGTTGTTTGTTCTTGAAAAAGACAGAGGAGAGCAAGGCTTGTTGGAGGGCAATAAGTGATGCTGCTATTTGTTGTTTGTTCTTGAAAAAGACAGAGGAGAGCAAGGCTTGTTGGAGGGCAGTAAGTGATGCTGCTATTTGTTGTTTGTTCTTGAAAAAGACAGAGGAGAGCAAGGCTTGTTGGAGGGCAATAAGTGATGTTGCTATTTGTTGTTTGTTCTTGAAAAAGACAGAGGAGAGCAAGGCTTGTTGGAGGGCAGTAAGTGATGCTGCTATTTGTTGTTTGTTTTGAAAAAGACAGAGGAGAGCAAGGCTTGTTGGAGGGCAGTAAGTGATGCTGCTATTTGTTGTTTGTTCTTGAAAAAGACAGAGGAGAGCAAGGCTTGTTGGAGGGCAGTAAGTGATGCTGCTATTTGTTGTTTGTTCTTGAAAAAGACAGAGGAGAGCAAGGCTTGTTGGAGGGCAATAAGTGATGCTGCTATTTGTTGTTTGTTCTTGAAAAAGACAGAGGAGAGCAAGGCTTGTTGGAGGGCAATAAGTGATGTTGCTATTTGTTGTTTGTTTTGAAAAAGACAGAGGAGAGCAAGGCTTGTTCGATGGCAGGAAGTGATGCTGCTATTTGTTGTTTGTTGAAAAAGAGGAGAGCAAGGCTTGTTGGAGGTCAGTAAGTGATACTGCTATTTGTTGTTTGATCTTGAAAAAGACAGAGGAGAGCAAGGCTTGTTGGAGGGCAATAAGTGATGTTGCTATTTGTTTGTTTGTTGTTTGATCTTGAAAAAGACAGAGGAGATCAAGGCTTACTGAATGGCAGTAAGTGATGCTGCTATTTGTTGTTTGTTCCTAAAAAGGACAGAGGAGAGCAAGGCTTGTTGGAGGGCAGTAAGTAATGCTGCTGTTTGTTTGTTGTTTGTTCTTGAAAAAGACAACAGAGTAAGGATTGTTGGAGGGCAGTAAGTGATGCTGCTGTTTGTTACTGAAGCCATTATTTCTTGAGTTGGTTGTGAACTGGATTTAAGGTAGGCAGAGCTGCACAATAGTGCAGTGAAATATCAGCTTCACTCTGTCTTTCAGACAGTGGTAGGACAGAAGGTACTGAGAGGTACTGAGGATGACAGTGGAGCTGTGCTTCCTAGAGATTCTGTGCAGTGAAAATAGAAAGGGAAGCCAGTCTAGGTATGGGGACAGTCTGTGCAAAGACTTGGAGGTGGGAGATACAATGTCAAATCTAGCAAACAAGTTCAGTTGGAGGATTGGGGTTCAGAATAGGAATTAGGACTAGATTCATATATATACCAGAGTCATTTGCATAGAGATGACCGTTGATCCCAATGGAACTGATGGATTCAGCAAGCCAGAGAACTCCCACAAGAGAGCCCTGGGGGAAACCCATACCAAAGGAGGACAGAGTACCATGGAGGAACAAATAGTCAGTGTCAAATGCTGCATCCAGGTCAAGAAGGATGAGGAATGAGGAAAGACCATTTGATCTAGCAGTTAAGAGTTAAATGGAATCTTGGAGAGAGACATTTCAGTCAAATAGAGGGTCTAAAGTCACAGTGAAAGGGGTTGAGCAGGGAGTGGCTCATCAGAATCACGGGCAACCATGATTTCAGAGGACTGATGATGAACCATACTCCACAAATGTCATGGCTTCAGGGTGCAGAGCGAGACAGACCCTTTTAGACCCAGCAATGTGGACGTTTATTTTGCTTGAGCAAGTACATTTATTACATGGATTTTTTTTCTTTTCTTTTAAATTGGAAGCAGTGGGTTGGGAAGAAAAAATGAATGCATGTTAATTAAAATATAAAATGAAATGATAGATAAGGAAGAAGTGAGTGGGAAGTGAGGAAGTGAAGGCAATGTGATTAGATATGAAGGAGATAAGATTGACAACTATTTTTTTAGTTTGTCCCTGAGAAACAGGAGAGATGAAACAAAGCTTCTTAGACCATAAGGTCATGTAACTGAATGTAGGGGGTCGTAAAAAGTTTGGCAACAACAAAAGATTTCTGAGCAAAATGACCAGAAATTAATTCAAAAGCAAATATGTAACGAATCTGAGGTGTTTCTGGCGGCACTTGCTCATGCTGTATCACGTGACTTCATTGCAGTCTTGGTTCCGAACACACAATATGCACACTTTGCAGCGCACGGGCACAGATGCTGTCAGAAACACCTTGGCTCAGATATAAGACAGGGCCACAGAAAAATTTCTGAGGAAAAAAGTGGTCATGAGTGGCAAAAGTTTAAGAAGCCCTAGATTATAGGAAGATAACCTGTTCAGATGGTGGGTTTTCTAAGAATAGGGAAGACCTGCATATGTTTGGAGGTAGGAGGGAAGGAACTGATGAGAGAGAAAAATGAGCCAAGGGAGAAACCCCCAGAGGAGAAAAGAGGTTCTGTTTTGTTGAGCACTTCCCGAGTAGTGGTAGTTATTTGTTATTATTAGCAGCTATAATAACAGTAATCATTGCTAGCATTTCTATAGTATTTTAAGATTTGCAAAGTACTTAACATATATCATCTCACCTGATTTTCCCAATAACTCTGTGAAAGTAGGTGTTAGTATCCCAGTTTTACAGATTAGGAAACTAAGGTTGGGAAGAGTTCAACTGAATTGTGTCTGAGAAAGGATTTAAACTCAGTTCTTCCTGCCTTCAGTTCTATCCAATGAGCCACCTTCCATCTGGAAGCAGCAAAGCCTTAGTCTTTAAGCTAGAACATCTGTTCATGATCTCTAGGTTGAGCTATAGGGACATAGGTATGGTCTGTAGTAGTGGTACAATCCCTAAGGGCTGCTCCCCATATCTGAGAGCCCATTTCTCTGCCTCGTTTTCCATAGGCCACTTCCTCTTTCCTTCACTTTTGGGTATAATCTGTCCAAGGCATTTAGGGAAAGCCAAGGGCATTACTTGGCTCCACTGGGAGGGCTGAGGGCTGAGGCGGTTTGCAGATTCTGGGCCTAGAGGAAAAATCTTTACAGATACTCTCCTAAAATCTACCTCAAGGAATCGAACCAAGATCATCCAAACTTGAGGGGTCACCCATTTGGAAAATTGAGGGGTTAGCTTTATTGGCAAAGGTGATCTGAAAAATACAAATAGTGAGTCTTTCACTTAATTCTGATATTCCATGTTATTTGAACAAGGCAACATCTGCTAGTCTTGTGGCTATGACTTTTAAACATGTATGTAGCTCATCAACTAAACAAATTGGTGATTAAACAGAGAATTTAAAGACTTCCTGTCCTTGCCATATATGATACAAATATGTTTGCTCTTAAGTGAATGGTTCAAAAAGGCAGCCGGGAATGTTGTCTTGCCGAACCTTTCCAGATACATCAGGCGATAGGCAGGCCACGTGTGGGCTGCTAGATCTACAGACATTCCAGCTAACGGCCCAGATTCAATCAAGGTCTCTGTTATCTATACCAATGATTGGCCGCCTCTAGGCTAGACGCCTGGATACCTCATTGTCTGTGCACAAGTGGAACTTTTCATGAGCCTTGCTAAGGCACCTCAAGATGCCCAGTATTCCCACAAAAGGGCGCTAAGGTTGAGAATAATAACAATGGTAACAACAGTAATACCTCACATTTGTGTAGTGCTTTAGGATTTACAAGGAAACAGTCAATTTCCAGGTCGGGAAGTCTGACATTAGAAGTAAACCATAAACTTAGTTTCCCTAGAAGCAGGCGATCTCCAATCAATCTCAAAATGCACTGATTTAATTGGAAATTTGAGTTCTTGGAAGAGAAAGAAATGAATTTTAATAGTGATGCTTATACATTGTCTCTTAAATAAAAGCTGCCTTCAAATGTGATCTGCAATATTTTCAAGTACTCAAATCAGTTAAATTTGATTGGGGAAACTTTGCAGAGACTCACCCAGCACAATCAGGGAATCCCAAGCTCTATGTCCTGGGAGCAGGCAGGTCTCTGATTCCGGGTTTCCTTTTTGAGCACCCCTAGAATCCTGTAGGAAGAGAAGGAGGAAGTCAAAGAGCATCTGAGAACATACAATCTGACTCACTTCCATCAGTCCTGAGAAGTTCACATTACCCTGTCGTTGACCGATTTCTATTTCCTACTTCCAGGGGTGGGGGGTGCCAACTCTGGAAAAGCTTTCCCTAAATGCCTTGGACAGATTGTACCCAAAAGTAGGTGAGAAGTTTGAAAATGGCCTGCCTGGAGAGTCAGCCCATTCTAAGACTGAATCGTTTATTCTTCCCAGTTATTAAGTATAGAAGCACAGGGCTAGTTCTTCAGCACTTTATGCAACAACAATAACAATAATGAGAAGTGGCATTTATATTTTGATGTTCAGTCATTTTTCAATTGTGTCTGAATTTTTGTGACCCCATTTGGGGTTTTCTTGGCAAAGATACTGCAGTGATTTACCATTTACTTTTTCAGCTCATTTTACAGATGAGGAAACTGAGGTAAGCAGAGTGAAGCGATCTGGCCGAGGTCACGCTGTTAGTAAGTGTCTGAGGCTGGATTTGAACATTTGACATTTATATAGTGCTTTACAAACATCGTCATATGGGAGCTTCCCTAAATCCCTATGAGACTAATAGGATACTAGAGTTATTATTTACCTCTCCCTTTACAGATGAAGAAACAAAAGCTCAGAGAAATTTGCTGAGCCACACGTGGTCACACAGCCAGTAAATGGAGAGGCAGGATTAGCCCATTTGAACCAAAGTCTTTATAATTTTGACTTCAGCTCTTTACTCATTATGCCATAATTACATCGGGGAGATTGACAGGTCAGAGGATGGATCAGATGAGGATTTAGGGGAGAGCTGCTTCTACATTCCCACAATGCCTTGACATTGGGCAGTGGGAATCGAGCACACCTTCTCTCAAGGAGTCTGTAGGTTAGAGTGTACCAATAGGTGAAGGGTAGGAAGTAGCTCCCCAAAGTCACCAGAGAGATTTAGTGTCCAGAACTCCTCTCTAGGTATCCATTTCTTTCTAGGTGAATAAAGCTCAACTCTCTCCTTCTGGTTTGAGCAATCTCCCTTTGTCATCTTTCCAGGGCAATGACAAGCATGAAGCCACGTATAGAAACTTCAAGTGGAGTTTACATAATAATAAAACCAAATCAGCTCCCTATTTGTGTTGCTACCTGTCTGTACAGGGCACTATCCTGGGCATGCTACAAAGTAGTTAAGCCAGATTCCACCCCTGACCTCTTTCTAAAAGCAGAGCTCGAGTTGTGCTCTGTCCCCAAACATTTTGAACTCTCATACCTTTGTCATGAAAACATCACCGAATTCATCTCCTCTTCTTCCTTAGCAATCCCTTAAAGTGCTTAGTATCGTGACCATTACTTTATAATGACTGGTCAGGAAATATGAACTTACTCAAAGTAGAATTAAAATAGGCTATTTTGCAAAGTGTTTTGAGAAATAATTGGGGGAGGGTGGTAAATAAAATGCCAGCAACACACAGATGCTTCCCGTGGACCATGATAATTACACAAAGTAGCCTGCCCAAAGTGGTTATTCAGATTTCTTGGAAGAGAAAGAAATGAATTTTAATAGTGATGCTCCTATATTGTATCTTAAATAAAAGCTGTCTCCAAATGTGATCTGCAATATTCTCAAGTACTCAAATCAATTAAATTTGCAATGCACATGCTTAGAAAATATCATATTTCAAATGTCTGAAATATTGCCATGAGATTTTCCAATATGATTCTATCTAGTTTGTTTACCTGATAAGCTGATGGTGAAGTAAGCTAACAATGAACTAAAGGTACAGAAAATCATCTACCATATTCTTAATTCCATGAATCCCCTTAAAAGGTTCAGGTGAACATATTAGGCACTTTGGGGAATTGCTATGGAAGAAAATATGGTTTCCATGCTACCGAGTCCAAATCCTGGTCTTATGTCACCCTGGGTGTCTCCAGTTATTGCTATTATTAGTGCTTCAACGGAGAGAGAAGTTAGAAAATTCTTCAAAAATTGAAGTCACATGAATTTAAAAATATATAACAAATTCTTTGTTATAAGGGATGACTCTCTGGGAGGGAAGGGATAGAGGAGGGGAAATATAAGTGACAGAAATATAAAACCTATCAAGAGTATTCAGTACTCTGGTCTGTTTGGGTAATGGGCCAAAGGAAGGCGATAGAATGGTTGAGCAAGTGAAACAAAACCAAAAAGACTTGGAAAACACCAAGAGACAAACCCACAACGAACCCATAAAAGAGAAGATGACAAAGAAAATAGATAACAAAGAGAATGATTTGAAAAGAGTGACTGTCACCAAAACCATTTGGTATTGGCTAAGAAATAGATTAATTGATTAGTGGAACAGGTTAGGTTCACAAGACAAAATAGTTAATAACTATAGCAATCTAGTATCTGACAAACCCAAAGATCCCAACTTTTTCGGATAAGAATTCATTATTTGACAAAAATTGCTGGGAAAATTGGAAATTAGTATGGCAGAAACTAGGCACTGACCCACACTTAACACCGTACACCAAGATAAGGTCAAAATGGGTCCATGATTTAGGCATAAAGAATGAGATGAAAAATAAATTAGAAGAGCATAGGATAGTTTACCTTTCAGATCTGTGGAAGAGGAAGGAATTTATGACCAAAGAAGAACTAGAGATCATTATTGATCACAAAATAGAAAATTTTGATTATATCAAATTAAAAAGCTTTTGTACAAATAAAACTAATGCAGAAAAGATTAGAAGGGAAACAATAAACTGGGAAAACATTTTTACAGTCAAAGGTTCTGATAAAGTCCTCATTTCCAAAATATATAGAGAATTGACTCTAACCTATAAGAAATCAAGCCATTCTCCAATTGATAAATGGTCAAAGGATATGAACAGACAATTTTCAAATATTTCCATTCATATGAAAGAGTGTTCCAAATCACTAGTGATCAGAGAAATGCAAATTAAGAGAACTCTGAGGTACCACTATACACCTGTCAGATTGGCTAAGATGACAAAAAAAAAAAAAATAATGATTAATGTTGAAGGGGACATGGGAAAAACTGGGACAGTGATACATTGTTGGTGGAGTTGTGAATGAGTCCAACCATTCTGGAGAGCAATCTGGAATTATGGCCCAAAAAAATGTGCATACCCTTTGACCCAGCAGTGCTACTACTGGGCTTATATCCCAAAGAGATACTAAAGAAGGGAAAGGGACCTGTATGTGCCAAAATGTTTGTAGCAGCTCTGTTTGTAGTGGCCAGAAGCTGAAAAATGAATGGATGCCCGTCAGTTGGAAAATGGTTGGGTAAACTGTGGTATATGAATGTTATGGAATAGTATTATTCTGTAAGAAATGACCAGCAGGGTGATTTCAGAAAGGCCTGGAGAGACTGACATGAACTGATGTTAAGTGAAATGAGCAGAACCAGGACATCATTATATACTTCAACAACGATACTGTATGAAGATTTATTCTGATAGAAATGGATTTCTTCGACAAAGAGAAGATCTAACTCAGTTCCAATACAGAATCAGCTACATCCAGAGAAGGAACACTGGGAAATGAATGTAAACTGCTTGCATTTTTGTTTTTCTTCCTGATTTATTTTTACCTTCTGAATCTAATTCTTCCTGTGCAACAAGAGAACTGTTCGGTTCTGCACACATATATTGTACCTAGGATATACTGTGACATATTTAACATGTATAAGACTGTCTGCCATCTGGGGGGGGGGGTGGAGGGAGGGAAGGGAAAAATCAGAAGAAAAGTGAGTGCAAGGGATAATGTTGTAAAAAATTACCCAGGCATGGGTTCTGTCAATAAAAAGTTATAATAAAAAAAAGAAAGAGCTGAACTAGCAAAGAAAAGAGTGACTGGAATAAAACAGAATTAGTCAGAAAAGGCTTGGGAGGAGTGTGTTTTAAAGGTGTTAAAAGTGAATTCATAGCTGTCTGGGGGCACGTGAAGGACGGTTGTACCTCTAACAGATGGAAAATGAGGAGACTCTGAGGTTCCAACAGGGAAGATAATGAATTTTGATTTTGATGTGCTTAGTTTCAGTTGTCACTAAAATACTCCAGAACGGATGGCTCCTACTCCAATGAGGAATATCAGAATGAAGAGATGGTTAGAGGTCATGGCTGAACACGCAGACATGAGAGGCATCTGCATACAGGTGGTAACTGAATTCACAGAAGCCAATAGACTCCCCAAAGGAGTGACAATAGAAAGAGAAGATAAAACCTTGGGGGAGGAAGGGGGATAAACACTCAATTAATAGATGTTGTGCATGTTAGATTCGGCAAAGCCCAAACTAAAGGAGAGGTTAGAGAAATACAGGGAGAGTCAGAAGAAGAGGTTATCACAAAGTCAGAATTAAGCAAGAAAGTACTTTAAAAAAAATGCCAATGGAGACAGTGAGCCAATGGGGTCAGAAGGTCCAGATACGCAAGAAGAATTATGGAGAGAACCTGTTAGCTTTGGCCAGTTTTAAGTCATCGATGGCTCTAGCAAGGTAGGTCTGAATAAAGAAATAAGGAGAGCAAAGATGAACATTTCTTTTGAATAATTTCTGAGGGAGGGGTTGACTGAGCCCTCATTGGCCAGTCACCCCATAATATGGGCAATAAGAGTTTGGTAGATTCCATCTAGAAACATATACCCCCAATGTGTCCCATTCGAGGGGCTATTTAATGTGATAGATTCTCAAAACCTGAAGAGTTTAAAGAGGATTTCTCTGTCAATGTTTCAATTTAGAAGAATGGATCTTACAAAGTCATTTGAAGAAGTTTCCATGACCACCCCCTCCTAAACTACCTTTACCTGGAAATTTTCCAGCACAGGATAGAAAGCTGTCTGCCTGGAATGGCTTAGCTCCCCAAAAAGATGGCCTCTAGTCACTCCTTCCAAGCCTAGAGTCCTACAAAGAAGTGGAATTTGCATAAAGGTGGTCCACTTATCCCAGTCCCCATTTAAGGCAAGAAAGATTTTCAAAGCCCAGTCTCCATAATGCAAGGCTTCTGTCTGGTGTTATTCTTTATTCAACTGACAATCCAAGTCAAAAGAATGGCTAAATAGGCCCTGCTTAGTAAAGCAAAGGCAGCTGGGAGCAAATCAGACTGGCAGCTTAAAGAGCAAGAGGCCAGATAATTGCCAGCCTCCAGAACTGCCACCCAAAAGGTACCCATCCAGACCCTGAGTGGCAGGCTCCTTCCTGCCCCAGAGCTGGGCACTTTGCCATCACAGGGGCAACAGTAATGTCCCAAAGGACAGCCCGATTGAAATTTAGGGCTCAGTGTTGACCTGAGAAATGTGATTTTCAGTTGTAATAAATCACTTTTTTCTTATTTAATAAGAAAGACCTCCAAGAAATTATGAAAAGAAAAAAAAGCCAAACCAGAAGAACCGAGTCCACCCCCCCCCCCAAGTATGTCCATATAAGAGGAAAAGTGAGTGAGAATGAATGGAGATCTAGAGGGAGTAATGGGAAAGGTAAGCTGGTTTATGCATTGAAAGGAATTAATTTATGTGTAGATGGTTATTTAAAAAACAGCTAATGAAAGGTAGTGTCCAATTATGGGACAGAGGTGCCTCAGAGTTAATAGGACTAGTTCCACTTCTTAATTTCTCAGGCCTTAAAGCAGCCCCCTAAGTCTGTAAGTAGCAGAGGAGTCCCTGAACTGCACTGCCAGGGGAAGTTCCTTCTTCCGAATATCCCTCCACCAATGAAATCATAGATCTGGTCCCCCATTTTCTCCTCTTTCCAAAGTACCAAGAAAGGCTAATAACTTATGGTGTAAAATAGTACTACATTTACAATAAATCACTAAAATGGTTTATGACCCAAATATCAAGCTCACAGAAGCAATTTTTTTTAAGAAATCATTTTAGCAAAAATTTTTAAAGAATTAGTCATGGTGTGACAAAATGAGAAAGAAGAGCCAAATAAGAATTCTATTTCTCAGATGAAAGGGCATGGACCTTGTCACTTAAAATGTTCTCCTTAATTTATTCTGCTTATTCAATGCAGAGCCAATGACAGAACTCTGTTATCCATTCCTTTACAGATATCTACTAATGATGATATTTCTGGATTCAATCGATCTCCAAATCCCCGAGTTCACACCTAAAAATACCAACATCATAATCTCCTTCAGATAGCCCACATGTGTCACATTTCCCATGAAAGGTGTCAACTTTGTTCTCCAAGAACGTGCAAGAAATCCCAACCACTGAGCATTTCCAGATTCCCTCCCCACACTGTCCGAAGTTGTTGGCAAACTCGATTTCAGTGAGAAAGGACAGGTAGAGAGAGGGTTTCTAGCTTGTTCCCATCAAAACTCTTGTGCCTCTTGCCTGAATGTGACTTCCTTTACAGGCTCTGCATGGTTGATGTCCTAATGCAGTGATCTAGGCTTTGAGATGAAGAAATCAGTTCATTCATAGACCAAGTAGAAAGCAAACAAACTTTATAAGGTCAAGTGTATATCTGGGAGGATTTTAAAAGTGGTGCTGATGGAATGAGAGAAGGGAGAGCTAAAACTCCATGATCAGAAATCGATTGAGGATTATCTTGCCAGCCTTCTACTTAGAAATAGCAGGAAAGGTTAAATAGAAATCTGAAGAAGACATCACTTGGAGATGGAGGTCTAACCGACGGGTCCATTTCCTAAAATAACGCTGTCTCCTGCTACGTTTTGCTCTTTGCTACCTCGTTCATTTTACTTCTGACCACTTACAGAAGGAACTGCTACCATGTCTTTGTACAGTAACTACATGAGGCTAGATCATATGTAAGTAGGTGCACAGTCTGTGGGGAGCAATAAAGCTTTGGTTTCAAATCAAATGATAGGCAAAGTACAGAGCAAGGAGACTGAACACAGGGCAGGCAGAAGGGCAGAGGTGTGCGTGTGTGTGTGTGTGTGTGTGTGTGTGTGTGTGTGTGTGTGATGTGTAGGAGAGGTTTGAATGTTACATTAATGCCCCTTTCTCTTTCTTTTCTTTCCCCTCCCCCAAAGGGGGAATATTCATTCTGAGAGAATTCTGAATAGAGCTGAAGCCAGAAGATTATTGAGTAAATTAATAAATTACGCTTTAGCTTGCACTTCAATTTCAAAAACCAAATGTTGGTTTAAGTAACATTTTCTACCATCATCACAGGTGTTCTGTATGAAAATGTCAGCTGCTCCTGACTCCTCCCTGTGAAATTCCTGACTTAAAATCCAGACATCAAGTAAACTTATTAGTGTGTGCTAATGACTGCTAATCAAAGCACAACCAATTAATTAGGCAAATGGTATAGTTGGTTGAAATGTAAACAACAACAAAAAACCCACTTAGGAATCAATTTGCTTGTTGTTTTTTTCCTAGTGGGACATGAATTATATTTCAGAAGTCAGAATCATACTACATAAGCCCATCTCAAATGACCAAGTACAGTATTCCTCATAAACATCTTTGAGAGGCCTGGAAAAGGCTGAGAGCCTTAAGAAAAATGAAGCTTCTGGTCAAAGAAAAGGAAAAAAACCCACAAAGTGTCAGAACAAGCATTTCTACACTATCAACTTTTGATCAGTGTTCCCGAGGCAAGAGGTTCTGCTCACTAAACTTATTTATTACTGACACAGTTAATCCCTAAGAAACAGAGTTATTAGATTATTATCATTAAAATTGTTATCATTCACCTGCCTATAGTTTCTAAAAGACTTTAAGGCACTTAAGGTACATATATCCTTAGGTCCTTGAAAAAGCAGCCTATCAGTGCTTAGAGTTCTGGAATTGGATTTGGGAAGATCTGAGTTCAAATCTCATCTATGCAAAGATGTTATCCTTCCAGATGTCCCTTCAGCAACTCTAAAATGATAAAGTACAGATGAGTTGCAGATATGGATTGTTAGAGGGAGTCTCCATACCCTCCCACCGATGAAAACAGCTACTCAGACAGGAAAAGTTCAAAATGCTGCTCTTTGCTTTCCAAGCAAGAGGAGATTTTGAATCCCTAACAAACCACGTCTTCCTCTATTTCTTCAGTACTGTGGACACAATCATAGAATCTTGGATTTGGAGCTGAAAGGGACTTTCAAAATTATTTGGTCCAGCTTCTTTACAGATGCGGAAACCGAGGCTTGAAGAAGCAAGAGGATTTTGCCTATGGTTTCCCAGCAGTGGGGAAAGCAGGGCCAGGATTCCAATCCAGATTTTCTAACCTTCGAACCCAGTGTGCCTTTCACTGTACGCCCCATTGAACGAGAGAGTTCTACTGGCAGAGAATTTGAACTCCTTTGGGGATGGGTACCTGGCCCTTACCTGAGGCAGGACCTTTGCCTCAGCCAGTACAGCCAATGGATTAATCGGGCCATGAGTGGGGAAAAACTAAAGGAGGGCCATTCTCCCCAGTAACACTAAATAAAGGAAGGTGTTCATTCCTTCTTTCTCCTCAATGTGATCCAAAGTTTCTGTGATCCAAGCACCTCCACTAACTCGCCACATTCCAACCTTGCCGAGAGCATTTAGAGACGTAGATGCTTGTAAAAGGTACCTAGGAACACACTGATTTAACAGTCAAATAAATGGTTCCAGGATATCCAATGTCATGCCCATGCTATGGAGAGGATCTCCGGGTCCAAAGTTGTGAACCAAATCATAGCATTTCAAGCCCAAGGGAAAAAGATTGACTGACCCATCTCTTTCCTTTTAAGGGGAAGTGAGCTGCCCCAAGTCACATGACCAGTTACCAACACCCCACATACCATGTTCCTTCCTCCACTCTGAACCCATTTTCTCCTAAAGATCTGAGATACTGATTAATTCAATTCCACGCATATTTAGGTGAGTAACTGTGCCGGGTTGAGCACTTTACTTCAATTATGGAAAGGACAAGTATTATCACTGCTAATGAGCAAAATGACTACCGTTAATGAGTTAAAAGCTCTGCATTTTACCTATTTATCAGGTTGGCTAAATAAAAAGCACCTAGATCTTTGATGTTCTTTGTTTGCCATTTTAGAGAGCGAACGTTACACACACACACACACACACAGAATGTTTCAAAAGTTTTAGTACAGTTTTACATGCAGCTTAAAATAACATCAAAACACTTGGAAGTGTGTGTGTGTGTGTGTGTGTGTGTGTGTGTTGGAAGTCTACTCAGGAAGATGGCCTTGTGTGGAGATTAGAGTGCAAGGCCTCGGACAGCTTTTCAATCCCATGATTCTGTGAGGGTGTGACCACCAGGCCAGATGAGTTCACGACGGGCTCTCACCTTTTTCCCCGTCTTGGGCAGTTGGAAAACGCCCATCTTTCCTGCCCGGGCCCAGTAAAGAAGCCAAAGCTGCCCTCGGCTTCGCTGGCTCCAGTTCCGAGCCGGGCCATCGCTTACCTCCGGCTTCGTAATGAGTGCTACAGAAATCGAGGCGCGGGATCAGCGGGCACCGCACTAAAGGGCGCTACGTTTCCTCGGCCTCCATTAATTGTCATTTTCCGTCCCTGGCCGCTAAGCGCCAGAGCGGGGGAAGTCACTGGCCAAGCCTTTTTCCCTTTAAGCTCTTTGCTTCCAGCTGGGAGAAATTTACAAGCGAACTTGGTAATTTCATGTTTGGCAGGGACGGGGGAGAAAATTCCCTGAAAGACCGGCCCGACAATAGCAGCCTTCCCCACTCGGCTCCCAACGGGCGAGGCGCATTTAAGCCACATGCCGCCTCTTAATCACAGCATCGCCCTCGTGGCGCATCTCTGCCCGGCCCAGAAGTGCAGCCACTCTCCCTTTGAAAAGTCCCGCACACGGCCCCGACCAACTGATGGCATTTAAGTAGTGTCTTGCCATGAGCCCGTAGGAGTGAGTGCCCCATCACAATAGTGGCGTGTGTTTTTCTGGGACTTGCACCTCCAGACCTCTAAGAGAAAGCCGCCGCTGCTGCGAAGCGGGGGCTTCTTGTATATAGAATACATTTACATAAAAGCATGTTGGAGGCTGTAAAGTGCTATGTAAATGGGAGTTCGCATTATTATTACGACCCAAGAACGCGAGGGGAGTCATTTAATAGCAATTCATTAAACTCCATTGGCTATGCAAACACCATCAGCTGACCTCGTTAAATCCGAAAAGTTCTATTTCTTAAGCCCACAGACAAACCGAGCTGCCTCCCAGCCCAGAATATCTTCCACTCCTTATGTTGGCTGAGAAAGGCTGAATCTTAATGCTTCGGATTTTGATTATTCCCCGACATCTTTTCCCCCCTTCTCCCCCCCAACACACATTTACTTTATGTTTTTCAAATACAGAGATTCTCGGAAACCACGGCTTTAAAAACCTAAGCCCATGTTAACATCAGTCTGTCTTCCCAGATACTACTGTAGAGGGGCATCTCCTAAATTGCTTTACCCTCTAAGACCCCCCCCAGCCCAGCCCGCCTAGCCGCTGGAGGTTTGCATCCGGAAGTTTAAGCAGAGTAGGTGTACCCAGGCGGTCCCGAACATCACAAGAGTCACATGCCCTCCACTTCGATGCCCACTCCAATACTATCCCAATGGCAGCAACTCATCATCTCAATGACTTCTCAAAACTCACCGGGGGAGTCTCTAAAGAGTCATTGCCGCCATACGGCTCCCAAAGGCCCGACGTCTGGGGGTTCCCGGGACTCGGCCCAAAGTCTGATCCATCACAGGGATGGCTTCCCTGACATCTCGCCCCTACCCATCACACCGGTCTCCGAGCTGTGCTAGCTAATCCCCTTAGACCCTGCCAGTATCCGGGCCCCATCCTTCCATTGGGTCACTCGCAAACTTACAAGAAGGTAAACTCTGCCTTTGACAGCGCCTTCAGCTTCGTCTCCTTTCTCAGGGGATTCGAGCTAAACAGCTGACTAGATCCCAACGGTGTCTTGGCTTGTCAAATTTCCTGGAGAGATTCAAGTTGCAGCCCTGATTGGTCCCCCATGTTGCTTCTTCTTTTTTTTTCCTGCTGCTGCTGCCGCCGCTGCTGCTGTGGTTACTTAACTAAACATGCCAGTCAGCGCTCTGGAGAGGGCTACCTGCGCCCTTCCAACTTTTGTGCCAGCCTCGGGGAGCTGCTACCAGAGCAGGAGCTGAGGGATGACTTCAGCTTGCCCAACGAGCCTTAGCTGAAGCAGGTCCTCAGAAGAAGGTGGAGTTTCTAGCAAAGCCCACACAATGGGCTCGAGTGGTCACAGAGGCACACTCAAGCTGTGTTTCAAAGAGCCTTTCATTACAAGAGGAAAGCGGCCAACAGCATCCCAGCAGATCCCCAAGAGCCCTTTCTCCTTGAGACATTCTGGGGCTCCGGCCCCGAGGCAGGCAGAACCCTGGGGAAGCCCCCACACCTGCGCCCCCTCCCCTCCCGGCAGCCCCCAGCCCCCAAGACGGGTTCCTTTTCAGTGCGTACTTGCCCAACGTGAGCGGGGCTACTCACCCAGCGCGCTGCGGGCGGGCGGGCGGGCGGGCACCGGTAGCTCTTAGTCTCGTGCCAGGCTCCTGCCAGGGAGGGAGGGATTCTGAGACACCAGGCAGGGCTCCCCGTGTCTTAAGGGCACATGGCAAGAGGGGAAGGGGGGCGACCGGCCCCCACCTCTTCCCTCCCACCCCGCTTCCCCTTGGCCTGTCCTGCCTGCCTGCCCCACTGTCACAAAGCCCGGGCACCCCCGGGGCCAAGACGAGAGGGCGCTCCTTTTTTAGAAAGATACTTAGAGAAAGCGAGGGAGAAAGGGGGGGAGGCAAAAAACGGGCTCCCCGCTGTCCAAGTGTTTTTACTTATGAAACTCCACATTTGCGACGTAATCTGCCCGGACCGGTTGTGTAACTAACTCCCGCCCATCCTCCCTCCCTCTCTCCCTCCCTCTCTCTCCCCGCTGCGCGCTCTCCGGCCCTCCTGCGCGTGTGCCCTCCCCCTCCACCCCCAAGCCCGCGGGGAGCCCGCGCCGGCAGCACCCCGGGGGGGCGGGGAGGCTGCGGGAGCACGAGGCCACCAGCAGCCTCGGAGGCCGCCCGGGGAGCTGCGCCTGCTGGGGCCTGGTGACGGTGCCGGGGGGAGGGGGGGGCTGCAGCTCCCCGGGACCGGGGCGGGGGTGGGGGGGGGGGGCAGGAAGAGGCGTCGTAGCCCTCGGGCTGCCCCCCGCCGAGGCGCTGGACTCGGGCGCCAGACTTTCTTCCCCGGGCCCGAGGGCCGGGGCAGGGACTCCAACCCAGAGCGGCTCGGCCCCTGGCCCGACCCCCCGGGGTGGAGCGGGGCAACCGAGACCCCGCTAGGAAAGGAAGCCGGGCGGCCGAGCGAGCCGTGCACCTGGCGCCCGCGCGGACGGACGGAGCGGCGGCCCCGGCTCAGCTGGCCCGGGCGGGGTGCCGCCCAAAGCCCAGGTTGCCGTCAAGGCGAGCGGCCGGTCCCCGCCGCCGAGGCCGGCCTCCGGCCGAGCCGCCCGCCCGCCCACGCTCAGGAGAGCAGAGGGGCGCCGGGGAAGCGGGGCCAGACTCCCAACTCCCAACTTGGGGGGCAGTGCGCGCACCGAGCCTCAGCCGCGAGGCAGCCCCGTCCAAACTTAGCGGCCCCGCTCCTCGGAGCTGGGCGCTGACCGGAGTCCTTAGGCGGACTGGGGGGGGGGGGGGGGGGGGGGGGGGGGGGGGGGGGGGGGGGGGGGGGAGAGCACGCGCTCTTAGCCCAAGCTCCCCGCCGCCCCCCGCCCACACCGCTCGGGCCGAGTGAAGCCTCCGAGGCTGCCTGCCGCCAAAGGCCGTGCCAGCCGGTCCTCCGTGCCAGCTCCTGTCCCGCTCACCACCTAGACGCGACTTTCGCACACATTACCATCTTCCAAACCAGCCGGTCTTGGAGGCAATTAGGCAGAGAAGAGCATGAGTCATCGATTTAACATTTTCTATTTCGTTCCCTTTGGCTCCCCCCTTCTCTTATAGGGGTATCGGATTTCTTCTTCACCCACTTCTTTCCATTTTCACCAATGACTGGTTTTAACCCCGGCCTCCATTTTTCCTTCATTTTCTCTCACTCTTCTATATTAATCAGAGAGGACCTGCCAGGGCATAGCCATGGAAGCGGGGCCAACCACAGATGTGCTCAACTTTGAGGAACTGTGGGTAGGCTCCAAGCCACCACCCTTATCTGCTTTTCATGGTTGATTACCATGCATTGTTTGTTTTCTGTTACTGGAAGCGCCACGTCTGAAAGGTGTTGGCAGAAGTGTCATTTTCTAGGGAAATTAGACATATGACCCCTAGAGGGGTTTGCAGCCCTCAGTTGCTGCTTAGAGGCTTAAATAGGCATGGGGCGGAGCCATAGAGAAGCACAGACCTAATTCTTGATGTGCCATCCTTCTCAAGAAATCATGATCCTGGATTGCATACCCAACGTAGAGCCTCTTTGGGTTTCAGAGTGTGGACAATCCCCAACCCTGTAAAGGAACAGGGGCACCACAAATCACAGGATCTCAGAAAGTATCCCCAAAGTCAACAAATATCCAAACTAGAGCTCATTCTCTTTCTCCCCAAACTCACACTTCCCTTGAACTTCTGTTTCTGTCAAGCATCCTTCTTGATGATGACTTGATGACCAAGTCACTTAGGCTCAAAACATTAGTATATCTTCAACTCCCTACTCTCCCTTCACATAGATAATAATCCATTTCCAAGTCTATTGAAACTCCTCCACTCCTCCCCATAACATCAGATCTCTTACTTGTGCTCCTTCAGACAGCTGCTCCCTCGGTCTAAGCATTTGTCTCCTTGGACCTGGAATACTGCAAAAATCTTCTCATTAGTCTCTGTGCATTTCTCCCTACTCTAGGTCATTCTCCACACAGCTACCAAAGTGATTTTCCAGAATGAAGTGAGCATGTCACTCCCCTAGTCAATAAACACCACGGCTCTAGGATCAATCATAAACTTCTCTGGATGGCATTTTGAGCCAACTTGATGGCATAGTGGAGAGAGTGCTGAACCTGGAATCAGGAAGACATCTTCTCGAGTTCAAATCCAGCCTGAGACACTCACTAGCCGTGTGATCCCGGGCAAGTCACTCACCCTGTCAGTCTCAGTTTCCTCATCTGTCAAATGAGCCAGAAAAGGAAATGGCCAGCCACATTAGGATCTCTGCCAAGAAAACCCCAAAGGGGACCGTGGAGAGTCTGATGAACTGAAATGAGTAAATAAGGGAAGCCAGGAGGTCAGTAGTTGGAGAATTTGGCACTTAAGAACGTCATGATTTGGTGCGCTTTTACTTTTCTGGCCTAATCGGATATGACTCTTCTTCCTGTGCTCACTGGCTTTCTTGCTGTTTCTCCCATAGTATACTAGCATACTGCATCTCCCATGTCCCTGTCTTTCTGTTTTCCATGCCCGAGATGTTCTTCCTCCTCACTCACACCTCTTCCAATCCTTTGTTTCAAAACATACCTTGTGACAAATCACCCCTGAATGAACCTTTCTTCTGTGTGCCTCTCCCCTCAGAATTACTCTTATGCATTTCCTATATATTCTTATATCAAAAAGTTTTCTCCCTTGATAAAACCTACATTTCTTAAAGGCAGGCACTGCTTCATTTTTGTCTTTGTGTTCCCAGCACCTGGCATGGAACCTGACACATAGTAGGTAGTTAACAACTGTTTCTTGCTTTACAGATGAGTGGATGTCAGAAGACATCTAGTCTAACCTGTGACTGAACGAGATTTCTATCTTGGTCATCTAGCTATTGCCCGGAGACCTTGAGTCTTCAAGAAGGCAAAGTCCTTACTTCCCCAGACAATCTGTCCCACTTTGGGATGACTCAAATCCTTAGGCAGTTTTTCCTTCTGTCAAGCCTTTCTTTCCTCCTTTGCAACTTGTACCCATTGCTCTTAGCTCTGGTCTCCTCCCTCACCTTTCCTGTCTTAGTATTTAGCTGAACTTTAGGATCCCTTTTGGCCATGTTTTTCCATGCCTAGTGTTTAAAGATTCTTATTGCATCTGCAGCCACTCGGCACAGAGCTGGTGAGGGCACAGAGCTGGTGAGGGCACAGAGCTGGTTGCTAACTCACTTTTTTTCCCCTTCTTACTTTTTTTTATGATTTTTTATTATAACTTTTTATTGACAGAACCCATGCCAGGATAATTTTTTACAACATTATTCTTTGCACTCATTTCTGTTCCAACTTTTCCCCTCCCTCCCTCCACCCCCTCCCCCAGATGGCAAGCAGTCTATACATGTTAAATATGTCACAGTATATCCTAGATACAATATATGTGTGCAGAACCCAACAGTTTTCTTGTTGCACAGGGACAATTGGATTCAGAAGGTAGAAAAAACCTGGGGAGAAAAATAAAAATGGAAACAGTTTACACTCATTTCCCAGTGTTACTTCTCTGAGTGTAGCTGCTTCTGTCCATCATTGATCAATTGGAACTGGGTAACTCACTTTTAATTGTGAATGCCCACATTCCTCAGAGAGCAACAGGGGGAAAGTTTTTCCCCTAAAGTATGGAACATATTAGAACACATTAGACATAATCAACATGGGTAGGAAATATGATTAATGGGTCATGCAAAGAGATCTTCTTTGGGAAGATCAATAAGCTAAAGATAGACCATTGGTTTGGTTTGGTTTGGGTTTGGTTTGATTTTTACATTTATGGTTTATTTTTTACTAATCTTTTCTTTTTAAATTTTGAGTTTCAAATTCTCTCCTTCTCACCCCCTCTTTTACCCACTGAGAAGACAAACAAGATGATATCAGTTGTACATGTGAAATCATGCAAAATATATTTCCATTTTAGCCATATTTTTTTAAAAAGCAAGAAAACTAAAGTACGTGAGAAAATTATACTTCAATATGCACTCCGAGTTCATCAGTTCTCTCTCTGGAGGTGGATGCCATTTTTTTCATCCTGAGTCCTTTGGGATTGACTTTGATCACTGTAATGATCAAAGTAACCAAGTCTTTCACAGTTGATCAATGTTCCAACATTGCTATTACTGTGCACGATGATCTCTCTGTTCTTCTCACTTTAACTTGCATCAGTTCACATAGGGCTTGCCGTGTTTTTCTGAACCCCCCCCCACTCTGATTTTCAACAAGACAACAGTCTTTTATCACAATCTTATGCCCTAACTGGTTCAGCCATTTAACAACTGGTGAGCATCCCCTTGATTTCCAATTCTTTGCCACAACAAAAAGAATGGCTATAAATATGTTTGTACATATAGGTCCTTTTCCTTTTTCTTTGCTCTCTTTGGGATACAGACATAGTAATAGTATTGCTGAGTCAAAAGGTGTGGATATATATCATATAGCCATATGAACCTAGTTCCAAATTGTTATCCAGAATGGTTGGACCAGTTCACTACTCCATTGACAATTCATTAGTCTACTTGTTTTTCCCTCATCCGTTCCAGCATTTGTCATTTCTGATGGGCGAAGGTGGCACCTTGGAGTTGTTTTAATTTGCATTTCTCTAATTGATAATGATTTAGAGAATTTTTTCACATGACTAAAGATAGCTTTGATTTCTTCCGAAAACTGCCTATTTACATTTATCCACACTTAACACCGTACACCAAGATAAGGACAAAATGGGTTCATGACCTAGGCATGAGATTATAAATAAATTGGAAGAACATAGGATAGTTTACCTGTCAGATCTGTGGAAGCGGAAGGAATTTATGACCAAAGATAGAATTGACTCTAATTTATAAGAAATCAAGCCATTCTCCAATTGATAAATGGTCAAAGGATATGAACAGACAATTCTCAGACAAAGAAATTGAAACTATTTCTAGCCATATGAAAAGATGCTCCAAGTCATTATTAATCAGAGAAATGCAAATTAAGACAACTCTGAGATACCACTACACACCTGTCAGATTGGCTAGAATGACAGGGAAAGATAACGCAGAATGTTGGAGGGGATGTGGGAAAACAGGGACACTGATACATTGGTGGTGGAACTGTGAATATATCCAACCATTCTGGAGAGCAATTTGGAACTATGCTCAAAAAGCTATCAAACTGTACATACCCTTTGATCCGGCAGTGTTACTACTGGGCTTATACCCCAAAGAGATCTTAAAGAAGGGAAAGGGACCTGTATGTGCCAAATGTTTGTGGCAGCCCTTTTTGTAGTGGCTAGAAACTGGAAAATGAATGGATGCCCATCAATTGGAGAATGTCTGAATAAATTATGGTATATGAATATTATGGAATATTATTGTTCTGTAAGAAATGACCAGCAGGATGAATACAGAGAGGCTTGGAGAGACTTACATAACTGATGCTGAGGGAAATGAGCAGAACCAGGAGATCATTGTATACCTCCACAACGATAGTGTATAAGGATGTATTCTGATGGAAGTGGATTTCTTCGACAAAGAGAAGATCTAACTCAGTTTCAATTGAGCAATGATGGACAGAAGCAGCTACATCCAGAGAAAGAACACTGGGAAATGAATGTAAACTGTTTGCATTTTTGTTTTTCTTCCCGGGTTATTTTTACCTTCTGAATCCAATTCTTCCTGTGCAAGAAGAGAACTGTACAATTCTGCACACATATATTGTATCTAGGATATACTGTGACATATTTAACATGTATAGGAATGCTTGCCATCTGGGGAGGGGGTGGAGGGAGGGAGGGGGAAAGTCAAAACAGAAGTGAGTGCAAGGGATAATGTAAAAAAAATTACCTAGGCATGGGTTTTGTCAATAAAAAGTTATAATTATGAAAAAAATAAAATAAAAGGACACTAAAAAAGAAAGAAAGAAAGAAAACTGCCTATTTATAGCCTTTGATCATTTTTCATTTGGGAAGTGGCTCTTATTTTTATAAAACTCAGTTCTATATCTAATTGAGAAATCAGGCTTCTGTCAGACAAACTTGCTGTAAAAATTTTTGATCTTACTTCATTGTCTAAGGTGCCTTTCAACAAAATGTAATTTTCTCATTATCTCTTAATTAGGTTTATTTTTTATTTTGCTTTGAGGTCACGACTGCTACCTTTGTCTTTTTTTTTTTTTTTTTTTTTTTTGAGTTTAGCTGAAGCATATTCAATTCTGGTCCAGCACTTTATTTTAGCTCTGGGTGTGTCTTTCTGTTTTGTGTGTCTCTCATAAGCAATGTATTGTTGAATTCTTGATCCAATTCATTCTGCTCTCTGCTTTCATTTTATGGGTGAGTTCATCCTATTCATACTCACAGTTATGATAACCGTGTGTTTCCCACCATCCCATTTTCTTCTGCATCATGAAATTAAAACACTCTTGCTCCTCGGAAGGAAAGCTTTGGCAAATCTGAGAGCATACTAGAAAGCATAGACATCACACTGCTGACAGAGGTCTGTTTAGTTCAGTCTGTGGCTTTTCCATTAGTATTATATGACTGAGAGTTGGACCTTATTAGCTGAGCACTGCAGGATTGACGTTTCCAAATTGTGGTGCTGAAGAAGACTTCTGAGAGTTCCTTGGATAACAAGGAGATCAAATTAGTGAAATTAATTCAGACTGTTCTTTGGACGAAGCTGAAGCTTAAATGCCTTGACCGCAGGACTCATTGGAAAATACTCTGATGCTGGGAAAGATTGAAAGCAAATGGAGAAAGGGATGAGAGAATGAGATGGAAGAAATGACCATGAGTTTGGACAACCTGAAGGAGATAGTGGAGGATAAGAAGGCCCCATCAGGATATGGGGTCAAAAAGAGTCAGACACAACTGAACAACATTTTCTTCTCTTTCTTCTTCTTTCTTTCTTTTTATTCTCTCCCTCTTCAAAAATCTATTTTCCTCTAACTACTGCTTTTTCAAATCTGTCCTTCCTTTTATCATATTCCCCTTTCTTTTATTCCATTCCCCTCCAATTTTTCTATTGAACAAATGATATTTCTGTACACATGTGAGTGCATATATATATTCTCCCCACTCTGTACCAATTCTGATGAGAGTGCACCTCAAGCATTGACCACCACCCCCATTTCCCCCTCCATTGTAAAAAGCTCTTATGTGCCTCTTTTATGTGAGAAAAATTTCCCTATTGTACCTATCCTTTCCCCTTTCTCTCTCTTTATTCCTCTTTCTCACCTCTTCATATTTTTGGAAATCATTCTAACATAACAGACTCACAACCATGACCCCTGTCTATGTAAATTTCTTTTAACTGCCTTAATAATGATAACATTCATAGGAGTTATGTGGATCATCTTCCCATATAGGAAAAGTAAACTGTTTAACTTTATTGAGACCCTCAGAATTACTCTTTCAGATTTATCTTTTTATGCTTCTCTTGAGGCTTGTGTTTGAGTGTGAAATTTTCTATTCAGTTCTCTTCTTTTCATCGGGAATGCTTGAAAGTCCTCTATTCCACTTGACTCTTCCAGGTTATTCTTTTGAAGATTCATTCCAATGAGCATTTTTCTTTGAGATTTTGTCTATAGTCGTTTTCATGTGGTTTTTGTCTTCTGAGTTTGTGTCTTGGTCTTCCTTGGCTCAGTTCTTGGTTTTTGGTTGTCCAACTTCCCAACTTATTTCTTGACTTTGAACTTTATGTTAAAGTTGGGTTCTGCTCACTTGGGGATGGGGAGACACTGTCCCAAGTTTCAGGATTTTTCATACTGCTGTTTTCAGGGCTAGTTCCAGGAATCTGCAAGTTTTCCATGATTCCAATGTGTTGTATGACCGTGGGAGCAGTGTGATCCCAACACTTTGGTCTTTACCAAGGAAGGGCCCCTGGTCCACTAAAGACACAAGTGCTAGCATTTCTCTTGGCCTTGGAACTGCGACCAGGGCCCCTGCTCCCTTGCAGTCACCAGCACTCTTCTCCACCCTTGAACTGTGACCCAGAATTAGGTATGGGCAATAGAGTTGCCCACTCTACTCAGTTCCAGCAAAGCATCCCCTCTAATCTCTTTCTGACCAGTTGACTGGCCCCTTACCATCTCTGGGTGAAGAGCTCCTGAAGCTGCTGCTGTTGTTGCTACCACATGTGTGGGCTCCAGACAGACTTCCACCTAGTGTCACAAACTTCTCCTGCCAGCCTCTTTTTTTAGACTGGAAAAATGTCTCAAGTCAATCTTGCGTTGTTTCGACCACTCCACAATTTGAGCTGAACCTTTATTGTAAAGTTTTTTGGAGGGGAATGCTGAGAGCATTCAACTGGTTTGCCTCTAGTCTGCCATCTTGGTTCCAAGTCCTTTGTTGACAAAGGCAAATTAGTGAACAGAATGGAGTATGGTTAGGTATCAGTGGAACTACAACCTATTTTGGGGTAACCAGAATAATTATCAGAGGAACAAAAATTTCATACAAAAAGAATGATCCCCCCAAAATCTAGGGGAGACGACCCGGGGGAGAAGTTATCTCACTACTTTGGCCAAGGAATATTTTTTGAAATTTTTGAAATATTTTTGGAAGCAAATAACCATATTTCTTAATAATTTGCACTACCCACTTCTGCAGTGTTGGAGGGAAAGCCCTTTGCAGACTTTGAGGTGCTTTAGAAACAGGAGGGTAATAGAGGTTATTCTTGGGAGAGAGAAGTGTTATATTTTCAGTGTGAGCATTTACACTTCAGAAATCAGCAAGTGCCACAAATTGGGAGTCGAATTAATGGTTTGATGATTGTGTGGACTAAAGAAAGTGATAAAGAAATGCCAATAATGTAGATTAAGCTTCAAAGTGTGTTGTGATTATATTTTTTTTCCAGAGCCAGTTGTTAAACAATTACTAGCATTTGGAAGAGAAATGCAAGCTAATGTTAGTATTCTTTTCCCCAAATGTATCAATATCTCAAGGGATCTCCTTGAGTTCCTATTGCAAACAGCTAACAAGCCCTTTCTGTTTTCTCATCCTGTAGGATGCTGGCCCATATGTTCCAATAAATCCTCCATCAGGAATCTAGATGACGTGCTGGAGTCCTTGCTTTAATATTACAGGGTTACCAGTGCAACATTTAGGTCATCCTTATTTCTTGACTGGACATTTTAATTCATGAAGATGTGAGGGGATACTGGCTCTCTGCTATGAAATGTCAGTCTTGGGAAATTTGCTTGTTGTTGGGGAAAAAACTCAGGCTTTATTTCATTTCCTAATGTCTGCACATGGGAAAAACAATTTGCCTCCTAGTATTTACATGCTATAACATATATATGTGTGTATGTATATGTTTGTATGTAAATATACCTGCCATATTTTGATATTATAACAAATCACATTTGTAAAGGTGTTTTTTTACTTTATTAGATATGGTCTCATCTGGTATCCAATTTGATCCCCACAAAAGCCATGGGGCTTAAGTAGGCCAGGGATGTCATCCTCATTTTACCAAATAGGGGGAAATTAGGGCACATAGAGATTAAGAGCCTTACCAAAACCTATACAAAAGGTCCAAGATAAGGATGGAACCAGAGCTCATGTGACTCGGTCTTGCTCCCAGGCCAGTCTTCTTTGTTTTCACTAAAACATATTGCAAAGGGGAAGAGAAGGGGAGGGCAGGGGAGGGGAGAGAGGGGGAAAGAAGCGAAGAGAAGAGGAGGGAAAAGAAGGGGATGGAAAGGAAGGGGAGGGGAGGAGAGGAAGAGAAGGGAGGGGAGGGATGGGAAGGGAAGGGAAGGGAAAGTAAGAGAAGGGAATGGGAAGGGAAAGGGAAGAGAAGAGAAGGGAAGGGAAGAGAAGGGAAAGGAAAAAGGGAAGGGAAGAGAAGAAAAGGGAAAGGAAAAGGGATGGGAAGAGAAAGGAATAAGAGAAGGGAAGGGAAAAGTAAGGGAAGGGAAGAGAAGAGAGGGGAAGGGAAGAGGAAAAGGGAAGAGAAGGGAGGGGAATGAAAAAGGGAAGAGAAGGGAAGGGAAAAGGGAAAAGAAGGGAAGGGGAAAGGGAAAAGAAGGGAAGGGAGGGGAAAAGAGAAGGGAAGGGAAGGAAAGAGAAAGAGGGAAGAGAAAGGAAGGGAAGGGGAGGGAAGAGAAAGGAAGGCAAGGGAAAAGAGAAGAAAGGGAAGAAAAGGGAAGGGAAGAAAAGGAAAGGGAAGGGAAGGGAAGTGAAGCAATTCATCCCTGCTCCCTCCTAAGATGCTGCCACACTTTAGTTTCCATTAAGTTTTCTTAAGTTTCTCAGGATGCCCATAGAACCACAGGACAAAAAGAATCTACAGGGGGCCTTACACTTCTTTGGCATGGATGTGATTGGATTCAAAAGAGGATGAGCCAAGGAGCTATTAGAGTTCATGGAAAACTTGACTTGCAAGAGCGTGGGCCTCGTGGTATCATCAGATTTTGAGCTGGTGCCAGCCTGTCATTATACATGGAGGTGAGCACCAGCTATAACAAGAGAAGAGCAGTGTCAAGGTCCCCCAGGCAGAAAGGAGGAGAGCCGGTTGGCTAATTCTGAATCCCATGGGGCCACCATTGGACCACACTGCTTTTTTACTACAGCACCCTCAGGCACTTCACCCAGAATTCCCAAGGGATGTGGTTCTACAACTAATTGTAATCATTTGCTCCAGTGTTGAAGGGAATAATCTTAGCTGAGGAAGTTTTCACTGGACACATCGCTTTCTGTACTTGGTCAATTTTGTGACAAGTTGCAAAGGCCCTCAGCAAGTCAAAAGCACGCTTGCGTCCTGGGAAAGCACTAGAGTACTGGGCTACGGAGATGCAATTTCACATCGCCTGATCTTAACAAGCATCTACCACATTAGCCAGGACCCCTTCCTATGTCGACAGCACCGAACTGACAATGGGAAGGTGGCAGGGCTGGCAAATCTCTCGCCCTGCAACACTGAGGCTTCCAGCCTTCCAGGACCTCTCCCTGGGATGGCGGCTTCCTCAGCGTCCTGACCGTGTGGCCCGGAAGCTGGGCTAGCTCCATGCCCAACTCGGATCCGGAGCCCAGATGGGGCCAGATTGGAAGCTCTTCAGTACCCGGCGAGAAATAAACGAGTCACTAGATTGCTTCAGTCAGAACCCAGGGGGTTGTTCTTTTCCCAGTGGAACTCTGTGGCGGTAGTTTTCAATGGACCACACTGAGTGGTAAATATTGCAACCTTCAAGCACTTTCAACAGGCTCTTGTCGTTCAATTAAAACACTTCACCAGAGAGTGCCATCTGAAATCGCCAGGAAATAATCATGTGAAATAAGTTGTTTAACAAGAATGGACATGCAAAGAAACTTCACAAAGCCTGTTCCTAAACACAGAAGCCCAAAGCCCTTTCCTCTCTGCCACTGACTCCTTTTCTTAGCTTTAAGCACTTTATTTGGCGGGTTTGGGTGGCAGCCATGGGTGGGAAAAGGTGATGCTCTCGTGGATGAATGGAGTAGTTGTCGCTTGTGGAGCAGATCACAAGCCATAAATTAGCTTTAATTATCAAGAATTATTAAGAATGATTTATGACTATATTATTATACAATATGCAATGATATGATATTCATATTAATTTATTATTACATTAGATTGATAATTTAATTGTTAATCATTGAATTAGATAATTTTATGATTTCACAATTTCAAGGGAAAAAAAAGAAAGAAATCCAACCCAAACTACACTGGAATCATCCAATGCATTAGTCCAAAAAACCCAAAAATATTAGGGTACCAGGCTGAATTATCCACTTGATTTTGCCAGTAGACACCACCCAGTCCCTTTCCAGACCCTTGGGGAGGTCAGTACTAAAAACTTCATCTCCTGCTTAAAGCTCCCAGTCCTTTAGCAGCCGCCCAGGGCTATGTTTCCCTAAGCTAATATGATAATACTGGGTCTCAAAGGAATGCAGCTTTTGCTCAAAGTGCTTTCTTGTGCTAAACAAATTAATCAATTCATTTAATCCTCTCCCCAGCACTGCTATTCAGGAGAGTTCTTGGAAACAGTTCCCAGGCTGCACTTAGCAGAATAGATGGAAGGTTGCCCTTGAATCTGTTGCTTACTTAATAGTGCTCATCCACTGGCCCAGAAGATGGCTTCCAAGGGGCAGGACAGTGAGCCTTCCTCTCTCCGGGTCACATGTAGGCAATGGGGTTGGTGATCTCGGAGAGCATCACATGCACCCCCGCCTCCCAGTACGGGGCTGATGGGAAAAAACCTTTTTCTTGACAATAGTCTGTTTCCCAGTGCTGCTGCTCTTCTTTCTCTGATCTAGAAAGGGGCAGTGTCCAGGAAGGGGAAAGAAATGAATGGGGTGAAGGAGAACTGGCTCACCAAGAGAAAAGGCAGGGGGAAGATCCCAAAGCCCACTTTGGAAGCTCGAGGTAGCAGGCAAAGCTTTGTCAGTTGTTGAGGTTACCGCCTCTACGAGAAAATTTGAAAAATTACCAGACGAGTTGTTTTCTTTCCCAGCATGTCCTCCTCTTTAGCTTGAAAAAGAAAATTGGGCTCATTAACTCGAAGTAACAACTCTCTTCTGCCTTGTTGTTTGGCATGGTATTCACTAGCACAGGAGAGATAAGAGTCAGCTTGGTTGTTTTCCATGGAAAATTAGTACAGATGCCAATTGTTCAGATATCTAGGGTTTTACACTCGACAATGGTATATTGAGGATGGGCAGCATTATGTGAATAAGAGTAGCCCTCCTTTAAACTTAAATAAGACTGACATGGTAGTACATTAGTGGGTACCTAATCATGGCAAATTTTCATTCGTATTTATCTGGGCAAGAAATGGAAGGCGCAGAATGGTCCGAGAGGGCTCACAAGTCTCAGAGCACTTGGAGTTACTGTCCTCGATCTTGTTTTTGAGTATCCAAAACAGATGACTAGATCCGTAGTTGGATGGTGTGAATCTGAATCCTGATTGCGCAGCTGACTGCTTCTACAACCTTCAATCAAAAGGCATTTATTAAGCTCCTATCATGTGCTAGCATCATGCTAATAATAATAATAATAGCATATTATGCTAAGCTCTAAGGATGGAAAGAGAAAAATGAAACAGTCTTTGCTCTAAAAGAGTCTGACTTACCTTATCTGTAAGATGACAGGGTCAGGATTTGAACATTAGGCCAAATTTCATAAGAGGAAACTTAACAGGAATAAAAGAACTCAAGTTCCAAATAATCAACTTCAAGAGTACTAGATGAGGGAGCTCTGACTAACTAGAGTTCATCAACAAAGGATCCTGGGGCTTTTGTGAATGGCAAGTTCAATAGGCGCCCCCAAGAGGTAATGTAATCTGAGGATCGCCTCTCTGTCTTCTGCTTCTACGAACCTCATGTGGAGTAATGTATTCAGTTCTGGACACTATGTCTCAGGAAGGACATTAAGAAGAGCAGAGTTCCACAGGAGGGCAACCAGGATGAAGCAAAGGGATTCAAGGTCACGCACTAGAAGGATCAACTGAAGGAAGTGGGCACATTTAGCTTGCAGAATAGACTTGCATGATAGCTGTTTTCAAGCATCTGAAAGGTTGTCTAGTGGAAGAAGGAATAAATGTATTCAGTTTGGCCCCAGAGGACAGAACTAGGAATCATGGGTAGCAGCCACAGAGAGGCAGATTTAGAGGTGATGTGAAAAATAACCACCTAAATGTGACAGCTATACCAAAGAGAAATGGAATGGCTTGGAAGGTCATGGGCACCACCTTGCAGGATGACCTCCAGTTGACGATATTGTAGAGAGGGTTCTGGCCTAGAAGGGCCCTTCCAACTCAGAAATTCAGTGATTCTATGACTAGATAACTTCTGAGCTGCCTTCCAAATATAACCCAATGCTCCTTTGAACAACATATGGAACAAAGAACAACAGGTGTGGCAGCAATTAAAAAAAAAACACCCTTCGGTTCCAAAGAGAAGGCGCTGAGAACAGCTTTTTCAAACAAAAAGCTGCCCTCTTAGTTCTCATCTACTGGACTTAGAATGTAATCCAAACTTTTTTTTTCTAGCTTCCCCTACAGAAGCAGGACATGTCCAGTATACACAATGAACAGATTTAAGAGACAATTTCTTAAGACAGTTATTGGGTATAAGTAATTTCCCTATTTCCTTTTGCAAAATACTTAGATGACAAGCTAGGAGGGTGACTTATTCTGGGAATAGAGACAAGCAAGAGGAGTGATGTTTCTGGGAGGTCATTAACTTTAAAAGGTAAAACTCCACAGGGCTTGTGTTCTTCCTTCTGTTATCGGATTGTTGCAATCAGCTTAACATGTTAACAATCCTTCTGTTTCCAAACCTTGAAGCCTAGCAGGAGTCAGAATAAAGGGGACCTGACCAGCCTTCTCCTACAACCACATGCAGCTGAAGAAGCTGTCACCATTCTTTGGGCTCAGACATACCTCCTCAGAGCCTTGGAGAGTTGTGCAGCCAAAAGGCTTAGCCCAGAGAAAAAAAAAAATTACTTACCCAACCACCCTCCCCCCCCCACGGTGAGTTTGTGCAGAAATGGGCCTGAAGCCCGGCGGGGGTGTGCTGGAGAAAGCTCCAACATAGCTGACTGTTAAATTTCCTGTGTGGGCATTTATACCTCACTTATCGGCAGAGGCTCCAAATCAGGACTCGATTTATTGTTTTGCTTATTGCTGGACTTAAAAGGGTGCTGGAGAAAATATCCATAATGCAGATCAAACATAAAAGTATCTCTTCTGCATATATATATATATATATACATATATACAAAAACATATATATATATATATATATACACACACATACATATACACACATACACAAAGAGAGCTGGTTGTTGAACATTTATCAGCAGAACTTTCACATCTTCTGACTCTTGCCCAACACTCTTTTCCATTATACAACACTATTTCTTAACTCCTATCCTAGGGTGAACAGCCAAAACTTGATTATCTATGACCAACTGGCCTGATCCATCTTTGCTTGAGATCCCTGTCCTGGGCTTCTGGTCTACAATTTATTCACAAACCCAGAAAATCCACAAGAAGCCATGAAATTCATTAACCGTATTTGCCTTGAATAAAATTTGCTGACACTTAGCAGGTGAGGCAGCTGGCCGTGGGTTCTAAGCAGGCAGAAATCCTGGGAGGGGGAAGTAACAAGAGCCTTCTCCTCCACATGGTTCCACAAGGCAACCAATATTGTGCCCTGCAAACCCCGAAGGGGTACACGAGAGTTAAACAATCCATTTAATTGTTTTGTCAAAAATGTCAGCAACATCGGCACAAAACAGGCAACAGCCTTGTTGGGGTTGCAAAATGGCATTTGAAACAACCCTGATGAAACAAAATGACTACACTGGCTAATTATGGAAGTTTACTCCTGGGTAAATCACTTGCCGTAGCTCCCTCTTTCTCCGTCCCTCGAAGGGAGGAAAATCCCATGAAATTACATCGCTGAAAATTCTCCCACCAAATTGCATAAGTTGAGACTCTGGCCCAAAGGTCTGACTTGCATCAACAAGATGAATATATTCCAGGACCCAGTGATACTTTTACAATGTTCCATTATTCCACAAAACAAATAATATTTTATAGGTTATGTAGCACAGAGAAAAAATACTCATTAGGGCAAGAGAAACATTCTTCATCTAACAATAACAAATATAAGCTGAAGGTATTTTCTTCTCCTTCTTCATTTCATTACTATCTGAAGGGAAGAGGCTGGGCCTTAATGGAATCAGTGATACACAGCATACAACTCCCTATCAGCAGGTCGTGGGGGGGTTCCTCAGAGTCTCAGGCGGCTTTAGAGAGGAGATGAATTGAAGAAAGGAATGATGGTTGTTGATGGAAAATTTGGGGCTCAGAATATTGGGTAGAGAAGGGCCTTTAGACCCAGATCATTTATTTTCCAGAGGTGGAAATGTGGATCCAGGAGAGGAAGCTAGGAGTGGAGCTGAGGTGTCTTGCCTTCTCTGTATGGTGCTACCCATTCATGACATTTGCCCCAGGTTGCTCAGAGAGCCCCAATCTCTATCTCATCACTCAAACACTGAGGTGTGATATGATCCCGTGGTGTGTGTGCTGAGACTCTGTCTTTGTATGTTATCCGAGGATCATCTTTGCAAGTAGACATCAGTGTCCAAGCCTGAGATTGGATGGATGGTGGCTCCTCGTCCTGAGGCCATGCCCACTTAGGGCCCTCATGAGGAGGCAAGCTTTGCTCATCTCAGTTAAGTAGGTCATCTTTAGGAATTGCTCATTTTAATTAATCTCCCTGAAACAGGAGTGCTTCTGACAATGCAAAAAATATGAATGGCAAAGCCCTGTGCTTGGGAGAGGAAGGCAGGGTGCAAGGCAGGGTGCAGGTTCCAAAAAATGATGCAATGAACAGGCTAAGTTTATCTTAATAGCAACTTGAAATTATAGTTCTTTCACCACATCCTAGTAAGTTGGCTCTTTGGTGCAATTTTCACTTAAGTAAAACGTGTTCAATGTATTAGTTTTTTGGGAGATGGAAAAAAAAGCTTTCATGTCACTGGCTCACAATTTGCAATTGGTTTGTGGTTGGGTTATATGAAGAGGAGAAGAAATACAATTCTATACTTGTGGGCAGTTGATTTTCCTGCCTTAACTGAGCACGTGCTCAGAAAGTTCCAAGGAAATGAGAAGAAAAGGTATCATGACAATCATCTGCCTCCAATGTTCCAGGGCAATTCCCACTTATTACACATAACCTCTCCTCACCACTTCTTTTTGGTCCCTCATCTCCTCCTCTTTGAAGGCTCCTCTTTTTGGTTCCCCTTTATTCCATGAGAATAAGTCTCCCTTGTCTCCAAGCCTCAAAGTTCTTGTTACATTGGACCACCATATCAATCCTATGAGGGATCATAAAGCTAGCATATGGAACTGGAAGGGATCCTGGAGGTCATTTAGTACAGATGGACGCTGAGTCCCAGAGAAGGGAAGGAACTTGCCCATAGTCAAATCAGGAGCAAGTGAGAGAGGCAGAATTCAAACTCAAGTCTTTTGGTTTCAGTGGCCATTCTTTCCACCATAACACAATGTACAGTATATTCAAGATTATCCCTGAAAGGTCTATGCTTAATATATGGCAGAAAGTTGGGCTTCAAGCCCAGATAGGTGAGGCTGGCCTTCTAGTCAAGAAAGGCCTGTGTCTGAATCTCTGCTCTGACATTCTCTGTGTCACTGTGACATCTCTGAATCTCTGTCACCGTACCTACAAAATGGGGCTAATAATGGCTGCAAGGACCTACCGCCAAGGTTGGTATGAGGAAAGAACTTTCTAAACCACAAAGGGTTTGAGAGATGGTAGGGCTCTCTCCACTACATCATACCTGCAAACACATTTCGCCTGGTCCCACTTGACTTGTAAAACGGTCACACGTAAAGCAGTAGGTCAAAGGCTTCTCTCCATTCAGCCAACAATACGTAAGGTTCCCCCTTGACCTTCAGGCCTAAGACCAGCCCAGTCTTCCTCTTCCCATCCCATGTCTATCTTTTCACAAAGAAGTAAGCTTGTGTCCCAAAGATCTTTGAGAGTCTTTGGCTCGCTATCTCTGTGATTATGGATGGCTCTTCAGCACCATAGACACTGGGGAAAATGGGAGATTTCTATCCCAGAAGGCCTAAACTCAAGATGTGCTGGGAGCTCCACAACACTCGAGAATAAGGAAAGACATGATGGGTTCCAGGATAAAACTGCTTGATTAGTCAATATTGAGGCAGTTCTCAAGATATCCTGATTTCCTAGCTATATTAAGGGTCCACCTTATCATTTCAGTAAAGGCCCCATTATTACACCATTATTATTACTCCATTTCATTGGAACTATTTATGTTACCACAACACCTGCTGAATGGATTCATTGATATGATCGCTCACAGCTAACACGATTTGGTCTAACCTGCCGAGTATCTGGGCTCCCCATCTGGATTACAGAGAGTACATTTGGTAGAGGGGCTACACTTCAGGGAGTAAGATTGGGATGCCAGACTTATGCTTCATAAAGTCTGCTTGCCATGCAATCTAAATTCAAAAGCAGCTGCATTATATATCAGCCATCTTATGGAAGAGATCTCCATCTATGAATCTCAGTTCCCATGATCTGTGGTATACCAGTGATCTCAAATACCATGGTGAAGTTTATTACACTCATTTATTCTCCAAGCATTATATCTATGATGAGCCACGTACCGAGGATATAAATACAAAAAGATCTCAAACTTTAAGGAGCTTACGTTCTGGTGAAGGGGGACAAAGTGAATGGATTTACAATACACACGCCACTTCTCGTTCTTTAGTCGTTCAGTCCTGTCTGACTCTTTGTGACCCCATGGACTATATTTCTCTGTCAATGGCATCTTTTACTCCTGTATTTCTCTCAAGTTTTAAATTTTTCTAAGTATGCAATAGCCTGGCTCCCCCCCCCCCCCACCAGGAGCCTCTCCATTGCCCTCTGTAGGATGTTCATTTTCATTTCTTTGAAGATTGTTATGTTCTACACCCTATGGCCATAAAACAACACTAGCAGAATATTGGTATTTAAAAGATGAGCTTCCTTCCCTCTCTATACTACTTCACCTGGTGATCTCATCAACTCCCATAGATTCAATTAACATCTCTATGCTGATGATTCTCAGCTCTATTTAGCCAGCCCAAACCAGTCTCCTAACTTCCAGGCTCACATATTTAAAGGAGATAGGGAGGACATTGATGTCTGGGGCCACAAGGAAAAGACACGTTGAAAATGGCACTTTAACTGAACCTTGAAGGATACTGGGGCATGCAAGAAGCTGAAGTGAGAAAAGAGAGTGTTCCAGATATAGAAGGCAGTCTGCAAAAAACTTGAAGATAGGAGATAGAGCTCAGTTCAGAACTTGTTTCGCACTTGCCTGCTCTATTTTGGGATTTCTCTGATCTTCCCACAATGCCCTAGGAAGCTCATTATCGGGAAAATCCTCACCATCATCAGCCTTGGGATTCTATCCCCTATTCTTTTGACTGGAGGGTGGAGCCATGAACTCCAAAATCTCTATTTAAGGATGGAACTCAGCTCAGAACATCTCATTTCTCACCTGACTGCACTCCTTTGGGAAGTCTTTGACCCAATTCTCCACCATGTCTTGGGTACCTCCCAGGATCCCTTTCCCCAGCTTTTCAGCTTCTCTTGGTCTATCACCTCCCCCATTAGATTGTAAGCTTCTTGAAGGTAGAACCTTTTTGCATTTGTAGAAGATGCCTGGGACATAGTAAGAGCTTAATAAATATTGGTTGGCTGATTAATTGAGTGTAACATAGTTTATGGGGGACAGCAAGTACACCGATTTGAATGGAATCTCCAACATGTGGGGGGAGCAAAGTAAAATCAGTCTGGAAGGGCAGGTCAGAAACAGACAATGAAGTGCTTTAAATGATTTTGAATTTTATTCAAGAGGCACTACAGAACTGCTGAAATTTCTCGAGCAAGAGAGTGATATGGTGAGACTTTAGGAATACCAATGGGCAGCTGTATAGAGGACAGAGCAGAAAAGGGAGGCAGGAAACTTAATTGGGAAGTTACTGTTCTACTCCAGGTAAAGGCACAAGAACCTCATGTACAGTCCATGCTGTGTGAATGGAACAAAGGGGAAGGCTGCAAGAGATGCTGTGGAGGTAGGGAAAGACTCCTCAAGTGATTTACTTTGGCTAATGAAGGAGAGGGGAGAGTCAAGGATGACATCGATGTTTTGAACTAGAGTGAGCGGAAGGACATTTGGACCAGTAACAGAAAAAGAGGGACATTTGGATGAGGGATGGCTATTGAGAAAATAGAATGAATTCTGGTTTGGATATGCTGGTTCTGGGATGCCTATAGAACATCCAAGTAAAGATTCCAGCAGCCATTTGGTAATGAGGGGCTGGAGTTCAAAAATTACAACTGGATATACAGATTTGGGGGTTGTCTGCATATACCAGTTAAATACCCATAATTCAATAATACTTGAGCCCACACAAACCAATAGGCTCAGCAAGGGGGAGAATAGAGGGAGAGGAGGAGAAAAAGGGGCTCAGGAGAGCTCCTGGGAAACTTAGTAAGTGGGAAGAGAAGGATGAAGCAGCAGAGGAAAATGAGAAGGATGAAGCAGCAGAGGAAAATGAGAAGGAGCAGTCTGGAGGAAAACCAAGAGATATCAGTGTCACTGAAGTGAAGGGGGGATGGGCAACAATGTCTAAGAGGGGTCAACAGAATGAGGAGTGAGAAAAGCCTATTGGATTTAACAGTATCATGATCATCTTCAAGAGTGAAGGACAAAAAACCAACAGAGAAAAGTTCAACTTGGTTAGGGTCACATAGCTTTTAAGGTTTTTGATTTTGTTTTTGAATACAAAAAGGCAATTGGGGTCAAGTGACTTGCCCGGGAACACACAGCCAGTAAGTGTTAAGTGTCTGAGGTCCAATTTGAGTTCAAGTCCTCCTGACTCCAGAACTGGTGCTGTATCCACAGAAGCACCACCTAGGTGCCCCAGTTGATAAGTTTTTATGGTAGGAGCTGAATCTAGGTCTTCCTGACTCTAAAGGTCCAATGCCTTCTCCATCAGATATTAAGACAGCATTGGTAATCTTTGAGAGAGTAGTTTCAGTTGAGGGGTGAAGTCACCACTATAAGAGATGAAAAAGGAAAAGGGACGGGAGGCTAAGAAAATAAAGCAACAAATACAGGTAATGCTTTCTTGGAGTTTGACTGGAAAAGAGATGAGATGGAAGGTAACAGCTTGGAGAGGAAGCTTGACTGAGAGTTTATCCATAAGGACACCGAGAGCAGACATACCTATTAATGGATGGTGAGAAGAGCCCGACCTGGATAAGGCAAGATTGAAACCCAAAGACAGGGAATGAAAAAAGGAGCAAACTCTCAGAAAATATGGGTATATGTGTGTGGGACAGATTGTATGGAGATCACAGATTAGTTAGTATTATAGAGGAGGCTGGAATAAAGGAGGAGAGGATGTGGGATGATAAAGTCAGGTTCTGAGGTGTGGAATAAGGTAAATCCACATGAATAATCAAAAGAGAACATGAAGATGAAGCTATCGCCACTAGCTAGATCTATTTCTCTTCACCAAGGCTTATTATTTCCATTAAACAGTTTTTTTGAACGAAAGGACAAAACATGGCAAAGCTAACTCTTTGAGGTCAGGGGAAAGAGCCTGCAAGTAGCCCAGTGCATCTATGCCATAGCAATCACTAGAGGATACCACCGGTTGAATTTGACGAAATTTGGAGATCTATACTATGGAAAGAATGAAGGATGGCTAAAGTCTTCAAAGTAGCACCTTCCCTGGAAATGTCCATCCTCTGTGTGGGTGATCTGAAATCCACTTCCAAGTTGAATTTCCCGGATCGGTCTGCAAGTCTGCTTCAACATCTGGATCGGTGGGTGGCCAGATTTCATACCTAAAAAGGAGATGATGGATTCTTGGGCACTGCCAGTGGTATCATCTAAATCATGGGATAAGAGACACGAATCTCTTGGGTTTGTAAAGGTTAGGCTTCCACTTGGAATATAGCTTTTGGGACTGGGCCTTCACCTCTCAAAATATCCCCAAGGAACATTGTCCCAATATCAAATGTGGAGTACTTCCTAAAAGAGAATGGGGGATATCATGTGTGAGGAACAGGCAGGCAGCTGTTTACAGAGCCACGTCCTTAAGGTGAGGGCTTTCTTTGCTATTTGCTGTGTAACACATTCCATCTTCTGGGCTTTTGCAGATTGACCCTATTTCTGGAATGTTCTCCCTTTGTACCTCAACGCCTTATTTAAATTAACTGTCATAAAACTAAAGGTTAGTGTTGGAAGGTACTGGCAAGGGAGATCACAAATGAGAGAGAACTACCTGCTCCCCTCTCTGTGTTTGTAAGCAGCCTGATAGGGATGCACTGGAGCCAGTTCCAAGGTTCCTAAGGGCCAATAGTTAAATTTTCAGTGTGAGTCTTTAAATCTCAAATATCAGCCAAAGTCACAAATCAGGACTCAACTGTTTCGTTGCTTATCTAAGTGATAATGTAAAATTAAGTTTATAAGTGAGCTGGTATAGTTGTTGTTTTTTTTTAATTGTAGAGTCAGTTGTTAAACAGTAGTATACTACCTGTGGAGAGGGCTAACACTCTGCGAAACCTCAAAGCAAATCCAGAAGAGAATCAGAAGAGAATGTGAAGAGTGGAATACCTTCACCAATTTTCCCCCGCTTCTCTCCACATTCCCATCCATTCTGTGAATCTTTTTCCATCATGGCCAAAGTTTTGAGCAGTACTTTGATCTGTGATAAGATACAATTGAAACTCCTCAGCTTGGGATTCAAGCCCCTCCTTCATTTTGACAGCAACCTACCTTTCCAGCCTCATTTCCCCAAATAAACCCTTCACTGAATGGAACAGGCTGTCACAGGGATAGTTCTTTGGCTTTCTAGGGGCATCAAATGTGCTCTCTCTCCTTTTCTGCCTATCAGAATGCTTTTCATTCTTCAAGGGTTGCTTTCAAATGATACTTTATCCATGAAAACTTCCCTGACTGCTCTAAGTCATATTAATAATTCCTTTCTCTGAACTCATAGAGATTATTCTCATCCATGTCCCATCTCTATGTCTGAAGTGCACGGCTCTCTCACTACTTCAGAGTCCCTTTCTTCAGGATGCAGCTTAAACATCATCTTCTGCATGAAACTTTTCCTGCTTCCCCGATTTCTAGTTCCCTCCCTTTCCAATTACCTTTGTATTTAGCCACTTTACATATATGTGTTGTATGTACATTTATTCTCATTCTATTTAGGCTGTATATATTTTGAGTGTGTAACTTAGAATTCAAGCTTGGAGCAATTGCACTTGGCTCTCTTCTTTGGTAGAGAAAGGGATGATTTGATGTTGTGTGCCTGAATGAGGGCAGAGCTGGCATGAGAGATTGGAAGAAGAGAGACTTACTTGATTTCTGCTTCAGGAGAAGACATGTGGTTCCAGATTCTTTGGAGGGAAAGCCAAAGAGAAGAGAAGTGACTTTGGAAGCTACAGACATGTAGGAAAAAACCAGCCTCCCAATGTGGCTCTGATTTCCAGCTGGACTCCTTAGTTACTTTAGGAATGATCTCACCCTTGGGTTAGATCAGAAGACTCACACTCTCTCTCTCTCTCTCTCTCTCTCTCTCTCTCTCTCTCTCTCTCTCTCTCTTTGTTTCTCTGTTTGGATAAATAGGTCTACTTGCTGTTCACTATTTGTGATAGATTTTGTGCAACTAGCATTTGGTGATCATTAGAACAAACATTAGGATTTAGGCTAGGCTGTACCGCTTCTAGACTAGCAATATTCTGAGAGGCAGATCTGTAGAATTTTAGTCTGAACCTCTCTCCCTGAGAAGAGCAGAGAAACCAGCTCCATAACCCCAATCTACTACTCTCCTCCAGGAATCAATCAAAGATTCCCTTGGAGAGTGGTGGGTGAAATTCCATAGATCTTTATTCATGGCGCCCCATGAGCCACATTTAGACAATCCATGTGGACATATGCAACACACACACAGTCTCCATGTGCTCTCCCATGGGAATAGCAAAAGTATCATTCGGCATATTTGCGTCCCCGGCAGCTGGCTTAGTGTCAGGCACATAACAGGGACTGAATAAAATACTTGTCAATAGATTGATCATGCTACGTAAACTGAATGTTCATAGTAAATTGGTTTGCCTTAGAGCTGAAAGAGCCTTTAGAGATAATCAGTTTAGTTCCCTCACTTTTAATTTCTTGTTTAGTTTGATAAATGTTCTTTTTGTAGTTCTTTTCTTTTCTTGTTTAGTTTCACAAAAGTTCCACTCTGTAAGTCATGCCATAGGGATAGGGACTGGACCTGTGTTTTCCTCAGTTTCCTCAGAACTCTCAGATGAGGAAGCTTCCTCTACCAATGCAGGATGGCATCTTCCTTGCAGAGCCCTGAGAGGTCAAGTGATTTGCCTTGTGTGATAACACAGCTGTGTGATAATACAGCTTTCATGTTATCAGAGAGAGGCTTTGATTCCACAGATCTTCATGGTTTCAAGGCCAGCTTTCTATTACCCTCGCTTTCCAGGTGAGAGGTAAGAGAGTCAGAGCCAGGATGCTTTCTGGCTGCAAATCTTGTGGGGTTTTTTCCCCACTGGGCTGTGCTACTGAGGATTGGGGAAAAAAATAAGTTTCTATGGGCATAAACCATGTTGTTTTCTTTATATCCCTCCCAGCAGCCAGCACAATGCCTGCGGATCATCAATGATAATGGAGATGTTAGGGAGGCTAATTTTGGCCAGGGTGATAAGGGAAGATGCTACAGTGGGATGGAGGCATCACTCCTTAAATTACTGCATTGTCTATTTTGTTCGGCACTCTGATTTTTGTATTGTCTGTATAATATATCGATGATGACATTTTATTTGAGTTTTTAAAAGAGACTTATGAAATCCAGTGAGCATTTTTGATCCATTTCAGATTTGGAAGTGGATTGCTGTAAGTCACTCGGTTCTATTTATCAGCCTGTAAGCATTGGGGAGTTAACTGAATTCTATGTGGAAATGGAAAAAGGGTGATTTTGCTCAAAATGAAGACATGGATAAATTTGTTACTGCCCCAGCAATATTCAAAATTTTTTAAAGGAAAAAAATGCCTAGGGCCTTCTATAAAACCTTCTTTTGTTGACAAAATGACAAAATCTCTTCCCCTAAGGATAGTAAGGAAGTGGGCTTTTGTGTGCTGGCCATTTATCCAGCCTTCATGTAATTATTCACCTTTTCAGTTGCTATGGGGAAACCACTACTTGCCATGACAACTGCAACATTTCACAGTGTGCTTCATGCCTAAGACCTCACTTCTCTCCATCATGCATAGGGCGTTCATTCACATGCCTTCTTTCCCCTCAAACAACCAGGTCCCCTCCCCCACACCCTAGGCGAACGGAGGGCTCACTGCCCGAGTTCTTTCCCAATGCCTGCCATAAAAAGATAGACGTTTAAAAAAAGAGATGGACCCGGGGTAAAATCCAATGGCGCTCCAATGGAAGGGCCATGATTCTTTTTTGCTTTTCCCTCCATAGAAAAATCCTCTGATTTGATAGTTAAGTTCCATCAGGGTGGAGATCCATTATAAACAGTAGAGTTACCAGATCCCTGAGTACCCAGAAGCAGATTGAAATGCAATTAGGAGATAATTAACAAAAAGAAATAAAAAATATAACAGAACATAGATAATATGCATGTGTGATCTTCAAAGTCCACATGCGGTCAAAGCTATAGCGGTCCTGTTTTCTACTTGAGTTGGACACCACTGGCATACAGGGTTTGACTGAACATAGCAGATACATAATAATTATTGACTTTATTAATAGACAAAAAAAACCTGTGAAAAAGTAAAGTCAGGCCAGAGGAACAGGTAGAAAAGGAGGACAAAAGGGAGGTCTGAAGATTGAGAAAGGTACATATTATTGTGAGCTGCAAAAAGTTATCAAACTGTGCATACCCTTTGATCCAGCAGTGTTACTACTGGCCTTATACCCCAAGGAGATACTAAAGAAAGGAAAGGGACCTGTATGTGCCAAAATGTTTGTGGCAGCCCTGTTTGTAGTGGCTAGAAACTGGAAACTGAGTGGATGCCCATCAACTGGAGAATAGCTGAATAAATTGTGGTATATGAATGTGATGGAATATTATTGTTCTGTGAGAAACAATCAGCAGGACGATTTCAGAAAGGCCTGGAGAGACTTACATGAACTGATGCTGAGTGAAAGGAGCAGAACCAGGAGATCATTTAGACACGGAAACAACAAGACTATGTGGATGATCAAGTCTGATGGACATGACTCTCTTCAACAATGAGATGATTCAAACCAGTTCCAATTATTCAGTGATGAAGAGAGCCATCCACACCCAGAGAGAGAAGCGTGAGAACTAAGTGTGGATCACAACGTAGCATTTCCATTCTTTCTGTTATTGTGTGCTCGTATTTTTGTTTTCCTTCTCAGATTTTTTTTTCTTTCTAGATCTGATTTTTCTTGAGCAGCAAAATAACTGTATAAATATGTATACATATGTTGGATTTAACATATACTTTAAGATATTTAACATGTATTGGTCTACCTGCCATCTAGGGGAGGGGGTGGGGAGAAAGAGGGGGAAATTTGAAACAGAAGGTTTTGCAAGGCCCAGTGTTGAAAAATTACCCATGCATATGTTTTGTAAATAAAAAGACATAATAAAAAAAACCCATAGCAACACACAAACACACACACACACACACACACACACACACACAAAACAAATTACTGCAAGGTATAGTTAATGAGTATTGGGGGACATAGCTCATGGAGTTCATTTCTGCTCATTTTCTTCCATGTCTCCTTCATGGTAAAAGGCCAAATGCCAAAAGCATACCTACTGCCCCTATTTTCAGCTTCACAAAAATTTTTTCAGACACAGCAAAAGGATGTTCCTGCTAAGTTTCTGAGCCACTGGCCCCATCCATAGAATAAGTGGGTTTTGTTCCTGGAAATTCTCAAACTGGTCATCTTCTTCAAAATAAACTATGAATTCCAACTGACTGCATTCATTACTAATATGAAAGAGTAATAGTAGTTTTTAGCCAGTTAGGTACAAAACCCATCTGTCCATGTGACCAAGGCAGCAAGAACAGCAAGGCGGCGAATGTTCTTGACAAAGGATGATGACACATTCAACGAAGGCTCCGCGGAGGATGCAGCCTCTGCTGGCTTTTAAAAGGTGACTAGTACCTATGTATTCTCGTAAAATTGCACATGGAATTGAGTCTCTATATGCAACCTCAATAAAAAGGAGCACTCTGGTTTCTTGGTTACCAGCGTATGCCTGCCAAACCAGGTCTGAATGCATATAGGCAGATAGGCCCCAATTTGGGTATGTCGAAATGGGAATTTAAAAAGCTGCCCCACAGGGTTGGTTCCTATTAAAGGCACAGGCATAAAAATCATTATCAACACACATTATAATTATCTGGAGTTTGTTTTCTTTTGCCATGCTACTGTTGCAAACCGTGTTCTAAAGAGCATTGTAAATGGCTCTTTGTTTCTTTTATTAAAGTTTAGCCAGCAGGTGAACTTCCATTCTCTAGAAGAAGTCCTATTTGCTTTGGCTCAAGGTCTGGCTGAGTAGCATTTTCTGAACGTTTAATTTATGTCATTCTAGTAATTAAATGTAAATCTCCTGGATAACAGTGCACATCGTTAAGAGCATTTTCTCATTTTCCCCCAATGCTTTACAATCAAATTGCTCTCTGTCGGCCAAAGAAGACAACTCATCGCTAACACGGAGCTCGTTAGTCATGTTGGCAGGACGGCGTAGGAAGGCGTCATTTCACAAGTCTCCTAGACGTATGCCGACAGCACCTGCATTTTAAATATTGGGTTTGTGGTTTTTTTGGTTATTGTTCCAAGCCTTATCAAATCCGCTAACCGGTGAGATTTATCTGAAATCTTTAGACCACACAATGGAAGGGTCTTTGCTGATCCTAAAATGTCAAAGCTAGGAGGGACCTTGGAGCTTATCTTGGCCAGCTCCCTCATTTTGCAGATGAAGAAATTCAGATCCGGAAATTCAACAACCATCAGCAAACATTGAGCCCTTATTAAGCACCTACTGTGCTTGGCATTGGAAGAGATACCAAGTTTGTTTAAGCCATAGTCTATCTTGAGCTCATATGCTCAACTAGCCTTAGCTCCCATCATTTTTTCTTCCATGCATTCTCCTACAGGCAAAATGCTTAACTACATACCCACTATCCCATGTTGTCCTGACACTCTTCCCTTTTTGACTACCTATAGCACTTTGTTTGGAAGTCCCCAATATACGTAAGTAACTTTATTTTGCTCCTGTCTCAGTCACATATTGATTGTGTGACCCTGGGCAAGTAATTTTCTATCTCTCTTTCAGCACTCTAAACTTAAGTTGCAGAATAAAAGCTCATCAGCACTGGGAGATGGAAGCAACTCTCCAAGACTCTAGTTGCAGAATAAAAGCTCATTAGCATTAGTAAATGGAATTTCCTCACTGGGAAATTCTGAGCATCAATGAAATCACAGGTCTGGACCAAAAATAGAAATCCGGTATGTTCTGATGTGTGTACATTATGTGTCTCCCCTGATGAAACAGATGTCCCCAACATCTCTGTGCACTTGTAAGCTTTCATAACTTCAGAAGTATAAATACTACCAACTTACAAAAGCATGATTTAAAGGTTTAATTAAGTCTCTTTTACCATTATTTGGTTTTGTGAATTTTGAATGATAAATTTTTTATCTTAATTTTAACGGCAAAGTACTCTGTCAGTACGAATTGCATGTGTGGTAGTTTCTGGACGACACTTTCTCAAAACAGTTGGATTGGTAGAGGACATCTTCATGCCGGGGGACTTTCATCTCCCGATTTATCTCCAATAGACCTTTTCAGGTTGGGTCCTGTCAAAACTGTCATTTATACATCACAACCTCATTCTTTGGATGCTTTTAAGGCTGAGCTTGCCAAAGCAACTGATGAAAGTTTTATACAAAGTTCAAAAACCGAATGGAGCAACATATACAGCATGAGAGTGGCTCGGATTTTTAGAAGAAACACAGTATCATTTTTTAAAAGAAAAATAACCTTCGGATCCTTGTTGTTTTTGTAAATTTATAGCATTTACATTTCTGAAGTTATTAAAGGTTCCAAATGTATTGAGACTTTGGGGACATCATATAGAAGGATTATTTCATTTTTGTCTTTATATCCTCAGTGCCTATTATGGTACCTGGTATGTATGCTGAAGGACTGAGCTAAACTCCGTATCTCCCCTAACTCGTAGCACAGTGCTTTGTACAGAGCAGAGACTGTTTAAATATTTTGTTGTATCATTCTGCACTTCTTAGAGCAATGGGAAGGTCATTATTTGATAGCAACAAGGGAAGAGAGGATGGTGTAGACTTGGCCAAGGGACAAATGGAATAAAATGATTTGGAAGTGGCAGCACGGATCCCAGGGATTCCTCATAGCCTCATCAGGTATAGGGAGTAGAAGTGACTTCTAGAGAGAAGAATGCAAGGGCTCTGGTAGCCTGAGAGGAGATTTGGTCTCTGTTACAAGGAGGAAAGGCGATAGAAGGAATGTTGGCTGGAAAGCTCAGGGTGTCGAGGAGTTTTGAAAACAGAGCACAGGAGAATGAGCTATGAGATGTACCAGGCGATTTGGAGTACAAAGCGGGAGTAAATCTGCAATAAAACTTGACACTTAGTGGTTTGGGTGCTTGAAGTCTCACTCCACCTAGATCAGCTTCTAACTCCTTGAAAGCACTGTGGTTCACATAACTTATAAGCAACAGGTTCAGAATTGGAATCTAGGTCCCTTGACCCCAGATCCGGTATCCTTTCCATTACACTTTCCTAGTGGGCTCCTGAAGGGAGCTGTCTCGTTGAATAGGGCCGACCCATTCCTTCTCGATCTCTTCAGCCTGGCCTCCAAACTACTAAAATGATCTTTGAAAATATGTGCCTTTCCCTGGAAGTTTAGATAATCCCACACTATCATACATAGGTAGCTTGAAAATCCTGCTTTCACTGATTCTTTGCACATGTCCAGTCCAGCTGAGCTAGATTATGATGGCCATCAGTCTAATGGAGGCAAATGACACAAAGCAAACTAATGGCTGTCATTAAATTTAAAAAATGATGTTCGCATCTAAAGGGCAATTATGGAAAATACTTTTAGTCAATGCTTTTGCAGAAAAATTGGAGTCTTGCCTTGGTTTCAAAGTTCCAGGAAGGATGGAGTAGATGATATGTAGGATTTTTTTAAGGCCTCTTTTTAGCTTTTCCCTTTTCTTCCCAGACTTCCCACCGACCTATGGCCTTGCCTTTGGAGAGACAATTTAACAAGAGTTTTGATTTTGTTTCTCGGCTTGCCAAAATGTACCTTACATGGACAGGTGTTGAATGATACAGTCCGTGAAACCTTGCAACGAGATGAGAGGGACCCCATGAAAATAAAACCATGGCATGATTGTAGCCTTTGGAAAACTAATGTAATATATCTCGTTTAGCTTTATAAAAGGGTTGATCATTCTGGCACTATTACATTCTCTCTTGCTATGTTTATGTAATTCAGAAAACATCAAGTATGTTTATCAGATAATAATTCAAGAATATGAGGTTGGTTCAGGTTTTTGAAAATCACAGAGTCTCTGACCTGGAAAGGAGAGCTCGTCTTGTATGATCCGTTCCTGCCTCCGACAACTTCCCTGATAAGTGATTTCCCAGTCTGTTTTCCAAACGCAGCGCCTAACGCTCAACACTAGATAGTTTATTAGGTAAGCACTGGTACCAGAGCTGAAAGATCTGGGTTCAAGGACCAGGTTGGCCACTTATTAGCTCTGCAATGATAGGCCAGTAAGTCCTCAGTTCCCTCATCTGCAAAGTGAAGTAATTGGCTGAGATGATCTTTAAGGACCCTGCAAATTCTAGATACTATGATCCATTCATAAAGTATAGAAGTGAGAGAGATGGCCCATCATTCATCTTCCCTTGCCACCTAAGCCTTCCTCGTCTTCAAACTTCCCGCCTGTTTATGTCGATGGCAGCACTAGCCCCCCAGTTACCCCAGTTTAAAATCTTGACTATCTGACTCTTTCCTCACTCTTACTCTGTCCTCCTCAACATCCAACCAGTTGTCATACTCTACTGCCACAATGTCTCTCACATCTGTCCCTTTCTCCCTCCCCTGCTCATCTCACCCTAGTTCAGAAGCCTGCTTCAGAACCTCATCACTTCTCACTGAGGCTCTTCTGATAGTTTTCCCCACCCCATCTCTGTTTCTTTGTCTCTGTCTCTCTGCCTGTTTGTCTCTCTCTGTAATCCTCTTCACCACCAGCTGAATAATCTGCCCAATGAACTGCCATGATCATGCCACTTCTTTCATCAAAAGTTCTTTGGTGACTCCTCATTGCTTGCCAAATGGAGTTTCAATGTCTGATCCTGGAGTTCAAGGCTCTCCCTCACTCTGGCTCTACTCTATCTGTCCAGCCTTACAAATGTCTTCTCTAGTTCATCTAGTCTATGTTCCAAAGCACCTGTTGCACTGTACAGCTCTCATTGTGACCTCTCCATATCCATACCACCATCTATACCATCCACCATGCTTGTGTTAAGCTCTTCCTTGTCTCAAAGGATCACAGACCTAGGGCATGAATGGACTATAAAGAACAAGTCCTGTACCCTCATTTGATAAAGGAAGAAACTGAGGTCCAAAGGAGGCAATGACTTGTGCAGGGTCACATGGCTAGTAAGTGCTTGAAGTAGTATTTGACCTCAGATCTTCCTGAGTTCAAGTTTAGCACTTTATCTATCAGGGGACTTCTGGCCTCCACTAAATTCCCTCGTTCTCCTCAAGGCCCAAATTAGACACTGCTCCCCTGAAACCTCCCTTTTAAACCTCAGGGCAAAGTGATTTCTCCCGGTGCATTTTTCTTAGACTCCTTTGTCAGGAACTCCTTCTTTGATTGGCACACTCTGCCTGAAGCTATCCTGCTCTGGGGCATATTTTCTAAATAATAATTGCCATAAGAACGATGATATTGTTGATGATGATAGCTAACATTCATATAGTATCCACCATGTGCCAGGCACTGTGCTAATGGCATATACAATTAGCACAAAGCTATCTTTTTTGTTATCTCATTTGATTTTCATAATACCCACCCTGGGAAATAGCTGGTACTATTATCCCCATCTTACAGATGAGGGAACTGAGGCAAGCAACAGTTAAGTTGTTTGCCCAGGGTTACGTTGCATTTGAATTCAACTTTTCCTGACTCTGGCTGCAGCACTCTATTTACTGAGCCACCAGGTAAGCATTTTGAAGGTAGAGACTAGATCTTTCTTTATTGTTGTATCAGCACCACCTACTATAGCAAGTTGGGCAAATGTAGAGGTCTTGGGATCATGGATTTTGAACTAGAAGAGATAATATAGTCTGCCTTGTAGCCTCAGTTTACAAATGAGGCTGTGTTGATTATTTATTCTCTATTTTCAAAAATAAAAAAGGCTTCCACCTCTAGGAATGGTTACAATCAAGTGAAAGACAGAATGGTATGATAGAGTGTTAGTCTTGGAGTTAGAGATATCTGTGTGGTCTCAAGCAAGTCACCCTCTCTGAACCTCAGTTTCTTCATTTGTCAAGTGAGAAATGTAGACTCAATAGCCATCAAGATCCCCTTCCTCTGGTTCTATGAACTATGAAATCGATTCCTAATGAAAAGAGCCTTTTACAAGCAATACAAGCTACTTGTTTGCTGACCTGGACAAAACCAATTTTTTTAGGCAAGTCTGTCACGCAGAGCACAGAGGTCTGTCACAGTTGTACCTTACATTCATAGAGTACTGTAGTTTTCAAACCCATCAGCTTATTTGACTCTCATAATCCCCCTGTGAAGTAGGCAAGGTCAGGATTATCAGCCCCATTTTTCAAACCGGAAAACTGAGATGTTTTAAGGGGAGTTACTTGCCTAAGATCACACTTAGATATTGCATTTGCCTAATTCTTTTTACAATTAGTACAGAACTCAGCTTTTTTTCCAGTGTGACTAAGACCTAAAGAAGTTGTGGTATATGATTGTGATGGAGTACTAATGTGTTGTAAGAGATGATGAGATAGATGCTTCCAGAAAAACCTGGAAAAACCTCTATCAATTGATACAAAGTGAAGTGAGCAGAATCAGGAGATCGCTGCGAGTAGTTAACAGCAATATTATAATGATGATCAAATGTGAAAGACTAGCTACTCTAATCAGAAAAATGATCCAAGACAATTTGGAAGGCCTAAGGATGAAAAAAAATGCTATACAGCTCCAGAGAGAAAACTGCTGACCTCTCAGTCCAAGTTGAAGAATGATTTTCTCTCTTTATTTTGTTTTTCTTTCTTTTTTTGCAACATGCTCTAATATGGAAACATGTTTTGCATGATTTAATATGTATAATGGGTATCATATTATTTGCCTTCTTAGTGGGTGGGTAAGGGCCTGGAAAGAAGAAATTTAGAATATGAAATTTAAATAATAATAAAATTTGACCTCTACAAGAAAATCTAAAAACTAATAAATGAAGGTCATAAAAAGTGGTATCAGCAAAAAAAAAAAAATTTTCAAAAGAAATAAGGAACAACTGGCTATCATCCTCCATCAGCTATCTCAAGGAACTGAAGCTTAGTTGCCCCAAGTCACACAGGTATTAATGAAGAACAGAGTGAAAATGTCCTCTGCATCCAAATCCAACACTCTTTCCATTGTACTGAAGGTCTGCCTTCATCCGTTCGAAGATTAAATATGCTGAAGAACACAGGATCAGATTCAGATCCTTGGTATGTATCACAAAAGAGCTCCCAATGTTAGACGGGGCATTAGTTTATTAGGACGTACTTGAAGTCTTGCCATTTCTCCAGTTACACATCCACCTGACTGTTCCTAGCTGTACCATTCAGTTCCCATCTTCTCCAAGTAGATCTTGTAAGAGATAGTCTCAGGTGTCTTACTGGAGTCCAGGTGCAGGGGGTCTTTGTTTTTCCAGTATAATAACCTTAATTCAAACCAAGGGGGAGAGGAGTAGAAATAAAGTGAAGCTGCAGGATCTGGGATTATAGGTTTTTGAGCTGGAGAGGAGCTGAACAAGAGAAGGAATTGTGAATGAAGTGAGGAATTCCCCCAAGGGAGGAAATTCTCTCTCCCAATCTAGGTTAGCACCATCTCTGCAAATTTTAGCCCTAGAGAGTTGCCTAGAACACTGAGGGGAAAAGTAAGTTGCCATTAGGCATCACAGGCAAGACCCAAACCTTTCTAAGTCTCAGTTTCCTCATTTGTAAACTGAGGCTACAAGGCAGACTATATTATCTCTTCTAGTTCAAAATCCATGATCCCAAGACCTCTACATGTTTGGAAGCCATCCGTTTTCACAATGCAGAGCAAAGCCTATATACAACATCAGGGATGACATAAAACAGATTCTAGGAGGCAGCCAAGTGGTATAGTGGCTAGAACACTGGGCTTAGGGTCAGAAAGATCTGAGTTCAAATCCAGCCTCAGCTAGTCACTAGTTGTGTGGTTTTGGGCAAATCATTTAACCTCTGTTTGCCTCAGTTTCCTCAACTGTAAAAGAGGGATAGTAATAACAGCTCCTTCCCGGGATTGTTGTAAGGATCAAATTAGATGACCTATGTCAGTGCTCTGCAATTCTTAAAGTTCTATGTAAATTCTAGCACAAATATTACCCTCAAGCAGATATAATTTGGATTGGATAATCAGTGAAGTATCTTCCAACTCTGAGATTTCCCTATTCATAAAATCTGATAGTTGGGAGGATCCTTAGGCATCATGCAATCCAATACCCTTTTTTTATAGATGAGGAAGTTGGAGCAGAGAAAGAGATGGACTCTGCCCCAAATTCACCCATCTGGTAAGTAGCGGAGCTGGGGCTTGAGCCCATGCCCAGTCTTCTGACTCTAAGGCCAAAAAAGCTCTGCTTCCACTGGAACAGGATATCCCTAATACAAAGAAGCTAGAATGGTCAGCAATGGCTTCCCCAGGGAAATGGGGCTGCTGTGAGGCCTTAAAAAGCAGCCACAGATTGGAAGTGGTTCTAAGGGAGTAGCGGGGGAGCATTCTACTAGTCTATTTGGACGAGAGCTACTGAAGTCTGGCCTAGCCTGGTGGTAGTACGCATGAGTAGAGAGGAGGTTGGGGGTGAGAGATTGTGCCAAAGGTAACCTGTCAATCTGGATCAGAACAGTTCCTTGAGAAAAAGTTGCAGAGAAACTGAGTTAATTTCTTCCAACCACAAACCTGCACATTAAACACTCTTCATTGCATCGAAAAGCTGCTCTAGAACCTAGAATAAACTGCACTATTAATATCCTTTATCTGGACTAAATTTCCCAATTCACATCTATTATAATCATTTACTTCTTGATACAAAAGTTCAGGAAACAGCCTATCAATTATTTAACTGTCAATAGCTGTTTGTAATGCATTGTCAGGGGGTAACCACAGGATTCCAAGAAATAATTATAATATGAAAATACAATAATATCTCATTAGCATTCAATGCAACAATAATATTATACCCAAACTTAATGCCTTAGAAACAAGGCCTGCCCTGATTTAAACACCAGTGTTGACAGGCAAAAATCTCTGTGGCACATTAATAGGCTACGAGGGTGAATTAACAATAGTAATTAACAATAGTCATCCTTTAATTAAGCTATTTCAGAAAGTCTGACTCCCACTGGGCTTGTTGTAAATGTGGCAAATACTTTTAATTTATAATAATCCGGTGTACAGGTTCCTCGGTGTCCCTGTGGGGGTATAGAATTACCAAGATTGTTTTAGTATAATCAAAAGATGGGAGCATCCTGAAAACGGAATTGTGACCAGCTGGTTATTCCTTAAAATGGGCGAGGGGTGCTTATAAGATTTTCGGGAAACTGGAGCAAATGTCCTTTCTGCTGTTGTCAATTATGATCTTAAGGCCAGCCATGAGTCCATTCTATAGGACATGATTACTTTTTAATCGTTCCTTTCAGTCTTTTAATGGCCTATATATAGACTTAGAGCAGCTAGGTCAAATCTAGGTTCACCTCATTGTGAACAATTCCCAGCCCTTCTAGTATCAGATCTTAGGTCAGGGCTACCTCTTCTTTCTTCTTCTGCTGTGGTTTAGTTTAAAAAAAAAAAAAAGGTGGTGGTGGGCATTGCATAATGCAATAGAAATAGTCTAATGGAGAAGAAAAATTAAGGGGTTTGGGAAATTCACAGACTAGTAGTCCCTGAATAATCCCAAACCGACATTCATGAAATCATCGGATATTCAAGCTGGAAGGAGCCTTAGAGAAGTGATGTAAATGCCATTGGATTATTTCCTCCAGGAATCCCTTCATTGCCACTAGATCAGCCACTTGGGTAGGATTTATTTGAATAGTTGTCAATCGGGCAACAAAACAATGTGCCAGGTGTTATGCTGAGTGTGGGACATACAGAGAGATGCAAAAAAGACAAACCCTACCCTACAAGGAGCTCACATTCCTGTTGTTGTTGTTGTTGTTTTTATTATTATTATTTTTATTATAATAACTTTTTATTGACAGAACCCATGCCAGGTAATTTTTTTACAACATTATCCCTTGTACTCACTTCTGTTCCGATTTTTCCCTCCCACCCTCCACCCTCTCCCCTAGATGGCAAGCAGTCCTATATATGTTGAATATGTCGTAGTATATCCTAGATACAATGTATGTGTGCAGAACCAAACAGTTTTCTTGTTCCACAGGGAGAATTGGATTCAGAAGGTAAAAATAACCCGGGAAGAAAAACAAAAATGCAAACAGTTTACATTCATTCCCCAGTGTTTTTTTTCTTTGGGTGTAGCTGCTTCTATCCATCATTGATCAATTGAAACTGAATTAGGTCTCTTTGTCAAAGAAATCCACTTCCATCAGAACACATCTTCGTACAGTATCGTTGTTGAAGGATATAATGATCTCTTGGTTCTGCTCATTTCACTCAGTATCAGTTCATGTAAGTCTCTCCAAGCCTCTCTGTATTCATCCTGCTGGTCATTTCTTACAGAACAATCATATTCCATAACATTCATATACCACAATTTACCCAACCATTCTCCAATTGATGGGCATCCATTCATTTTCCAGTTTCTGGCCACTACAAACAGGGCTGCCACAAACATTTTGGCACATACTGGTCCCTTTCCCTTCTTTACTATCTCCTTGGGGTATAAGCCCAGTAGTAGCACTGCTGGATCAAAGGGTATGCACAGTTTGATAACTTTTTGAGCATAGTTCCAAACTACTCTCCAGAATGGTTGGATTCGTTCACAACTCCACCAACAATGCATCAGCGTCCCAGTTTTCCCGCATCCCCTCCAACAATCATCATTATTTTTTCCTGTCATCTTAGCCAATCTGACAGGTATGTGGTGGTGTCTCAGAGTTGTCTTAATTTGCATTTCTCTGATTAATAATGATTTGGACCACTCTTTCATATGAGTGGTAATAGTTTCAATTTCATCATCGGAAAATTTTCTGTTCATATCCTTTGACCATTTGTCAATTGGAGAATGATTTGGTTTCTTATAAATTAGAGTCAGTTCTCTATATATTTTGGAAATGAGGCCTTTATCAGAACCTTTAACCGTGAAGATGTTTTCCCAGTTTGTTGCTTCCTTTCTAATCTTGTTTGCATTAGTTTTGTTTGTACAGAAGCTTTTTAATTTGATGTAGTCAAAATTTTCTATTTTGTGATCAATAATGGTCTCTAGTTCGTCTTTGGTCACAAATTTCTTCCTCCTCCACAAGTCTGAGAGATAAACTATCCTATATTCCTGCAATTTATTTATAATCTCGTTCTTTATGTCTAAATCATGGACCCATTTTGATCTTATCTTGGTATACAGTGTTAAGTGTGGGTCAATGCCTAATTTCTGCCATGCTAATTTCCAGTTACCCCAGCAGTTTCTTTGCTATAGTTGACTCTTCTGTCTTGTGAACCTAACCTGTTCCACTGATCAACTTTTTGGTGACTGCTGCTTTATAATATAGTTTTAGATCAGGTACAGCGAGGCCACCTTCATTTGATTTTTTTTCATTAATTCTTTTGAGATTCTCGACCTTTTATTATTCCATATGAATTCTGTTGTTATTTTTTTCTACATCATTAAAATATTTTCTTGGAAGTCTGATTGGTATAGCACTAAATAAATAGATTAGTTTAGGGAGTATTGTCATCTTTATTATATTCGCTCGGCCTATCCAGGAGCACTTAATATTTTTCCAATTATTTAAGTCTGACTATTTGTGTGGAAAGTTTTTTGTAATTTTGCTCATATAATTCCTGACTTTCCTTTGGTAGATAGATTCCCAAGTATTTTATGCTGTCGACAGTTATTTTGAATGGAATTTCTCTTTGTATCTCTTGCTGTTGGATTTTGTTGGTGATGTATAAAAATGCTGAGGATTTATGGGGATTTATTTTATAACCTGCAACTTTGCTAAACTTTGCTTTTAAAGTAGAATCTCTGGGGTTCTCTAAGTATACCATAATATCATCTGCAAAGAGTGATAGTTTGGTTTCCTCATTGCCTATTCTGATTCTTTTAATCTCTTTCTCGACTCTTATTGCGGAAGCTAGTGTTTCTAATACAATATTGAATAATAATGGTGATAGTGGGCAACCTTGCTTCACTCCAGATCTTACAGGGAAAGGTTCCAGTTTTTCCCCATTGCTTATGATGCTTACTGATGGTTTTAAATATATGCTCCTGACTATTTTAAGAAAAAGTCCATTTATTCCTATACTCTCAAGTGTTTTTATTAGGAATGGATGTTGGATTTTATCAAATGCTTTTTCTGCATCTACTGAGATGATCATATGGTTTTTGTTAGTTTGCTTGTTGATATAGTCAATTATGCTAATAGTTTCCCTAATATTGAACCAGCCCTGCATTCCTGGTATAAATCCTACTTGGTCATAGTATATTATCCTGGGAATGATTTCCTGTAATCTTTTTGCTAATATTTTATTTAAGATTTTAGCATCGATATTCATTAGAGAGATTGGTCTATAATTTTCTTTCTCTGTTTTCAGCCTACCTGGTTTAGGTATCAGTACCATGTCTATGTCGTAAAAGGAGTTTGGTAGGACTCCTTCAATCCCTATTTTTTCAAATAGTTTAAGGAGCTCACATTATAATGGGGAGACAGCACACATGCAACTGTGTGCATATCAGACATTTGCAATATAAATGGGAAGGCACCTGGGGGGGGAGGGGGCAATGGAGAAAAGACTCTTGCATAAAGTGGGCTTTGACCTGACTCTTGAACAAAGCGTGGGAAAGCAGGAAGCAGAAGTGAAGGTGGAAAACATTCCAGGATTTAGAAGATGGAATACCATGTTCAAGAAACACCAAGTAGGTGAGTATCACTGGAGGGGGATAATGGGTAAGAAGGTAATTACAAAGTTGCCTCAGTTGTCCGGGATGACCTTGTCCCTAGGAGCTGTGCCTTCCAAAATCAAAAGTGGAATTTGGAACCTCTCATGGTATTGTCCATGGAGGATTTTAGATGAAGTGGGATTAAAGCAAAACATTTCCATTGTACATAAGGAAGTCCTCTAAGTCATGGAGGTTATGGGACTGAATAAGAGAGAAAAGTGGCAGCGTCTCGGCCCTGGGATATCTTCAAGGGCAGGAGAGATGACCGAATGTCTTGGATGGTTCAGACACTGACCTCTCTGAAGGTGGGGAAGGCAGATATCTAAAGGAGTCTATGAACAACAAACGAATAAATCTTCATTGGGACCTTTGCTAGTGATAACTATGGGAAAATTCAAGTGAGGGCTGCAGGAGAGTTCTAATAGGAGTACAGTAATGGCAAGTGAGGGGAGAGGTTCATTCCCCAGGGAATCCGACTCCTATCCCTGCAAGGGTTTGTGGGCGCTATGTGAAACACTGGAAGAGGAGTACCACAGCAACAAAATCCTAGACCCTAGAAATATTTTCAAGTAAGGCATGAGGACAATTACCACAGGAAAGTAGCAAAGCCCTTTGGAAAGGACTTGGTGTCCCATATTGGTACCCTTAGGGCAAACCCCTGTCTGCCCCATATGAATTAGTTTGGATTTTATTAAAGTGATAAATCATTCAGCAAATATAATGTTGCACAAATGGTCTAATCTAAATTCTGAGATGATAGGCTCAATAAATAATAATTTAATATTTAACCATAACACCAGGTCTTAGGAAGCAGAGGGTATCCATCTTTCTCGGAGTGTGGACCTCAGATTTTTAACCTAAATATGCACAGAGGGTTATTCAAATCACAGATGAGATCATTTAGAACCAGATTCTAGGCAACTTGGTGGTGGTACATTGGGCCTGGAATCAGGAAGACCACACTTCAAATTGTGCCTTAGACATTCGCTTGCTGTGTGACTCTGGAGCAAGAAACAATCTCTCTCAGCCTCGGTTTTCTCATCTATATAATAAGGAGTCTTCTAAGGTTCTATCTGGCCTTAAATAAATGATCCTATGAGCCTAATAATCCACTAGAGATATTTCTCTCTCTTGTATTTCTTGGTGCACTTGACTTTAGCATTCTCTTTATCCATCTAGTGGCCAGTCTAGATGTGTTCATTCTTTGTTCTCCAATAGAAAAGATCAGAACCAAACATCCAAGTCTATTGTATTAACTTAAATGCATAAAGAAGGCATAAACAAATTGAAGGCAAATTATAGAAGCTCCAAAAAGTATACGAGAAAGGAGGAATTCTTGTCATCCTAATATTTGGATTATTCTCTTCACAGTCAACGTGGCCAAAAGTACTAAGGCTACAAGCAAGGTCGCGCTTGGTACCTGCAATTTTATATATCCGATAATACGAGATGAGATAGGAAGTAAAATTGTCAGCTACTGAAATGTACTGGGACACACCTGGCTAAGAGCAGATGAGCACAATATTGCACCCCAAACTCATGCCACAAAGGGGAGGGAAGCGAATCTGACCTCATCTTGGATGGAGGTCTTCAGTGGAGAGCTCCAGGGATCTTGCTTGGTTTTGTGCCATTTAAAATTCTCATCAGAGACTTGGAGAAAAGCACAGATGGCATGCTCATTAAACAAGGAGACAATAAAGAAAGGAAGGATAGCCAACATATTCTCTGTCAAAGTCTTAAACCAAAAACAATACAGCAATCAACATAATTTGGATTTGACCCCAGGTCCTCTGATTCCAAACTCAGGATTCTTGCTATTGGGCCATGGTTAGTGGACTTTAAAGCCAACATAAATCAGTATGACACTAAAGTTCCGAAAGTTAATACCGCTTTAGGTTCCATTAAGGAAGGCATAATTTGCAAGATCATTGTCCTGCATCTTTGACTCATTCAGATCATATCTGAAGTACCGTGTGGACATCAGCATTGATAACTTAGAGAATATTTGAAAGAAGATGGTGAGAATGATGACGGGTCTGAAGATCATACCATATGAGCAGCACAGCCACTGAAAGAACTGAAGAGAATCTACCTGGAGAAATGAAGACTTAGTGGCCCACGATAACTACCATCCAAAGCACTGTCATGTGGAAGATGTGACGGATCAGTTTTGCTTAGCCACCGGGGCAAAACCAGGAATAATGAGTGCAAGTCACAAAGAGGTAAATATAGGTTTAAAATGAGGTCAAACTTCCCCCCAAATCAAACTCTTTCAAAGTCAAAGGAGCTGCCTCCAATCTTCATCAAATATCTCTAAGAGGGGACTAGATGACGCCTTGCTCAGACATGTTGTAGAGGTAACTTATGCTCAGAGCTAGACTAGACTCATTGGCCTCTGAGACCCTTTGGAAATCTGAAATTCTGAGAAATGAGAGTGTGTGAGAAAGCTAAGGGGAAATTATCTTCACTGCCAGAAAAAGGGATTCAAAGAAAACATGGCCCTAAAATGAGTCAATAGCATCATTTTCATATATAGATAGCAGCGCTTACTTTTTTATTAGGGTTATAATTTTTAAGTGCTCTCCATTTGATTTCCTTTCTTTCATGTCCAATTTTAGTGCCTAAATTGTGTGCAGGATGTTATAATTAATTGACAAAAATGTGTTAAGCATAAAATAACATGTGTAAATAACCAGTAGTACAGTTAGACAATTGCTGCGTTAGAATGAACAGCCCAGGCTAATTGTGCTTGTGGTTATCTAATTGCAGGTATGAAGATTTCAGTGTTTCTTTAGACACAAAGCCATTCATCTTCTTTTTTAAATGGTTTGGTATCTGCAAAAGGAAAGTAAAGGGGAAAAATGCAGTGAGTCTGCCCGGGTGGCTTTTATGAAACATGGAAAGGAATATTCAGTGTGGGTACCAAAAGCTAATGAGGATGGAAATTAGTGCTCCACTGAGAGTCTGGGACTGTGTGTATAACTGTTGCAGATAGATTCTGTAAGATGCATGTGCTCCTAGGGGAGAAGGAGAAAGAACATGTGTGATAGGAAAAACACAGAGGAAATAATCAAAGTATTTGAAAATAAATTAGTAGAGGTCCAATGGTTATGTATGTCATGAATCTATAAATAAATTAGAAACAGAACAAGAGCAGTTTAGCCAAGGAAGGGCTGGGGAGAACAAGAAGGGCTGGGGGAAGGAGAGTAGAACTCAAGACACTGCAGCATGCATTTCTCGAAGGACTAAGATTATGGATTCCTCTGGGTTTTCAGCGCCCCTGCTAAAGAATGGGCTGGAATTCTTTGTACAGTTTGGAAGTAAGAGCTGGGAAGCAGGGCTTCATATGTATAGTTCAAACGTGCTTTATTTCACCCTCCAAATATACCCAAGGCAGATTGCAAGAGAGAAGCCATTTAATCCTCCCGGTTTCTGGTCAGATAGTCCATGGAAAGTAAATATATTTGCGTCATGATTCAATAGTCAAATCTACTTGACAGTTGGGACTAGAAAAAGAAGAAACACTTGGACCATAAAAGCAAACGGATGAAATGTGAGGTGGGTGGATATTAAAGTAGGGGTATGCTAGAGGTAGCTCATACAAGCTCAACAGAGTCAATTGTTATATTTTCACTGTGAAAATATAACCTCAGAAAACAGAAAATGCTACAGATCAGAGTTTAATTTATTGTTTTGTTGATTGTCTAGACTTAAGAAAGTGATGGAGAAAATATTACTAATGCCAATTAAACTGTGCACATTTTTTTTGAGAAATGAGTGTTAACCATTTAGCAGCTCACCCCTATGTTAGAGCTGAGAGGTTAAGTGATCTGCTCAGGGCCACAGAGCTAGAATCTCCAAGGCCAATTTTCTCTCCACTACACCATAGCTGCCTCTCAGAGAAAAAGCAAAATTAATAAAATACAGGAGACTAGGATCCTGCAAAGACCTTTGGGAATTAATCATTCCAGTAAAGCTATAGGGTCAATACCACCAGGGGCAGAGCCCTGCTGAAACTTTTTCTTAATCAGGCGGTCCTTCTACACATACAAATCCATGGATACATCCATCCAACATGCTTGACATATACATGAGGGAAAGAGAAGAATATTGACTCTACAAGTTGCTACTGCTGCTGCTAAGGGGCCCATAGGTAATGGGAGCACACCCAGAGAAAATAGGGAAAAATTCGAAACAAATACTAAAAAGTTTGCCATATTGGAGTCCTAGGAGAAGTGAAGAGACTCCTCCTCTCTGGCCAATCCCAGATGGCTCCAGATAGGACAGTGCTGCCAATCCTTGGGTATATTATTTAAAAGACTCAACTAAAGATAAGGAAATAATGAAATCAAGAACTATTCACCTTGTTATATCATTAATAAATAACTCAGTTTTTTTGACCAAAAATTGGAAGAACCTTCCCTGTGGTAAACACATGACCTACAGGCCTCTAGCATCCTGGAATTTTGGTCAAAAATTCCAGTTCTTAGCAATAACTTTTCAAATACCATGACTTTCACTTATTTTTCCCTTTGCAGCAGAGGAAAATGCAAAGAGAAATGTCCAAAGAGGTTTGCCAAGCTTACAAATACATCTTGGTTGGTGAATATCTTAAGCAATATGGGTATAAATGGTCATAAAGGGTCATCATATCATAGTGGATTCTGGAAATGGCATTTTTTGGGTTTATTACTTGGTTCTAAAGTTTCCTTATTTTCATATTTATAGAACAACCAAAAAGACTTTGGAATATAGGAAAAATAAAAACAAAGCAAATAAACCAATGAAGTAATTCTTAGATAAGCCTCCCCAAAACGTAATGTGACCATCTCATATTTCAGCCAGGATAAGACAGCCACTTTGGTTAGTCTGTGTTTTTATTCTCTGGCTGATGTTCCCAGATTTAATTTTGGGGACTGACTGGTGGGTAGAGCAAATCAACAGGTGTGGCAATAAAAACATACACCCTGCCAGGTTAGCTCTTTTTAATGGTAATTGATAGTTGTCCAAGAACAGCATTTGTAGATGCAGCAAGTGCTTTAGTTAGACACTACAACTCTGTGCAGAGCCTTCTAGTTTAGTAGGAGCAATGAAGCAAATACTCATCTGTTGGCTGTGACCTATTACTGAAAGCCTGGATTCATACAGATTGAGTTTTTGTTTTTTTAGTTTAAATTTTCAATTCCTATCTTGGGTTTTTACATTATCTATACTTTCCAATAAATTCCTCTCCTATCTTCCTCCCAGAGAGATATAACTTATAAGAAAGAATAAAAATGAGCAAAAAAAAAAAGTTCATCAAAACCAGTCAACATATTAAAAAAGTCTGACATTACATGTAGTATTCCATACTCATAGTTCTCAACCTACCCAAAGAAGGGAAGAGAGGGAGGTACCATCTTCTAATTTTTATTTGGGGCCAAGCTGGTTTTGCTGCTGTTGCTGTTGTTTTTCTTTCCTTTTAGACTGTGGCAGTGAAAGTATCTATTGCTTGGTGCACTTTGTATCAGTTCTTATAAGGCTTCCTATGCTTTTCTATATTAATTTTTATGTCACAATAATATTCCATTATATTCGTATACTACAACTGATGAGTTTTGACTTTGTTTCTTTGCAAAAGCAAAAAACCCACTGCTATGAGCGTATGGAATGGTTTTTTATGCCCTTAGGGCATATGTTAGCAGTGGGATATTTGGGCCCATGAATATAGACATTTTAATAATTTTCTTAGCATAGCTCCAAATGGCTTTCCAGAATGGGCAGACCAGAACACAGGTCCTCCAACAATGCTTGACTTTGCATAACCCCTCCAACACTTACAATTTCAATCTTTTTGTCATCTTTGTCAACTTACTGTTTGTGAAGTGAAAAATAGCATTTGCATATTTGTCTCATTTTTAGTCATTTGAAACACTCTTTCATATACTTGGTAATAGGTTGTAATTCTTCTTTTAAAATTTTTTTGTTTACATCCTTTGAACACATATCTAGTGATAACAGCTTTATATTTGTGCTAGCCTGCTTATCTATCTTAGATAGCAGACTTTCATTAGGGATATTTGATACAAAATTTTCCCCAATCATCTGCATGTCTTCTTTTCTGAATTATGTTCATGTTACGTAAAACTTTTTTCAATTTCACACAAATTTCTCTATTTTGTTATTTGCGAACATCTCTATCACTTGTTTGATTAAGAAGGCATTCCCCATCCAAAGCTGTGAAAAGTACTGGATCTCTTTCTCTTCTCACTTTTTTTCTTTTTCTTTTTTTCTTCCCTTTTTTTGGCATGGCCTTTAATGTTCAGGTCACATATCCATTCTGAGTTTATTGTGGTATGTGGTATATGGTATAAGATATTGTTTTATATTTAATTTCTGCCTAATTGATTTCCACTTTCCCAGAAATCCTTATCAAATAGGGAATTCTTCTATAGGTAATTTATATTCTCAAACTGATCAAACACTGAGTTACTACATTTGACTTTTTCTAATTTTTCCTTGTTTACTGTTCTGCTGATCTACTTTTCTATTTTTTAACTAGTAACAAAATATTTAGATGAAAATCTAAAAATGTTATTCTTCCTTCATCCCTATTTTTCCCATTGTTTCCCTTGAGGACCTAAATATTTTGTTTTTCCAAATCATTTCTCTCGTTGTATAGTTTTATGAAAGTATCTCCTTGGTAGTTTAATTGACATAACATTGAATCTGTAAATTAATTCAGATGTTATCATTTTTATTACATTTTCATGATCTGGACATGAACAGTCAATATTCCTCAAGTTATTTGTCATTCTTTATGTCTTTAAGAAGAATTTTATAATTGCATCTATACTATTGTTGAGTATGCCTTTTGGATGGACACCCAAATATTGTTTGCAATAGTGCAATAGTTCTTTTGCATGGGATTTCACTTTCTATTTTCCTACATTTTATAAAGATAAAATAAAGATAGGATTGATTGATCAAATTATCCCATTTCACTTAAAATAAATGCTAAGGCCATTTATCCATTGAATGGATATCAATAAGATCAATTAAATGAAATCAATCCATTACAATTTGGGGCCTTAGACTGAGAGTGAAAGGTCTTTGAAGATGAATATGATGAAGTAAATGATACCAGACAGAAAATCTTTTCCAATTGAGGAGTTTGGGGTATATCCTGTGGGTCTAGTATGAAAGCATCAAGTTAGCCAGAATGGGAAGGGAGGGGAGTATAATATCAAGTCATTCCAGAAATTAGAATAAGTGCCGTATTCTAGCTAAACCTCCTGAGAAGGAACTTCTTAGGAGAAGGAGAGAAAAAGAGAAGGCTAAGCTGCAGTCTTAGGGCTCCTTCTTCCCTAACCTTTGACTAGAGGAAGATCTTACAAGCTTCAAAGGGTCCAGAGGATTTTGGAATTACTATTTTCCCACTGGTGTCCTAATGGTATCATGATGGTAATGTCTGTATCGAAAGCCAAGGACAGAGAGAACAGTTCCCAAATAGGAACAACCAAGAGCTTTGAGTTACCCCTTTGCCGTATGTGCTTTTTAGCATGAATCTGCTTTTCTGAGGTGGGAAGAGCATCATAGACTTTTTAAAAAAATAATTATAACTTTTTATTGACAATACATATGCATGAGTAATTTTTTACAACATTATCCCTTGCACTCACTTCTGTTCCGATTTTTCCCTTCCCTTCCTCCACCCCCTCCCCCAGATGGCAAGCAGTCCTATATATGTTGAATATGTTACAGTATATCCTAGACACAATATATGTGTGCAGAACTGAACAGTTCTCTTGTTGCACAGGAAGAATTGGATTCAAAAAGTAAAAATAACCTGGGAAGAAAAACAAAACCACAGTTTACACTCATTTCCCAGTGTTCCTTCTCTGGGTGTAGCTGATTCTGTCCATCATTGATCAATTGGAACTGAATTAGATCTTCTCTTTGTTGAAGAAATCCACTTCCATCCGAATACATCCTCATACAGTATCGTTGTTGAAGTATATAATGATCTCCTGGTTCTGCTCATTTCATTCAGCAACAGTTCATGTAAGTCTCTCCAAGCCTCTCTGTATTCATCCTGCTGGTCATTTCTTACAGAACAATAATATTCCAAAACATTCATATACCCCAATTTACCCAACCATTCTCTAACTGATGGGCATCCATTCAATTTTCAGTTTCTAGCCACTGCAAATAGGGCTGCCACAAACATTTTGGCACATACAGGGCCCTTTCCCTTCTTTAGTATCTCTTTGGGGTATAAGCCCAGTAGTAGCACTGCTGGATCAAAGGGTATGCACAGTTTGATAACTTTTTAAGCATAGTTCCAAATTGCTGTCCAGAATGCCTGGATGTATTCACAATTCCACCAACAATGCATCAGTGTCCCAGTTTTCCCGCATCCCCTCCAACAATCATCATTATTTTTTCCTGTCATCTTAGCCAATCTGACAGGTGTGTAGTGGTATCTCAGAGTTGTCTTAATTTGCATTTCTCTGATCAATAGTGATTTGGAACACTCTTTCATATGAGTGGAAATAGTTTCAATTTCAGCATCTGAAAATTGTCTGTTCATATCCTTTGACCATTTATCAATTGGAGAATGGCTTGATTTCTTATAGGTTAGAGTCAATTCTCTATATATTTTAGAAATGAGGCCTTTAGCAGAACCTTTAACTGTAAAAATGTTTTCCCAGTTTGTTGTTTCCCTTCTAATCTTGTTTGCATTAGTTTTGTTTGTACAAAGGTTTTTTATTTGATGTAATCAAAATTTTCTATTTTGTGCTCAATAATGATCTCTAGTTCTTCTTTGGTCATAAATTCCTTCCTCCTCCACAAGTCTGAGAGGTAAACTATCCTATGTTCCTCTAATTTATTTATAATCTCGTTCTTTATGCCTAAATCATGGACCCATTTTGATCTTATCTTGGTGTATGGTGTTAAGTGTAGGTCCATGCCTAATTTCTGCCATACTCATTTCCAGTTATCCCAGCAGTTTTTGTCAAATAATGAATTCTTATCCCAAAAGTGAGGATCTTTGGGTTTGTCAAACACTAAATTGCTATAGTTGACTATTCTGTCTTGTGAACCTAACCTGTTCCACTGATCAACTAATCTATTTCTTAGCCAATACCAAATGGTTTTGGTGACTGCTGTTATTTGCTTGCATTTTTTTTCTTTATCAGTTTTGCTTTTTCTTTCTTCTTGATCTGATTTTTCTAGTGCAGCAAGATAACTGTATAAATATGTATACATATATTGGATTTAACATATATTTCAACATATTTAACATGTATGGGACTACCTGCCATCTAGGGGAGGGGGTGGAGGGAAGGAAAGGAAAAGTTGGAACAATAGGTTTTGCAAGGGTCAATGTTGGAAAAATTACCCATGCATATGCTTTGTAAATAAAAAGCTTTAATAAAAATAAAGTAGCAAATTTGTATAAGAAACTTTAGAGTTTATGTGGGCAACATGTTAATACTGTCATATTGAAACATTGTGGAGTTTTGTGGGTTTACATTGTATCGCGATATTTTACTCACACTATTTTTTCAATTCATTTCTTTGCTGATTCTCTAATATTTTCTAAATAAATCATCATGTCATCAGCAAATAGGGAGTTTTTCCTCCCTGCATTAATTTCTTATGTTGCAATTTTTAGCATGTCTTTAATTATGTCAAATAATTACCAGAAGAAGAGGATTTTGGGAAGGAAGCATCTTTACGTTATTCTTTTATTTACTGGAAAAGCTTTTTGTGTTTCTATATTGCATATAATGGTAACTTTAGGTTTTAGATATTTAATTTTTATCATATTAAAAATAATGATCATTGGAAAAAATAAAAATAATGATCTTCTATACCTAAGTTTTACAAGGTCTTTTAGCATAAGGACTGCTAAACCTTCTCAAATATTTTTCTCCACTTATTGAAATAAGCATGTGGGTTTATATGTAGCTGAGTTCAATATTGAAGGCTTACCAACAATCATGTTGTGGCTTGTAGCCCCCAAACAATGCTTTCTTTGGGAACATCAGAATTTGGCTCATGATTAGGTCCTCTACAAAAAAAAAAAATCTTTAGTTCTGTTACTAGCACTTAGGTTACCAAAATGTTAGCTATAGAATACTTAACATGACAATCGAGGCAAAGGACTTGTACTTGAGCTCATAAACAATCAATACAAATCAGTCTGCATCTCCAGTTGGCTATTGCTTTCAACAGGGACCCATATAGTTCTCCAGACCAAGAGTATTATTGTGGGTAGGATCCCCTGCAAGGAGAAAGAATTGAGGGCTGAAAGCAGTAATAAAGGGAAATTTTATATCTCTAGATGCTTACTTGCATAAAATAGAAGATATGAATTGGGCTTGCAACTAAAAAAAAGCTAGAAAAATAACAAATTGAAACTTCCCCCAATCAAATACCAAACTTGAAATTCTAAAAATAAAAGGAGAGATTAATAAAATTGAAAGTAAAAAAAAAACTATTGAATTAATAAATAAAACTAAGACTTGGTTTTATGGAAAAAACAAACAACAAAATAGATAAACTTTTACTAAATTTGATTAGGAAAAGGAAAGAGTAAAATGAAATTGTTAGTCTCAAAAATGAAAAGAGAGAACTTTCCACCAATGAATAGGAAATTAGAGCAATAATTAGGAGTTACTTTGCCCAACTTTATGCCAATAAATTTGATAACCTAAGTGAAATGGAGGAATACCTACAAAAATATAGATTACTCAGATTAACAGAAGAGGAAATAAATTACTTAAATAGCCCCATTTTAGAAAAAGAAATAGAAAAAGCTATTAATCAACTCCCTAAGAAAAAATCTCCAGGACCAGATGGATTTACATGTGAATTCTGCCAAACATTTAAAGAACAATTAACTCCAATACCTTACAAACTATTTGAAAAAATAGGGAAAGGACAACTCCTACCAAATTCCTTTTGTGACACAGACATGGTACTGATACCTAAACCAGGTAGGATGAAAACAGAGAAAGAAATTGTACACCAATCTCCCTAAGGAATATTTGTGCAAAAATCTTAAATAAAATATTAGCCAACTACTGGGCTTATACCCCAAAGAGATACTAAAGAAGGGAAAGGGGCCTGTATGTGCCAAAATGTTTGTGACAGCCCTGTTTGTAGTGGCTAGAAACTGGAAAATGAATGGATGCCCATCAATTGGAGAATGTTTGGGTAAATTGTGGTATATGAATGTTATGGAATATTATTGTTCTGTAAGAAATGACCAGCAGGATGAATATAGAGAGGCTCGGAGAGACTTACAGTAGGAACTGATGCTGAGTGAAATGAGCAGAACCAGGAGATCATTATATACTTCAACAATGATAGTGTATGAGGATGTATTCTGATGGAAGTGGATTTCTTCAACAGAGAAGATCTAATTCAGTTCCAATTGATCAATGATGGACAGAAGCAGCTATACCCAGAGAAAGAACACTGGGAAATGAATGGAAACTGTTTGCATTTTTGTTTTTCTTCCCGGGTTCTTTTTACCTTCTGAATCCAATTCTTCCTGTGCAACAAGAGAACTGTTTGGTTCTGCACACATATATTGTATTTAGTATATACTGTGACATATTTAACAATGCTTGCCATCTGGGGGAGGGGGTGGAGGGAGGGAGGGGAAAAGTCGGAACAGAAGTGAGTGCAAGGGATAATGTTCTACAAAATTACCCAGGCATGGGTTCTGTCAATAAAAAGTTATAATTATTTTAAAAATTGAAATATTAGCAAAGAGATTACAGAAAATCATCCCCCAGATAATATACCATGACCAAGTAGGATTTATATCAGGAATGCAGATCTGGTTCAAAATTAGAAAAACTATTAGCAGCATTGATTTTATCAATAACCAAATTAACAAAAGCCATATGATTATCTCAATAGATGCAGAAAAAGTATTGGATAAAACCCAACATCCATCCTGATTAAAAACACTAGAGAGTATAGGAATAAATGGACTTTTCCTTAAAATAGTCAGTAGCATCTACTTAAAACTATCAGCAAGCATCATATGTAATGGGAACAAACTAGAACCATTCCCAGTAAGATCAGGAGTGATATAAGGTTGCCCACTATCACTGTTACTATTCAATATTGTATTAGAAATGCTAGCTTTGGCAACAAGAGAAGAAAAAGAGATTAAATGAATTAAAGGTTATGAGGAAACCAAATTGTCACTCTTTGCAGATGATATGATGGTATACTTAGAGAACTCCAGAGAATCAACTAAAAAACTATTAGAAATAATTCACAACTTTTGCAAAGTTGCAGGATACAAAATAAATCCACATAAATCCTCAGCATTTTTATACATCACCAACAAAATCCAACAGCAAGAGATACAAAGAGAAATTCCATTTAAAATAATTGTTGATAGGATAAAATATCTGGGAATCTATCTGCCAAGGGAAAGTCAGGAACTATATGAGCAAAACTACAAAACACTTTCCATGCAAATAAAGTCAAATCTAAACAATTGGAAAAATATCAAGTGCTCTTGTTTAGGTCAAGCGAATATAATAAAGATGACAATACTACCTAAACTAATCTATTTATTTAGTGCTATACCAATCAAACTCCCAAGAAACTATTTTACTGACCTAGAAAAAAAGAACCCCAAAATTCATCTGGAAGAACAAAAGGTTGAGAATTTCAAAGGAACTAATGAAAAAAAAAATCAAATGAAGGTGGCCTAGCTGTACCTGATCTAAAACTATATTATAAAGCAGCAGTCACCAAAACCATTTGGTACTGGCTAAGAAATAAACTAGTTGATTAGAGGAATAGGTTAGGTTCACAAAGCAAAATAGTCCATGACTATAGCAATCTAGTGTTTGACAAACCCAAAGACCCCAACTTTTGGGATAAGAACTCACTATCTGACAAAAACTGCTGGGAAAATTGGAAACTAGAATGGCAGCAACTAGGCATTGATCCACACCTAACACCCTATACCAAGATAAGGTCAAAATCAATTCATGATCTAGACTAAAGAATGAGATTATAAACAAATTAGAAGGACATAGGATAGTTTACTTCTCAGATCTGTGGAGGAGGAAGGAATTTGACCAAAGAAGTATGGGAGATCATTATTGATCACAACACAGATAATTTTAATTATATTAATTTTAAAAGTTTTGTACAAAGAAAACTAATGCAGACAAGATTAGAAGGGAAGCAATAAACTGGGAAAACATTTTTACGTTCAAAGGTTCTGATAAAGGCCTCATTTCTAAAACTATATAGAAAATTGACTCAAATTTATAAGAATTCAAGCCCTTCTCCAATTGAGAAATGGTCAAAGGATATGAATAATTTTCAGGTGAAGAAATTGAAACCATTTCTAGCTATATGAAAAGGTGCTCTAAATCACTATTGATCAGGGAAATGCAAATTAAGACAACTCTGAGATACCACTACACACCTGTCAGATTGCCTAGAATGACAGGAAAAGATAGTGATGAATGTTGGAGGGGATGTGGGAAAACTGGGACACTTACACATTGTTGTTGGAATTGTGAATGGATCCAACCATTCTGGAGAGCAATTTGCAACTATGCTCAAAAAGTTATCAAAGTGTGCATACCCTTTGACCCAGCAGTGTTACTACTAGGCTTATATCCCAAAGAGATCTTAAACAAAGGAAAGGGACCCACATGTGCAAAAATGTTTGTGGCAGCCCTTTTTATAGTGGCTAGAAACTAGAAATTGAGTGGGTGCCCATCAGTTGAAGAATGGCTGAATAAGTTGTGGTATATGAATGTTATGGAATATTATTGTTCTGTAAGAAATGACCACAAAATGATTTCAGAAAGGCCTTGAGAGACTTACATGAACTCATGCTGAGTGAAATGAGAAGAACCAGGAGATAATTATCTATACACAGCAACAACAATACTATATGATGAACAACTCTGATGGATGTGGCTCTCTTCAACAATGAAATGATTCAAACCAGTTCCAATTGTTCAGTGATGAAGAGAGCCATCTACACCCAGGGAGAGGACCGTAAGAACTGAGCATGGACCACAACATAGCATTCTCACTCTTTTTGTTACTTGCTTACATATTCTGCTGCATTTTTTTACTGGTTTGATTTGATTTTTCTTGTGCAGCATGATGATTATATAAATGCATATGCATATATTGGATTTAACATGTATTTCTACCATTTTTAACATATATTGGACTACTTGCCATCTAGGGGAGGGCATGGAGGAAGGGAGGGAAAATTGGAACACAAGATTTGGCAAGGGCTAACGATGAAAAACTGTCCACGCATATGTTTTGAAAAATAAAAAACTTAAAAAAAAAAAAGAATTCAGGGCTGCTAGAAAGAGTACCATTGTCTCTACTACCTGCACAGCCCATATAACTCACACTACTAGTGAAAGGAAAGGTGTATGTTTGCTCCTCCTGGTAATGATTCTGTTGTTCCTGAGTTCTAGCACCTGTAGCTCCCAAGTTGTACCAGCTTTTTGACTGGGTCCAGGAATGCCTTTATAATTTTATGTTGTTCTTCTCCTAGGTGGTTGTGTGCTACCTTGGAGGGGTTTCACAGATAAGCAAGTCTCCTTTAAGAAGCCACATCTGTGGTCATTAGAGAGAGTAGGTTCAGTAGAGCTGTGTGGGTAGAAGTCCAATTAATCATAACTTATCCCTTCCATATCATGGGGCCTATCGGTACAGCACCTCCACAGTTTGGAAAATCCATGTAAATTTTTTGGCCCTCTCTTTTTTTTTTTTTTTTACCAGAGAAGATATTTGAATTTTTTTCCTCTTATGGGATGTTTACAGTACCTTATTGTAAAATTTGGATTAAGTATTTTACCAGAAGCTCTGTCATCTGCAGGCCTTGAAGTATCATCTGCAACTTCTGCATAACTCCCCCACAATTCCCATTTAATTTCCTGTACTCACCCGTGATATATCAAAACTGCAATTGGGAAAGTTGTGTTGCAGAAGGGATAACTGTACAAGTTCTTTCAGTACTTTGGGATGTAATTTATTCTGGCCTTGTAACTTGAACTCACCGAGAGTAGATTATCTTCTCATTTACCTTTGGCTCAATTCCCCATTAATCATTTTTGTTCTATGTTAACTACTCTGTCTCACCTTCCTGAGTTCAAATCTGGTCTCAGACATTTGCTAGTTTCATGACCCTGGGCAAGTGACTTTACCCTCTTTGCCTCAGTTTCCTCGTCTGTAAAATGAACAGGAGAAGGACATGGCAAACAGCTCCAGGATCTTTGCCAAGAAAAACTTAAATGGTGTCGTGAAGAGTCATATATGACTGAAACAACTAATCTGAAGATCATTTTCCTAATTGGAGAAAATGGAAGCAAAATAGTAACTAAGCTGATATTTATATAGCACCTACTAGGTGCTAAGCACTAAATAAGTGCTTTACAATTATTATCTCACTTCATCCTCACAACAACTGTACAGAGTAAGTGTTGCTATTATTGCCATTTTACAGATAAGAAAACTAAAGCAAACAGAGGTCACAAGTTTGAAATATCTAAGGCTGGATTTGAGTTCAGATCTTCCTGGCATCAGGTCCACCATTACATCTACCTGGCCACTTCACTACAATAAGATTTGACTACTTCTGCCTTCTCTGTGTTGTTTCTTATCATCTTAGTCATCCTATTTGTTTTTGATCTTCCGCTTGTACCCTATATACTTAGTAAGAAATACTTTTGATTTTCTTTAGAATTCATTCCAATAGCTAATCTGTTTCTTCAGCTTCCTGACTTCAGCATCCCTGACGTTAGTGTTATAAGACTAAGTACTCCTATGTATTTGCTTTCAGTTAACTTGCCTTGCTTTCATTTTTTTTGCACAGTTCTTTAAAATAGGAAGATTTTTATTGTTGTTGACTTTTCTTTAGAGAGTTCTTCTTTTCTTTTCTAAATCGGTTTGGAGAATCCCAGGGAAGAAACTCCTTCTATTGAGGCAAATTCATATCTCCTCTACAATTCAGTCTTAGACGATTGCTTGAGGCACTAAGGGGTTAACTGAGTTGCCCAGGTCAAATACTTACAATATATCAAGGATGAAAAGTGAACCCAGATTTTTCTGACTCAGGGTAGTTCTCTAACCACTAGGTTAGGGTACTTCCTTATCTACCAACATTTCTAAGATGAAGGGGCCACTTTCTCCCAGAGTTCCATTACTTATACAAGGGTCCAGAATAGCAATTTCCCTAATTACTTTCTCTATCTTTTGAAGAATGAAATTATCATTTAAGCCAGTCGAGAAGTTAGCACTTGCTTGAATTTTAGCAGAAGAACAGCTGAAACCCCTGTTCATTGTTATATAATGCTTCTATGCCAAGTTTTCCATTTTCTTCTAAAATTCATTATCTATTTCCTCCTTTGGCCTAGGTGGTCTCTCCTTCTACTACAGTATTTCTATTTCCATTGAACTTCATCCAAATTCAATCCACTTTAGGCCCCCCCTCTAATTTTTTTTGATTTGCTCAGAATATATGCCCTTTTTTATATCACTTTGATTTCACCTCTTTTTGACTAAGATACCCTCCTCTCTGCCGATATTTCATCACTACCAAGGCTACTTTGAGAAAACTGAATGCAACAATGTTGCTTCTTGTGATTATTACTGTAATTTTTTAAAACATCAAATGGCACTCTTCTTTCCTAGTAATTGTAACAAACTTCCAGGATCTTTGAGAATCGCAAGAAACCAGTCTGAGAGATCATCTAGTCTAGCCCTTCAAATATGCTGTGGGGATCTGCTGTATAACATCCTTGGCATTTAGTCATTAAGTCTCTGCTTGGATACTTCCAAGGATGAGAATTACACTTCCTCAAAAAGTAGTCTATTTCATTTCCAGACAATTCTGATGGTTATTTAATTTTTAAAAAAGTTTAGCCTTTGATTAATTAGATCAAATTAATTATCAAACATGTGACTTTGAAGCTGAGCATGAGAATTTTTCTTTAAACCTTCATATAGTTCAGACATATTATGTATTTAGGACATTTCTCATCCCCAAAATAAGATTGTAAATGAAAGAAAGGCTTTTATAAAATAAATTACATTATCTGGGAAAACAATGTAATTCTGGCTATAAATATATGCTGTCTGCTTTAATGCATTCTATTTTTCATTTCCTTGTCTGAGCTGCTTTTAGCTTATTTATAACCTTAGAGATCAGACTAGTGGTTTTTTATTTAATTGGGAGTAATTTAAAGCTATCATGTATGAGTGTTCAGAGGATACCTGACAACACTGAATATCCCTGTTGTTTCAGAAACATCTCATTAGAGAAATGCAGTTAGACCAGTTAGCCGGCCATTTATCCCATGGGAGCCCTTTGGGGGCCAGTAAGTTGAGGGGCATTTATACCTCGAACAAACAAATGAAACACCATCTACGCTCTTATTTTTACCTTTTCTGATTTCGATCAGAACTAACTGCTTTGGAAGATGAAGAAAGGAGACTTTTCTAGGATAAAGCTTCATGAAATAGTGACTACTCTCAGTCTATCCAAATTGAATCCATTCTTGGGGATGAAGTCCAAATATCACCCACCTCTTCCAGGAAGTTTTTCCTGGCTACTCCGATTGCTACAGATCCCTCCCATCTCCAACTTCTTGTAAAGTAGCTATTCCAATCAATCAACAAGCATTTATTACATGCCAGGCATCGTGTTGAGTCCTGGAGATACACAGAATTCGGGATTGTTAGAAAAGAGATCCTTCTCTCCCAATTCATTATTAACATATCACACTACTAGAGAAGGGGAAAGGTCAAACGTGGTTCTTTCTGGTTATGACTGTTCCTCAGTTCCAACTCCTTTTGCTCCCATATTGGTCCACATCCTTATACATTAATGGGAGGAAGGGAATAACATGCACACAATTATGTACAAAGATACACTGTATACAAAATAAACTAGAGATAATCAACAGAGGTAAAACGCTGGAATTAAGGGAGATGGGGAAAAGCTTCTTACAGAAGGTGGGATTGTAGCTGAATCTTGAAGGAGACGAGGGACCTTAAAAGGTGGAGATTAGAAACTCCTGCCAGCTAGTGAGAACCCATTGTTAAATTTTCAGTGAGGACCTTTACACCTTAGAAGCAGGTCAATGCTAGGATTCAGGGCTTGATTGTCTAGGCTTAAGAAAGAGATGGAGAAAATGTTAATGGCGAACATTGAATTTAAAAGTGTATTAAGCATCCTCCCCTAAAATTCTCAAGAGTCTAGAGATGGAGTGCTTAGTTCCAGAAATAGCAAGAAGACCAAGGTCACTGGACTGCAGATCCAAGATTGGGATGGGATGGGAGCAGTGTAAGGATAAGAAGACTGGACAGGTTGATTAAAGTCAGGTTATGGAGGATTTTAAAAGGCAAATCCATTATTTTCTATTTGGTCCTGGAGATGATAGAGAGTCAGTAGAATTGATGGACTAGGATGATAATTTTGCGCTTTAGGAAGACCAATTGGAATGGAGGAAGACTTGCTTGAGTCAGGGGCAGGCCAACCAGCATATGGCTAGGTGGTACAATAGACAAGCAACTGGTCTAATAGCTCAGAAAGATCTGAGTTCAAGTCCTACTTCAGGGAAGTAAACTTGATAGCTCTGTGATCCCTATCTTTGGTTACCCATTTGTGAGAGGAAGGGCCTGGACTCAGTCACCTATAAGGTCTTTCCAGGTTAAGACCTATGGTGCTATGACTTTAATGATTTCTATCATGCATTTTGTCACTTCATTATAGTTTGCCTTATCTTTCTTCCTGTGGACCTGTAGACAGTACAGTTCTTGAGGCAGGGACTGTGTCTTTGATATTCCCAATAAATTCTTAACACTTTTATATTCCCTATAATTCTTAACACAGTGCTGTGCTCTTAGTAGGTTCTTTTTTTCCCTAAGAAAATTAATAATTTATTAATCATTTCCTAATGATATCTATGGGATATCCAGTTCCAGAAGTACAACAGTCAGCTGGAGATTCAAAAAGGGCATAATGGCTGCCATTTACATTGCTCATCAGGGTCTGCAAAACACTTCCTATATATCATATCACTTGAGCTTTGTGTCATCCCGATGAGAGATACTAACAGTTGTTACTTTTTTGGTCAGTCAAGGAAATTCTTTTCATATTTTTTTTATTTTTCCTAATACATGCAAAGGGAGTTTTCAACATTTACCTTTGCAAAACTTGGGTTCCAAATTTTTCTCTCTCCCTTTTCCCCACCTCCTATAGACAGCAAGCAAATTCCATTATGTTTTTTTGTTGAGGCAATTAGGGTTAAGTCACTTGCCCAGGGTCACACAGCTAGGAAGTGTTAAGTGTCTGAGATCAAATTTGAACTCAGGTCCTCCTGACTTCAGGGCTTGGTGTTCTATCACTGTACCATCTAACTGCCTGCAAATTTCATTACTTTTAAAAAATATTGATTAGTTTTTGATATTTACTTTCATAAGATTTTGGTTTCCATTTTTTTCTCCCTTCCTCCCCCCAGCCCTCCCCAAGACAGCAAACAATCTGATATAGGTTATATGTGTTCAATCATATTAAACATATTTCTACATTAATTGATGTCACAATAGGTTCTTAAACCAATATGTGCAGGCTGATTGGTTGATAATCCTGTGATTTAATTAGTGAAATGTTCCAATTTTGAAGGAGGGTGGATGTAAATGCTAATGTCCCAAACTTTAATGAACCTGAGATTCAGAATTTTAAAATGTTAAAAAGTTCTCTAATGCTAAAGAAAGGGGTAGGAGGGAGATGGCAAGGAGGGAATATGATGGGATTTGAATTTGCCCAGAAAAAAAAAATCTTGATTATGGAATATTTGTAAGGATCCCTCTCAGTGCTCCAGGCAAGTCTCTAGAATATAAATTATAGAGAAGTTGCAGACCCCGATCCTCTAAGATTTAGAACTGGGAGAGACCTTGTCGGATCATCCAATCCAAAACTCTTATTTAACAGCTGAGACAGAGAGGTTAAATGATTTGCGCAGGGACACACAGCTAGTAAATTAATAACAGGCAGGATTTGAACTTGATTCTTGCCGACTTCCAAGCCAGTGGCCTAATGACTGCTTTCAAGGCCCCACCACTTCATAAACTATCCAACCAATTGCCACCACAGTACTTTGCCTGCTAGATGATCTGGGACATGAGTTAATGAAGAGATGGCACATCCGTTCACATGTAAATAAGTGCCTTTAAGTTACTTTAAAGCATTTTGCTCTCCAAATAAGAGAAAATGATCCCGCACCACACTCCCTCCCAATCTTAGCTCCGTTCTTCACGGCCTAGCAAACCCTTTCTCCACACAGTGACAGCCCCAAAGTTCAGACTGAAGTTTATCAAGCTGGGAATGAGCGGAGGCTGTATTAATTGCTGTAGATGAAATTCACCATCGGATCTCCTGAATAAACATTCTTGTTCCTCACTGAAAGTAAACTAATTGAATACCGGCTGCAAAGAAAAATTAGTGAACTCATGAATTTTCCTTCGGTTTATACATCAATTTCAAAAGCCAAATGTTTAAGTCACACTCTAAGTCTGGATCCAAAGTGTCTTGGAACTGAAACAGTGGCCAATATTGGCTCCTTGCTGTGAAATTCAAACTCCCGTTTGGATTATTAATGGTCACTAATAGCTTGTAATCAAGGTACAAACTGTCAGGTAAACAAACAATTAACTTGTTTGCTTGAAGTGTTAAGAGAGCATAATTAATGAACCTGCTAATTGTTGAGGGGGATGGGGAGAAAGGCAGGAATTAGTATTCTGTCTTGACATCCACAGGAGCTCATAGGCAGGCACTTACATACCCAGACTCCCGGCCCTATCTCAGTAGGAGCAAATCCCTGAACCAGCTGCAGATGATTGAACATTAATAATTAATATGTGTCCAAAGCAAATGGTTTCCATACCTATCAGTGATTAGAGGACACTGAACAGCTGTGCTATAGTAGAGTGTGATCATTTTCAAAATATCCAACAGCCTTCTTTCCTAAAACTCCACGGGATTACGTTGTGTTGCCCACTGGGGAGCTCTGATTTTGACCAACAATAGGAGAGGGGGCATTTAAGTCATTAGTAGCTTACCTAATCTTCATTACTGGACTGGAGTCCGACCAGAGGTCTAACATTGGCCAAAGATCATTAGACCCCACGCCCCACCACCACCAACGTCCACACCCACCCCACCCCACCAAATCTTCTATTTGAGTTTTGGATCCCACTGTTTCTGATCGAATCCATCAATCAAGTTGTTCCCAGCTCAAAGAGTTTTAGGAAAGAAGGTTGTCGGATATTTTGAAAATTATCACACTCTATTATAGCACAACTGTTAAGTGTCTTCTAATCACTGACAGGATCTGAGTTTGAATCCCAGCTCTGCTACTTAATCCCTGTGACTTTGGGCAAGTCACTTCTTATTTCTGGGCCTCAGTTTCCTCAGCTGTAAAACGAGGGGGTGGGACTAGCTGACCTCCGAGATCCCTTCTAGCTCTAAACAGATTGTCCTACTCTGCTCTGGGTCTCAGCTTGTTGTAGAACATTCTTGAATCAATTTCTAGATTTTGTTTACACAAACTAGTCTCCTACCTTAGATGCAATAATTTGCACCTGTCAACAAATAATAATGTATTTGAATATGTACAAATATATTCACACATGAAAAGTTTTGTTCTTTGCAGCAGAGTCCAAATCTTGACCAATAGTTTCTGCTATTTATTTTCAAGGCATGGGGTTTTACTTAAGCTAACAAAAGGATTTGAAGTACTCTCTTTTGGTAGAAATCAGCTTTTGTTCAATATTTAGCTAATATGTTATGACTAATATTCCGATTTCCACTATTTACCCGATGGACTAACTTGAGTTAAAGCAAACCAAACTAGTGCCTTGACATATGAGCACAAATTTCTTAGATATATTTAAAAGATTCAAGAACAAAATCAAAGGCAAGATGCAGATGAGCTTTATGCCTATGATATAGGAAATCTGTCTTTATACATGGGCACTGGTGATCCATCACCTGAATGGTGAGAGATCAGGTCAGCTAGAAACAATAGCCCCAAAAGAGGAAGCCTATCTTTGAGTAAAATAAATTCCTATCGATTTATCTATCGAGAAGTAGATCTCTATTTTTCTTCCACTGAATGAAATACAATAATTGTACATAAACATACTTTAACCATTTTTGTGATATTTCCAAACACTGACCAGCTCAGATATGGAGGGTCGAAGGGCAGCCGCTATATACAAAAGCCCGAGGATTGAATGAGTTTCTCTCCCATGCTGGGGCTGCCTATTGGCAGCAGATAAACAAAAAGAGAATTAGAATTTCTACTCTGGTATTTATTAGATTGGTCCATTATGTTTCTGGTGCAGAATTGATTCTCTTGGAAGAAGTGAGAGTAAAGAGGTGAGCCTCTTTGGGGTGAAGCAGTGGGGCCATGGAGGTGTTTTGGTCTTTGGTGGCCATCCCTGTCTCGGTATTCATCTGTGTCGTGTTATCGTACCTGAGGAAATTTTGTATGACGGGCTATGCTGCTGAGCTGCCTGAGGTCTCGGGCACCAAGAGCAACAAATGGTCTCAAAATGATCATTGCATCAAAAAGTTATGATCCTGACAATACCTTTTGAACCCTTCACTAGTTCCTCAGGCAGACCTGAGTTAGAAGGCATTATGACAATTTTAAAGTTTGAATTTAATATTCAAAAATTCCGAGTACTTTGTCAAGGTCAACTGGAAAAAATTCAGATACAGTTTAAATACCCTTTCATGTGAATGAGATCAGAAAGCATGGATTGAGTGGGAATTATGTTGGTTGATTTGTGAAAGGTAAATGAGCCATTCATGGGCTAATTCCAGGAGATCAAATGACCTCTGTACACCTACCTAAGATGGTGATCAATAAATATTACTCTTTGCTTCTACCGGCAGGCAGAGTATAGTAGCCACTGCTATTTGAAAGCAGGTGCCTGTTAAAAAAAAATAGTCTTGCTACTAAGAAAATCGATACCATTTTCAAGACCTGTATTATTGAAATAATTGACCATGACATCAAATTATTTTAACTTAGTTACCTAATACTACCTGCCTCCCTTATAGCGAGTTGAGATTTACAGATAGTCGATTATTTAATAGAATCCTGAAGGGCTAACTCTGCGGTCAGCCTTGGGGCCTTAGTTGAGAAGAGAGCATATTGCTCATCATTTTAAAATGCAGTTGATTAATGTTTTTGTTTGTGTTGGGAATGTGATATCAAGCATTACTGACTTACTGATCTGTTTATTAACTTGTTGATTAGACTGCAACTTATTCCTTTGACTGAACCAAGGGCAGATGACCTATGAGAATAAACGTTGCCACGGTCATGAAAGCAGAGTAGTTGATCTATGGGAACAAAAAGGCATCACCTTTTTCCAATAACACTCATGAGGGCATTAGGGTCTATCATGAGGTCCCTGGCTGGCACTACATAAAAGTTGAAAGAGCCTAGGTCTCCGGGGTGACATTCCCTAACCTGGGCCTTATGATGTGGCTATGGAGCCGAGTATGTTGGAAAGAGAGAGAATGAGAAGAGGGCTGGGCGAGACCTGGTGACGATGCTGTGTCTCCAGGGCAGGGAATGTCTGGGTTTCCTGGGTGGCTTCCGCAGCATAGGATTGTTTCTTTATGTTATAGGAGTGCCCCTAAGGAAGTTGTGTACACTGAGTTGTGCTAAGAGCCTGAGGTTTTTCAGCACCAAAAATTCCAAAGGATTGAGGACCCTTTCTCACAAGGTCATCTCCATATCTGGCTGTACTTCTGAGTTCTTCCCTCTTCTCTCGATTATGCCTGAAGCCCTCCACCACTGAACTTCCATTTATCGTTCCTTCATTATTTCATACATTTCGTCTTCATACTCTCTGTATTACAGACATACTGTATAAGCTTCTTTGCAAACCTGACATTATGAATTCATATAGGCCATCCATCCCCCAAATCTGGAATACACTCTCCTCTCTTTTACATTTAAGAATTTTTGCCTTTCTTCAAGGTCCAGCTCAGATTGCCCCCTAGTTATCAGTATCCTCTCCTCAATTTTCCCGAGATTATACATTTCCTATTGAATGCAAGCTCCTTGAGGATAGGAATGGTTCCCCATTTTGTCTTTGTACTTCTGATACCTCGCACAGATCCGCATATATATTAGATGCTTAATAAATATTTGATTGAATAGAATGGAATCATTAATTAGGGACTTTGCTGCATCATTCCCTATGCATCTTTTTCTGTTCTCTTTTCCTGCCTTACATTCTCTTTTGCACCATTTCTTACTTAAATCTCTCCTATCTATGCCAGTGGCCTTAATGGCTATTTCTCAGTTCTGCTAAGAGTTGATCTTTGGCTCACAGAATACTTTAACAACAATCATTAAGGGAGATCCTGAAAGCTTCCCTTTGAGTATAATAGATTTTCTTTGTGTATGGAATGAAAATGAAAAAATCTTTTCCCACATAATTTTTATCTTTTATCTTACATGAAAATCCCTCCAAAGATAAGCATAATGATAATTGTCCTGACCCAGTTGTGTAATTTGTTCATTCACTCATCCAATCACTCATTCCACATGTATTTATCGAGAACTTAACTATTATGTTCAAGGTCCTGTGCTAGGCACTGGGGAGTACAGAGCTCTATGCCTCAAGTTGTTTACAGCCTGGCAAGGGAGATAGACCAGGGGCATCAATGCCTATGAAACAAGGCAGAAGTGTGATAAAAGTACACATCTACCTCATTTTATTGCCCTTCACAGAGATTGTGTGTTTGTTTGTTTTTTTAATAAATTGAACTTCTGCGGCAACCCCGCATAGATCAAGACTATCAGAACCATTTTTTGAACAGCATGTGTGCTCATGTTGGGTTTCTGTGTCATATTTTGATAATTCTCATGTTTCAAGCTTTTTCATCATTATATTTGTTATAGTGATCTGTGATCAGCAATCTCTGATGTCACTCCCGTAATTGTTTTGGGACACTACAGACCAGGCCTATATAAGCCAGAAAACTTAATCAATAAATGTTGTGTGTGTTTTGACTGCTCCACTTTATCAGTCAATCCCATCTCTCTCCCTTTCCTCTGGCGTCTCTATTCCCTGAGCCACAGCAATATTGAAATTAGGTCATTTAATAACCCTACCATGGCCTCTAAGTATTCCAGTGTAAGGAGGAGTCAATTTATATAGCAAACTTCATTGTTCTCTTATTTCAAGAAATTGCCACAGCCATCCCAACCTTCGGCAACCACCACCCTGAGCAGTCAGCAGCTGTCTGTACTGAGGAAAGACCCTCCACCAGCAAAAAGATTAAACTCACTGAAGTTCCCAGTGAGTGAAGTCCCAGATAATGGGTAGCATTTTTTTTATCAGTAAAGTCTTTTTAAATTAAGGCATGTATGCTGGGTTTTTTAAACATAACACTATTGTACACTTAATAGACATAGTACAGTTTAAACACAACTTTTATATATACTAGGAAACACAAAAATTCATGTGCCAAACTTGATGGTGATATTTGCTTTGTTGTAGTGGTCTGGAACCAAATCCACAGTATTTCCAAAGTTTGCCTGTACAAAGTGCTTTCAGAATTCAGGAGGGTGTGAGGAGAGAGAGAGAGGAGGAGGAGGAGGAGGAGGAGGAGGAGGAGGAGGAGGATAGGAGAGGGGAGAGGAGAAGAGGGAAAGAAAAAGAGAGAGGGAGGGAGAGAAAAAGAGAGAGGAAGAAGAAAGAAAGAGGGATAGGGAGAGAAAAAGAGGAAAGAGGGAGAGAGACAGATCATTTTTGATTCAAAGAAGGTTTAGGAAAGACTTCATGGTGGAAGTGAAACTTGAACTTGGATTTAAAGGATGGACAAGTCACTGAAATTCTCTGACTTTGGAGTTGGATGATCTGAGGTGGAATCTTGGCTTTGTGAACTTGGATAAGTCCCTTGCTCATTCATGTTCCTCCATGAGAGGGTTGGACTAGATGGTCCCCAGAGACCTTTACAGATCTAAATACTAAGATTTTATGATTCCTCATAGAGTTGTTGTGAGAAAAGTACTTTATAAACCTTAAGAAATTATAGAAATTGGAATTATTTTTAATTGGTAAAGATATGGGAAAGTCATTTCAGGCAGAGGAAATAGTTTAAATGTAGACACGTTTTCAGGAAAGCACAGTAAACTTGGGGGTGGGAGAGGTCTGCTTTGGTTAAAAAGTAGCATACATATAGGGGAGTAGTAGACTGAGTCCAGATCCTAGAAGGACTTGAATTTAGGGCTAAGAATTCTAGATTTTTTTATTTTAGGTAATGAAGAATTATTTATGATTTTTGAGCAGGGGAGCAATTACTCTTCTATTTTTTTATTCCACCTTTCTGAGCCAGACATAACAATAAAGAGACGTGACAGCTATTGTCAAATGCACATAAACTATTTGGCAATAACAGTAATGTAATGGGGACCTGGCCAGTGGAGACTCAGAACAGAGATACACATCATGCTCTGCCTACTGCCAACCCATGTGGAGGAGTCTGGGGAGTTCGCTTCTGGAAGGACATGACAACATGTAATGGAAGCGACCTATTTTCCAATTTGGAGCATGCACATGTATTCTGACTGTGTCCAAGTCTCTTAATTCATGTTGAAGAGAAGCTTTTTTGAGGGGCTGCTGAATCAGAACTGGGAGACAGAGAAAAGACTCCAATGTGAACAATTCAGCCCTTTTTCTTCCTTGGTTGTAATCAAGGAAAAACATGCTGTGAGTCTTTGGGCAGGGAGAAAGGTCTCTTAACAGAGGTCTTAATCTTCATACTTAGGCCTACTGGTGGTTGTGAAAAGAACTTTTGCTATATGTTTTGTTCATTGTTTCTTTCCTGCCCTTAAATAAAGGAATGTTGGAGGTTTTGCACTCATGAGCTTTGGAAGTTTGAAGGATAGATTTTGTGGATAGATAAGTCCAATGAAGAATAGAAATGCAATGACAACAGCCATAAGGGAGCAACGGCAACTCAACTATTGGCTATGCTGCATATAGAAGTAAACTTGTTTGGGTAAATGCTTGTAGTAATTGTATTAAGTTTGAGCTCTGCAGTGGCCAAGGTGAGAGAGCATAGCTTCAGGTACTTGGAGAATGGTATGTACTTACATTTTTGCTATATCATTTCAGCTTTGTGGGAATAAGAGAGAGGCTACCAGTAGATCCAAGCAAAGCCCTGGATACCAATACAAAAACAAAAACAAACTACCAATACAAAAAAAAATACAAAAGAAAGACCTGAGCCAGAAACCAACACAGAGGTGTTGGTCCTTGGCAATAAAGAGAGGCAAGCCCAGAGCATCATGGCAACAGCCCAATGAGGGGGCAATTTCAGAGCCCAGCAGCAAAAGAAAGGCCTTAGGAAGAATCTAAAGTGGGTATGGCCAGAATCTTATCACTAGTAAATAGCAAAGTAGAAATTCTAAAAGTCAAAAGGATCAATAAAATAAAAAGTAGAGTAATTGAATTAATTAAAATGAGTAGTTTTTAATCTAATAAGATAACTACCTAAAGTGATTTTTAAAAAAAGAAAACATTATTCAAATAAAAATGAAAAAAAAAGAGAATTGGCAACAATTAAAGAAGAAGTAAAGGAAATTATCAGAAACTATTTTGCCTATATGCTAACAAAAGCAATTGTGATTTATATGCTAATAAAATTGTATGCTAAAAAATAACTTGGAGAAAATAGATTAATATTAAAAAAATATAAAATGACCGGAATAACAAAGGAAGAAAGGCTATTTAAACATATATATATATATATATATATATATATATATATATATATATATATATATATATATGCAATTGAAAGAGACAAAAATGAACTTCCAAAGGAAAAAAATTCAGGAACAGATGTACTTACATGTGAATTCTATTAAGCATTCAAATAACAACTCATTCCAATATTATATAATCTGTTTGAAAAAATAGGGAAATAAGGGACCTTTCCAATTTCTTTCTGTGGTACCAATATGATCTTGATACCTAAACCAGGGAGAAATAAAGCAGAGAAAGAAAACTATATCCCAGTAGCACTAATAAATGTTAATGCAAAAGATTTAATATTAAAAGGTTACAACATATGAGAAAGATTATATATATATATATATATATATATATATATATATGTAAATTTTACTTAAACCAGGAATTCATGGTTGGTTGGTTGAATAAAAGGAAGACCATAAACATAATAAATAAACTATGTAAATAAATTCATGCTGAAAAGACTTTTGACAAAGTTCCACACACATAGAAAACATAGGAGTAAACAAATAGGTCTTTTCTAAATATAATATCTATCTAAAAATAAAAGGTAACATTATAAGTAATGGATAAAAGTTAGATGCCTTTCAAATAAGATTGGGGTAAAGCCCTAAGCCATTCTCACTACTACTACATAACTTAGTGCTAGAAATCCTAACTATGACAGTAAGACAAGAATGAGAAAGCAAATGAGTAAGTATAGGCAAAGAAGCAAAAATTATTGCTTTTTGCAGATATTGGAAAACCCCAAGGAATTAGCTAAATTCAATTAAAATTAATCAATTCAGCAAAGCTACAGAATATAAAATTAATTCCTAAAATCAGTAGCATTTCTGCAACTTACCAATACAACCCAGCTGAAAGAGAAACTATTAAGTTATTACAGAAAGTATAACAAACTTGAGGGTTTATCTATCAAAATGCAACCAGGAAATCTATAAATCTAACAAAAAAACTTTTTGCTGAAATAAATACAGGCTTAACTCTTTGGAGAAATATCAATAACTCAAGGGTAGGTTGAGCCAATACAATCAAAAACGATAGTAGTACCTAAATTGACCTACTTATTCAAGGCCATAACACTAAATTATCAAAAGATTATTTCATAAGGCCTGAAAAAATATAATGAAATTCATATGGAAGAACAAAAGGCTAAGAATCTCAGGCGAATTAATGAAAACAAGTAAAAAAAGGATGGTAATACCAGAGCTCAAACTATGCTATTAAACAGTAAGCATTTATGTGCTTAGGTACTGGTTAAAAAATAGAGAGGTCAAGTAGTGAAATAGAATATTAACAAAACATACAAAACCAGACGTATAGGATAGCATAGTGTTTGATAAACACAAAGATTTTAGTTACTAGGGCAAAGACCTACTACTTGACAAAAATAACTGCAATGCAAACTGAAAATCTGTCTGTCAGAAATTAGGTAGAAAACAATACCTCACACTTTATACCAAAACAAACTCCAAATGGAAACATGACTTAGATATAAAATGTGACATTATAAGAAAATTAGAGGAGTAAGGAAGAAATAATCCTTCCAACCTATGAGTGAGAAAGGGATGACCAACATGGGATAGAGAGGATCATAGAAGATAGAATGGACATTTTTTACTATAAAAATTAAAAAGGTTTTGCACAAATAAAACTAATACAGTTTTAAAAAGAAAAATGGTATGGGGAAAAATATTTGCTGCAAGTTTCTATGAGAAAGGTCTTTTATCCAAGATATATAAGGAATTGATTCAGATTTTTAAGATTAAAAGTTATTCTCTGATAGATAAATCATCAAAAGATAAACACATTTTCAAAGGATGAAATCCAAGCTATCAACAACTATATAAAATTGCTCCAACTCCCTAATAATTAGAGAAATACAAATTAGAGAAATACAAATTCTGAATTTCCACCTCATGCCCATCAGATTGGCAGTTGACCAAAGAAGAAAATGACAAATTTTCTACAGGGCTACAAGAAAATAAGCACAATAATACACTGCTAATTGAACCATAAATTGGTCCGGCCATTCTAGAAAGCAATCTGAAACTATGCCTAAATAGTTTTTAAATTGCACATGTCCTTTGACCCAGTAATACCACTACTAGGCCTATATATCCAAAGAGATCAAAGAAAAAAGAAAAAGTCCCATATATAGAAAAGACATTAGTATCACTTCTTTTTTAGCAGTAAAAAAGAACAAACAACCAAAAGTCACTGGGAACTAAAGGGATACTCACCTACTAGGGACTGGCTAATGTAATAGAATATCAATGTGCCCCCAAAAAGGATAAAATGGACAGTTTCAGAGGAAACTGGGATCTCTATGAACTGATGCAGAGCAAAGTGAGCAGCGCTGTGAGAACAATTCATATGATGAAAAAATCATTATAAAGAAAAACAAATTTGAAAGGCCTGTTAATATGGAATATAGTTCCCCAGTTTTTATAAAGGCTAATAATAACAACTTGATCCATAAAACCTTTTAAAATAGATATCTCTACCTCAAATACTCATAAGCACCAAAGTATTTGAATGGAAGGAAGAAAATAAAAATGTATTACATGCCTTCTATGTGGTAGGCACAGTGTTAATTGTTTTATAGATTTTATTTCATTTGATCCACATATCAATCCTGAGAAGTAGATAGTATTATTATCTCTATTTTGCAACTGAGGAAATTGAGGCAGATAGGGCGTAAGTGACTTGTTCAGGGTCACACAGCTATTACTTGTCTGAAGGAAGACTTAAATTCCGTTTTTTTTAATCCAAGATTGGAATTTTATCTCCCTATGCCACTTAGTTAGGCACATGCTTTTAAAGTAGAAATACCTGGCTGGAGAGTTAAAAATTTTGTGGCAATGAAATTTACCCATCATCCCCATCATCCCATCTGCTACTTGAGCCACACTGAATGAGGATGCTTTTGGCAAACCTGCTAATGATGAACTAAAATTTCAATGTTTTGATTCAACCACAAAAAGCAATTAATTTATCTACCTGGGCAACAGTCCAGGTGATGAATATGAAGAAATGGTAGCAGAATGGTAACTTGTCTCAGGATTGTTTTTAACCCAAGTCCAAGAAAAAAGAAATTTCAGTTTACAAGATTCTTTCCTCACAACAAGCCCAAGTAAAGGTAGTTCAAAAATTATTATTCCCATTTTACACATAAAGAAACTAAGGCCCAGAGAGTTTGTGTGACTTACACAGTCACAGATAGAGTTAATGGCAAATCTTGGATCTTCTGATCACAAATCCAGGATGCTTTCCAATATACAATAGTTTCTCCCAAGGTATATTGTATTAAAAAAAACTAATTTGTAAGATCAGTATCTCCTTTAATTCTTTTAGTTAATTGAATCTCCTTCTCAGAGAAAGTCATAAAGATGACGGAATTGCCAAAGAATAATGACACCAAACATGACATAGTAATAATCATCCTCACTCAAAGAGGTTACTTGTATGCATTTAATGATACAAAGGACATTTCAACTTTTATCTCATTGGACAAGAAAAATATCCCCAAAGGAGAGAAGTAACTAAGTCAAAGTTATACAATTCCTACAAGACTGGGGGGAGCAGAGACATGGGAAAGAGAGACACAGAGACAGAGAAAGAAAAAGATAGAGAGAAAGGTAAGAGACAGAGAGAGACAGACAGACAGACAGACAGACATAAGGAAAAGACTACTAAAGAGTGAGGTAATTAGAGAAGAGGAAGGGACCATTTGAAAGGAAGAGAGAAAAGGGGAAAACTACTAGGAGTTGTGGGAAGGTATACCAAAAGAGATAGAAGGAAGAGTTCACTGGGAATATAGTAGGGAAGGAGAGAAAAAAACAGAGGTAGAACCTTATGGAAATGGCAGGAGGGACAGAGAGAGGAAAGTGACTCCTGTGGTAGGTCGAAGACCTATGGAAAAGTCCAGTGGAGATCAGAGGCAAGAAGGTGAGAGAGAACTTGTGTATGTGGTAGAGCCAGGATTCCGACAGTGCTCTTTTTCAACTACAACATACTGAAGCCTTTTTGACATCTCAAATCCCACTGGTTAGATAGTTAGAAAGCTAGGTCATCATCATTTTCAATATAGCGTATAAGTCTCCCTTCTTCAGCTTACCCCCTCCCCCAGCTGCCTCCCTAGCTTCTGTGACTATTATTATCCAAAGGCGTCATAGAGCAGCGGAACAAAAATTGAAATGAAAGAACAAAAGGTTGAAAATGAAAGGTCATTTGGCCCTTCTTTTTTTGTTTGCCTAAAAAAAGCTCATTTCATTTGGCAGCATGGTCTACTTTCCTGGCTGGTGAGGATAGTCCCAGACTTCTGTCATCAGCAAAGCAGTGCCAACATGGAGAAGATACTCTCGTTTCCTTCCAGAGAGACCTGTGAGTTTGTGAGTGTGAGGTTATGGAAATGATGGCTTCCCTACTGCACACCGACCAAGCCTGTCGGGTGTAGCCACAAGGGGCACAAAGGTTTGTGGTAGAAAAGCACCTGATTATGTAGCTTGGAGTTTCCAGAGTGACAGGAGATAGTTAATAGACAGTTGGGCACTATGGCCTACTAGAATGTGCCCCCCATATCTTCCCTCCTGGGGTTGTAAACTTCTTTTCTTTTCCCTGTCTATCAAAACTCATTTTCTTTGGAAGGGAGCTACTCTCCATCATACAAGGTCTGATAATTACACTCACATGAGAGGATGTTAATAGCCAAATAAGAGATGGTTATGGCTCTGCTTCCTAAGATTTTGAGGTCTCAAGAGATCTAAGTTTAAAAACAAAAGGTTCTGTTACCACTGTTGTTTGTCAAAGCTGATGGTGCTTTGTGATCACTGACTAGGACAAATGAACAGAGCTAAGAATGCTGGGGAAGATCAATCAGAGGTGAATAGGGTCAGGAGGCCAGGAATCTGCCTCTTAAATGATCAAAGGTCAAGGAAATATGCACTTAATCAAGGATCCTCTGTGGAAAAGGCCAGAGATTTGTAGCCACATTTTAGGAGGCCAAGGAGCTGTCCACTGATTAAACACATAACTAGGCAGCAAAACAGGGAGCTGTCCAGAGCATCAGAAAGACTGACTGGGTAGAGCAACATGTTGCCTTTCTCATTTTGAAGGATATACGTAAGGATTCATGGCAAGACCATCATCTTGGCTCAGCAAGCAAGGTTTTGTTCAGCATGGTCAGACCATCAAGTTCAGGTCTGTGTGCCCATATATAAAGGGTTCTCAAGTTTAGAGATTCCTTGAGAGTAGGCAGTAACTGTTTTGCATCAGATTCACAACAGCTTATGCCTCACAGAGGCTCAGTATCTGTGAATTTAGATATTAGTAACATTAAGAACTCAGTCATTCTGCACTCAACCTTTTCAACCTGACCTCTTCAAAGTCTATATAATTTGAACAAGTATTAGTGTTCAGTGAGCAGTGGCAACTAAACTGTGAGTAAGTAGAGGGGAAACCCTCAAAAAATGTATACATTGTGCTATCTGTGCCTCCTGTTTTTATTCATTAGATGTCAGATTCTTAACAAAGAAAGATTAATATGTGGACATAAAAATATTGGCATTTGGAATTATGACAATAAAAACCATGGTATTTCCTCCTAATTTGAAAATCAGTCACAGATTAGGCAGCTCTTGCCTTCTCACACACAGAAAACCACTTTGCCTCCCAAAACACCAGAACTATTGGGTTCCACTTATACAGAGAAACTATGCTATAAATAATAATCCTACAACTTTTCAAAAGAAGGTCATGGATGTTCCAGATTACCCTCTAGCTTGAAGCTTTCAAATGGCCCTCCTGGAAAGATGAGACAGTCTCAGAACAGTCTTCTTAACAGATATGCTGTCTGGACTAAAGTCAAATTGCTGTGTCATCACAGACTTGCTCTTCTAGTGAGACTACTCCCTTACTTCAAGGTAGGCACCAAGCACAGACCTAGTACATGGCCACTGGGACCAGGGGAAGCCAAAGACACACAATGGACCAGCATAGTATTAGAGTATATAAAATGATCCATGTGGGGGGGGGCAGATTTTTTGAGATATCTCCTCCTTCCCAAGCATATAAGTCTTCTTGGCTTATTTCTTTTCTCCACTGAGAAGCCAGTTCTTCCCCAAGGCAACAGTATTTTGATCAGTTGTACAATCTACTTTTAAGAGTCATCAGCTTTCCTTCTTAAATATCTACCAATAAATACCACATCCATATGGTGGAATGGAGGCACAGTCGCTGGTGTCTCAGGTCACTGACTCTCTGTAGGTCTGCTAAATTCTCCAACTCACAGTGTTAAAAATTGACCAGAAGTACATAAGGAAAATGCAAAGTAATCTAACATTCACGTGCTTCTACCATATAAACTTAGGGGACAAAATACCAAGGCCACAGGGGAAGATCTTGCCACTCCTACATTTGGGAAAGCAGAAGTTTCTAGCACCCAAACCAAGCCAAGATTATTGAATCAGAGAAGAGATCTTTGAGACCACTACGTTTAATTCTAAAACCTTTAAGACAAGGAAAACCTGAGGTTCAGAGAACTTGGGGGACTTTGCTGAGGTGACAAAATAAGTAGCAGGGTGAGGATTCAACCCTAAATCTTCTGACCACCAGTACATACTCTGCTTCACTAAGTTTCCTGCACACTTAGTTTCCAATTGCTTTTTCTGCACTTATATCCAAAGTTCTACAAAACAAATCAAGGCAGGGAACATTTTCTCTTTTGTTTTTACTCTTCTAGTAAATTTATTTATTTTTAATACCCATTGCTTTATGAATCCTACTGAGAGAGAAAAATCAGAGCAAAAGGAAAAAATCATGGGAGAGATTTAAAAAAAACAGAAAAAAGAAGTGACCATAGCATGTCTTGATTTACATTTAGGTCTTTTTCTGGATGCACATGGCATTTTCCATCCAAAGTCTATTGGGATTGCTTTGGATCACTGAACCACTGAGAAGAGCCAAGTCTTTCACAGCTGATCAAACATTCTTACTGTTATTGTGTGCAATGTACAATGTTGTTGTGTACAATTCCAGGTTCTGCTTATTTCACTCAGCATCAGTTCATGTAAATCTTTCAGTTTGTTCATCATTTTTATAGAACAATAATAGTTCATTATCTTTATATACCACAGCTTGTCCAACCGTTCCCCAACTGATGGGCATCCGCTCCTTTTCCAATTCATTGCTACCACAAAAAGAGCTGCTACAAACATTTTTGAACATGTGGGTTATTTCCCCTCCTTTATGATTTCCTTGGGATACAGAGCAGGGGGACATTGTCAATGGAACAGTTCTTCTGTGTTCCATGGGAATTGGTGAAACCACTTGTTCTCCTCCCTCCTTATATTTATGGAGAATTCAAAATAGATTTGAGGGACACAAATACGATGCTAATATCTAAACCAGGAAGAACTAAAACAGAGAAAAAAATGATAATAGTTAAAAGATAATGAAAATCAATGCATAAATTTTAAATAAACTACTGTGTAAGAAGGTTACAGTAATATATCACAAAGATCATACATTATGACCAAGTGGGATTTATACCAAGAATGCAGAGCTGGTTCAATATTAGGAAAACTACTAGCATAATTGACCCCATCAATAACAAAAACAACAAAAATCACATGATTATCTCCATAGATGCAGAAAAAAGCTTTTGACAAAATACAACACTCATTTCTATGAAAAATACTAGAAAGCACAGGAATAAATGGAACTTTCCTTAAAATAATAAGTAGTGTCTATCTAAAATTACTAGCAAGCATTATCTGTAATGGGGCCTTCTCAATAGAAGCCTTCTCAATAAGATCAGAGGTGAAAGAAGGATGACCATTATCAGCACTATTATTCAAAATTGCACTATAGCAGTAAGAGAAGAGAAAAATTGGAGGAATTAGAAAAGGCAATAAGGAAACAAAACCATCACTCTTTGTGGATGATATGATGGTCTACTTACAGTACTCTAGAGAATCAACTGAAAAACTAGTGCAAATAATTTAACAACTTCAGCAAAGTTGCAAGACATAAAATAAACTCACATAAACCATCAGTATTTTTATATGTAACTAAAAAAGTCCAGCAGGAAGAGGTAGAAAGAGAAGTTCCATTTAAAATAATTGTAGACAATAGAAAATGTTTGGGAGTCTACCTACTGAGACGAACTCAGGAACTATGTGAACACAATTACAAAACACTTTTCATAGACATAAATTCAGATCTAACATCTAGAGAAATATTAATTGCTCACAGGTAGACCAAGTCAATGTAATAAAAATTACAATTTTACCTAAATTATTTATTCAGTGCCACACTAATTAAAATAATAAAAAAATTATTTTATAGTACAATATATAATAAATTTTGAGCAGAATGGTTTTAAAAAAGTGGGAAGACTTATATGAACTGATGCAAAGTCAAATAAGTGGAACCAGAACACTATTAACAGCAATACTGTAAAAGGATCAAATGTGAATGATAGCTATTCTCAAGTTGTTTTTGTTCAGTCATTTCAGTTATGTCCAACTCTTTGTGAACTCATTTGAGATTTTCCTGGCAAAGACACTGGAGTGGTTTGTCATTTTCTTCTCCAGTTCATTTTACAGATAAGGAAATTGAAACAAACAGGGTTAAGAGACTTGCCCAGTATCATACAACTAATTAGTGTTTAAGGCTAGATTTAAACTCAGGTCTTCCTAAATCTAGATCTGATGCTCTATCCCCTGAACCAACCAGCTGCCTCTTCTGATCAATAAAATGATCCAAAACAATTCAGACTTAGGACAAAACAAAAAAATGCTACCCACTGTCAGAGAAAGAACTGATGAAGTCTGAATGCAGATCGAAGCATAATTATTTTACTTTATTTTTCTTAATATTTTTTTTTACAGCATGGCTAATATTGTCATATGTTTTGCATGATTTCACATGCATAATTGGGACTTTCTTAACTTCACAATATGTGGGAGAGGGGAGGGGAAAGAAAAAGAATTTGGAGCTCAGAAATAAGTGTTAAAAGAAATATTTTGAAGAGCAAAATTTAAGGTTAAAATATTGATCATAGGAAGGAACTGAACAACACTGAAATGCTAATGCGAAACTGTATTTTAACATATTATAATAATTTTCCTTATTCAAGATTCCTGTGAATACTACCTGAAATTTTCTTGGGGCCGAGTCATGGTGGTGAACATGCAGAATTATGCCAGTTTGGACCTCTTTCTGTTTCTAAGTTAAAAGTGGCTTAGATATAATTAATATTAAATTCAAAGAAATTATTTCTGACAAACAAAAAAAAAGATTTGAAGAGATTCATTCTTCCAACCTCCTGAGAAATCAGTGCTTTCTCTCTCTTATTGAAGGTGAACCTGAGACCCAGAGAGCTTTAAGGAATACCAATAGTTCATCAAATCAGCCAATGGTAGAACAAAGAAAAGAACCCAGCATCCTTGGCTTATGAATTTGATACTAACCATAATGCAACATCTCAAAAACAAAAACAAAATAAAAAGTCTCTCACTTCCTGGACCAAAGGAAACATGGGCATGATAAACAAGATTTTCAAAAGCAGAAGTAATTTCTGCCCATTTTGTTAGATGAATTTAACCATCAAATCCACTCTTCTTGATTGCAAAATATCCTCCTGTTAGTATAATGGGGAGGGCAGTACAGCTGGGCTGAGGGATCAGGAAAGCAGCAGCTATATAGCTAATAGCCCTGAGATTCTCTTTCTCATGCTTTCAACCAGCACATTTAAGCACGAAGAAGCAAGACTTCCACAGCTGCTAGCCCACATGATACTGAATTAAGAAAGTGATATATTGCTTAAAGGAAGATGAGAGGACAGGTAGAAACTTGTCAAATCAGAGTAATTTGTCTGCAGGGGTTGAATGGATCTAGGTACCTTTCCATTTTGTGTCTGGCATTAGGGTTCGACTGTTTTGGGGTAGGGATGAGTTTTGTGTGGCCGGCCACATTGCCAAGAAGCCCAAAGTCTGTGCATGTATTGTGCCATTAGGGAATGATCTGTGAATTCACAACACAGGTTAAGTAAATGTTGAGTCCCAGAGTTTTATACCTTCTGAGATCATTAAATTACATTATCCCTTTTCAAATAGAGAATACATTAGAATGTTTAATGTTTTGTTAACGTTAATGTAATTTAATGTATTAATAACAAATTACAACAACTTGGATTTACAAAGCATGTTAATGTTTTTAAAGAACTTTATTATTTCAATTTATGCCAAGAGATTATCCCAACAAATTAAGTTTTAGGGAACCGACACTGGCACTTTTCAGAGGTCATTTCAATTAACTGCAATGAGCCAGATTCTCCCGGGACCTATCCTCATTCTCTGTCTCACCAAAACCCTCCTTTCTTTCCAAGTTCTTAATACTCTCCAAGACCCCATCATTCTTTGTGTCACTCAAGTTCACAACCTTAGCGTTGTCTTTGACACCTCATTGTCCTTCATGCCACATGCTCATCTCATTGCCAGATTCCTTTCTTTACAACATTCTCATATACATCTCCTCACACTCCCCCTAGTTCAGGCCTTCAGCAGCTCCTCCCCGCATTCTTTAAATAACCATTTAACTGTCCTCTGTACCTCATGTCTCACCTAATCCACCATCCACTCCTGATTTTCTTAAAATGCAGGTCACCCCTCCGCTAATAACCTCTAGTCGTTTCCTCTTATCTCTAGGAACAAATATAAAGTATTGTGGCATTTTAGAGCTCTCCACAACCTAGCCCTTTCCTGCCTTTGTAGTCTTCTTCCATGTTCCTCCATTCGACATTTTCTATGATCCAGCCACATTGGCCTACATGCTCTGAGACTCAAATATGACAGCTCTTCCACCTGCCGTCTCCCTGCCCTGGTTATCTCCATGACTGAATCCTCTCTCTCCTCACATCCAGCTTCCTTCAAAACTCAAAGGAAATTCCACTTTCTGCAGGGGTCACTTCTTGGTCCCTCTAGCTGCTAGAGCCTTTCCTTTGCATTTACTCTGGATATAGCTTGTATATCTCGCATGTTTGTCTTCCTCGTTAGAATGTGAGCCCCTCCAGGAAGGGACTGGTTTTTCCTTTCTTTGTACCCTCAGTGCTCATCACATTACCTGGAACATAGTGCTTAATAAATGTGGTTTGTCTTTCATCGTCGACAAGGAGGACAGTGACATTAGGGAGGTGATTCCGTGACATGCAAGTCATGAAGTGAGGGAGGGCTGTGTGAGGTCACCGGCCTCCCTTTCCCCTCCAGATAAATAAAGACAACTGGACATGAGCCTAGACACAGTGGGAGACCTAGGCCTTTTTAAGTTAAGGTCTTACTTTGACTCATGCAACTTCCAATTAGCGATGAAGGCTATGTAAGAAATGAATGGCCTCTTTTACCTAGTCCAAAATAAATACTTATTGACTAACTGTGACTCTGATGCCTTTTTCAACTGTATTCATCATTATCACACCAGGATCATAGACTTAAAGATGGAAAGCATCTCAGAATCCATCTAATCCAACTCCTTCATTTTAGAGATTGCAGAATGGAGAACTGGGTTCAGAGACTGTTCCAAGGCCAGCCAGCCGTCAACAAGCATGTGGTAAGCTTCTCTGATTTGATAGACACTATACTAAGCACTGGATCCTACAGGCCATGCTGGATTAAGCAGCCAAGCCTGACTGATGTGAACGGAAGTCTTCTTACTCCAAATTCAGTGATGTTTCCACTATACCATTCTGATTTCTACTTAGGAAGTTGGTGCTGCAGGGTGCCTGCAATTTTTATAGCTTTTGACAAAGTATTTTCACATTCATTATATTACTTGATCCTCATAACGTTCATGTGATTGAGGCATTCTTATTCCTATTTGAAAGATGAGAAAGTTGAGGCTCAAGGGCAAGATGAGTTGCTAATTAGTTGTGCAACTAATTTCTTGAAAAACAGGATCCAGTTCAGGTTTCCTCTAAGTCCAATATTCTTTCTTCTACATCTTTCCTCCTTCCTTGAAAATGTCTAATTTATAATCAGGGAGTCTTGTAAGCCCTGAGAGAATTTTGGATCCAATGATACTTTACTTAAGCTTTGAAATCCGCACAAACCTAAGACTTCATAAAAATACTATTTCCTTCTCACGCCTTCAAACTCATTTAGTTTCCAGACTGTGGAGTCTTTGGTGAGTCACTGGGTAAATCTTTGGTAAGTGGATCAGTGAATGGATTTGTATCTAATTCAGTGGGGTTAGTCATGGTTCCAGTGGAAAAGTAAACCTTGAAAGGGAGGCTGAAGAGGCTGGTGAGATCAAGGAATTAGCATTAGGTTGTACAGTAGCATTTGCTCAAGGTTAGCCATAACTATACCTCAGTGATCTTTGGGGAGTCTGGGAAGAATTTACTTAACCCTTGGTGGACAGAGGACCATAGAATTAAAAACTTATTACAAGTAATACCATTATATTTATGCAATTTGTATCTCAAAGCATTTTCATATACATTACTACATTTGATCTCATAATAATTTTCTAGGCAGGATAGCAATAATTTCATTTCCAGTCTGAAATTTATGAACTCATGGTTCCCACTAGACAGATGATAAAACCATGGCTCAGAGAGGTTCAATGACTTGTTCAGCATCACAAAGTTAAGAAGTGGCAGAGCTGGGACTTGAATCCAGGTCTTCTGGAACTCTCGACTGCACTATCCTACCTGTAGACAGGTAAGGCCAGTCGGGGCTCCCTTTTCTGAAAATCAGAACATAGGATTATCTTCAACCTCCAAGATGGCCCTTTCGTGTACTCTATGATTTCCTCAAATGATTATTGGCAGAATTTGGGGATCAGTCACACCTCTAACTTCCTTCTGTACCTTGGGATATAATTTGTTTGAGGTAAAACATTGGACTCTGAAAGTTTGCCAGGTATTCACTCACGGTCCCTTACTTCTTGCGGACTTTGCCATTCTCGATACCATTTTGAATGATTTCTGTGTGTGCACATACTTAGAGGCCTGGGACTTCAACTAGGTGACCTCCCGAAAGCCCCTTCTACTTTATAAACTCACAGACATCCATTCTATAACACGAGGAGATCTGATCAGGTAAAATCAACTGCCAGCTTAGTTGGAGTATATAGACAAAGAGAAATTCAATCTGCACTCCCAAATCATAAGCCCATAGAAGGCCACAACTGGAGTAATAATCTTTTCAATCCTTTCATTTTACAGATGAGGAACCAGAGGCCCAGAGAGGTTAAGTGACCTGCTGAAGTTCACACAGGAAGTAAATAAGAATCCACTGTCCTTTCGATTACCCCAAGCTGCCTCATCTTTCCCAAGCCACATTTGGCCACTGAAATCCTGATGATGTACCCTCCTGCTGGCCTGTGATGATCACACTGTGCTCTTTCTTCCCAGGAAAGGAAGACATTATGATTCTGCTAAAGTTCAATAAGCAGTCACCATATTCTGTAATTATACCCAAAGTCAGCACTCAATAGAAAAGCAGAAATTATTTGATAATACTGATGAAGAGGATGATGAAGAAGAAGAAAAGAAAGAGGAGGAGGAGGAGGAGGAAGAGGAGGAGGACGAGGAGGAAGAAGAGGAGGAGGAGGAGGAGAAGGAAGGAAATGGTTGTTATTGCTTTTGCTGAACCTGAAGGACATGAATAGGCTAATCTTTCTGACCAGGGCTGCTCTCATGTCTGGTCAGAATTAGCAGGTGATTTGATGATCAGCTAATAAAAGACCATAATGGAAAAAAAAAAAGACAGTGTGGTACAGTGTTTGAATCCTGCCTTTGCTATTCGTTTATGCTTCAATGCATTGCCCTGTAAAAATGAAGACACTAGACTAGATAGGTTTGAAGTTCCCTCTGAGTTTTGACATCTTATAAACCTCTGATCCCAAAGCCATAATATGCGTTAGATAGAGTACCCGAATTCCAATCCCAGCTCTGCCATTCACTACCTCTGGAATGTTAGGAAATTTATCGAACCTCTCTTATTTATAAAATGATTACCGTAAAGGTGCCTTCCAGCTCGAATTTATCAATTTATAATGTACATGGGCTTTCAGATACCTCCATAATGTCAGTGTGAAGATGGAGAATAAGAAGGCATAGAGCACACAGTTGGCACAATTGCAGAGAAATGCGAAGAAAGAGCTAGAATAACTTTCAGCAGGCCTTCATTTTTCCATTCAAAATTCACTTCAGGTCTAGAACCTAATCTTAGCCGAAGATTCATATCCAGATCAGCAGATCCTTTGACCAGACTAGATGAGTATGTTTCTTCTTGTACCCAATGTCTTTGGAGGAGAGAAATAGTAATCATTTCCACATATCCCCATGGTTTTGAATTCTTCAAGCTCTGGCTTGGCTTAAAACAAGTTAAAAGTTGCTGGATTCATTTCTCTACTGAGAAGGAAAAGTATTTCACTTTCTGGTCAAAACCAGATGGCACTGCCAGATGTCAGAGGTTCTCAGATTTGTATAAGAATTTTGAGCTTGTTAATACACTAGTTTCATCAATTTTGTTAAAACACAATTATTTAATTAGCCAAGTCCCTACTGGCTTCTTTCCTGCTGCCTATAAACATGTCCAAGTCCCTTATCCTCAAAAAAACCTTCACTTATTTGCCCCTTTCCTCCATTCAACTTATTGGCCTATATGGCTTTGCCAAACTCTTTAAAGAAGCTGTCTACACTTATTGCCTCCACTTCCTTTCCTCTCACTACTCAGTCTCTTTTAATCTGATCTCATCATTCAACTGAAACTTCTCTCTCCAAATTTAGCAATGACCTCTTTTCAAACATTGATTATTTATTTATGCTTAACAGTCATTTTTTTAAAAATTTGACTTCCAAATTTTCTTCATCCCTCCTCCACCCACTGTGAAAGCAAAAAAATGTGACATCAATTATACATGTTAATTCATGCAAAACATATGTCCATATTACCCATGTTGCAAAAAAAAGCAAGAAAAATAAAGTGAAAAAATTATGCTTCAATCTACATTCAGACTCTACCAGTTCTTGCTGGGAGGTAGATAATATTTTTCATCATAAGTCTTTCTGAATTGTCTTAGATCCTTGTATTGATAAGAATAGCTAACAATTAACAATAACAATTAAACGTCATGCAATATTGCTATTAATGTGCACAATGTTTTCCTGATTCGGCATACTTCATTTTGCAACATTTCATATAAGTTTTCCCAGGTTTTTCTGAAACTATCCTGCTTAACATTTTATTATAGCACAATAGTATCTTTTCACAATCATATATCATGATTTGTTTAATCATTCCCAACTGATGGGCATCCCCTCAATTTCCAATTCTTTGCCAGCATGAAAAGAGTTGTTATAAATATTTCCATACACCTAGGTCCTTTTTCTTTTTCTCTGCTCTATTTAGGATATGCATCTAATAGTGGTTTTACTGGGTCAAAGGGTATACAGTTTGTTTGTCCTTTGGGCATATATCCAAATTGCTCTCCAGGATGATTGGATCAGTTCACAGCTCTACCAACAGTGCATTAGTGTCCCAATTTTTCCACACTCCCTCCAATATTTGTCCCTTTTTTAAAATCATATTAACCAATCGAATAGGTATGAGGTGGTTTTTCAGAACTACTTTAATTTACATTTTTTAATCAACAACTTAGAACATTTTTCATATGACTATGGGTAGCTTTGATTTCTTCTTACAAAAACTACTTGTTTATATCCTTTGACCACTTATCAAGTGGGGAATAATTCAGATTTTTATAAGTTTGACTCTATTCTCTATATATTTGAAAGATATCTATATCAGAGAAACTTGTTATAAAATGTTTTCCTAGTTTTCTGCTTTCCTTATAATCTTGCAATGGTTTTGTTTGTGAAAATCCTTTTTAATTTAATGTAATAAAATTATCCATTTTATATCTTGTAAAGTTCTTGGTCATAAATTCTTTCTTCATCCATAGATTTGACGGGTCAAATTTTCCATGCTCCCCAATTTGCTTATAATCTACCCTTTCTGTCTAAATCATATACCTATTCTGACCTTACCTTCGTATATGGTATGAGATGATGGTCTATATCTTGTATCTGCCAAACTGCTTTTCAGTTTCCCTACCAATTTTTGTCAAATAGTGATTTCTTATCCCAAAACCTTGGATCTTTGGTTTATCAAACACTAGATTACTTCTGTCATTACTACTTTGTGTTATATACCTAATCTATTGACTGATCCTCCCCTCTATTTCTTAGCACTTTGTAATACAATTTGAGACCACTTCCCTTCACATTTTTTCAGTGATTCTCTTGATATGCTTGACTTTTTGTTCTTCCAGATTAATTTGTAATTTTTCCTAGTTCTCTAAAATAAAATTTTGGTATTTTGATTGGTATGGCATTGAATAAATAAATTAATTTACACACAATTGTCATTTTTATTATATTGGCTCAGCTATGAGCAATTAATATTTTTCTAAATGTTTCTAATCTTTATTTGTATGAAAAGCAATGTGTACTTATGTTCATATAATTACAGAGTTTGTCTTGGCAGGTAGACTCCTAAGCATTTTCTATTATCCACAGTTATTTGAAATGGGATTTCTCTTTCTAGCTCTTCCTAGTAGACATTTTTTAGTAATATATAGAAATGCTGATGATTTGGTGGGTTTATTTCATATCCTGCAACTTTGCTGAAGTTGTTAATTATTCCCACTAATCTTTCAGTTCATTTGCTAGGATTCTCTAAGAATACCACCACCTCCTCTACAAAGACTGATGGTTTTGTTTCCTCAGTGCCTATTTTAATTCCTTCATTATTTTTTCCTCTCTTATTGTCCTAGTTAGCATTTCTAGTACAATAATGAATAATAGTGGTGATAATAGGCATCCTTGCTTCACTTCTGATCTTGTTGGAAGGCTTTTAGCTTATCCCTATTATAAATAATGCTTGCTGGTGGTTTTAGATATATACTACTTATCATTTTAAGGGAAGCTCCATTTATTCCTATGCTTTCTGTATTTTTAATAGGAATTAATATTGTATATTGTCAAAAACTTTTTCTGTATCTTTTGAGGTAATCGTATGATTTTTGTTGTTTTGCCAATGACATCTTAATCGCTAGGTTTGTTTAACATTTCTTGGTCCTTTTTTAAAAATCTCACTGCAATATTTGACACTATTGGTCATTTCGTCCCTATTCATGGATGCTCCTTCCTTCCTATGTTTCTGTTACCCTACTGTCTCTTAAGTCTTTTCCTACTTAGCTAACTCTTCCTACTCAATTTCCTTCGCTGAATCATCCTTCATAGCCCTCATCCCTCTCTAGAGCTCCAATCCTGTATAGTTAACTCGTAAATTTACTTAGAAGAGACTAAAACAGAATGGGCATGTAGGCCTTTTGCTTATGATTCAAAGAGTTAATCCTTTGGTCTACTGACCAAGATTTTCATCCTCACTTTGTTCTATCCAGGGTTCCAACAACCTGATATATCAAGTTCACTTTGACAACACATTGCCGACTCTGAATCCTCACTACTCACCACTAACAGTAGGGTGGGCAGGGAGAATGTTTTTTAAGTTGATCATGATTCATGAAGTTCATGTCTTGTGCTTAGTGAACTGGCAGGGGCATGATTCCAAGGAGAGAACATGGGGACCAATATATATGAGTACAATTCAAAATTAGAGCCCTTCAACCTATATCATTTCACTCTGTTATACCCTCAAAGTCCAGTAAGACATTTTGGTAGGGAGTATAGTGCACGATGGGCGTAATATCTGATAAGAGTAGCTGAAATAGGAAAAATACCCTGCCTTTAACCTAGAACACCAATGCTGGGTGGGAAGAGGGAACACAAGCAGATTCAATAAAAAGACTGAAGCTTTAGAGTATCAGATTAAGACAAATGGAAAACTTCCTACTCTTACTTTCTCTCCAGCAACTAATTTCTTTACTCATTTTATCTCTTTATACCTTGGTGCTATGCAGAGACAAACTGGTAACAATTCAATCTTGCTACTCAGCTCATATTTGTTCCCCAACCTAGATCTCATCTCTTCTGCCCAGGTGGTAATCCTCTTAATTACCAAAATGTACCAGCTCCTCCTTGGACAGGACCTAACATACAAAAGGGAAGGAAGTTATTTTATTTTGTTTTAGCTCATGAAATTCCACTTACACAAGAGGCAAAGAAGATTGGGGTTATTAATAATATTTGTGCAACTTTCTGTGATCTCCAACTGTGCCAGTATCACTGACAACCCTTTGCCACTCTAAAGACAGAAAATGAGAGATTATCACCATTGTTCCCCTGATACTAGTTAATGTAGACAGAGTGCTTCAAGGTTGGCAAGGAGCTCTGCAGAGACCGTCCCATTTGATTCTTCTGAAAACTACCTTCTATTTCTGTATCTCCACTGAGTTCATAGAATTATGTGTTTACAACAATTCTGTGAAGTAGGCAAAGCATGCATAGATGCTCCCTGGGTGGTAGTTTGCTGCGTACCTAGGGTGCATAGCACACTCTAGGCATGATAGCCTTAGGCTCTCTGTGAGTGAATGCAGCATAAGCAGTAAAAATATTATTTGATAGGAAACCAAGATTCTGATAAGTAAAGTAAAATCTACCTAAGGTCTCACCAAGTCTCCTGAATCTAACTCCAGTCTCTTTCAACTCTACCACAATGCTTCTCTTCTCCTGAAGATCAAAAGTGGAGTCTGTTGCTGTCTCTACCTCTGAAATGAAATCTTGCCTTGAACCAGTAATTTTCCTAGGATACTATCACATTTAAGCTATAGCTCTTCTTCTTTCTTCCTTGAAGCTCCTGTGTCATATGGTCCTTTTGATTATTATCTTCTGGACTATAAATGAGGACACTGGAAACCTTCCCAGAAGGTGGTCTCATGTCGGCTGGCTGGGTTATGCCTGAATAACCAGTACAGGAAAGAGGCTGGTTAGGGGCTTGTTGATGCTAGATAGTTGAATCAACAGCTCCCCCGGCCTGCTGACATCTCATTTCCTAGGCCTATTAGCCTTCTCTGAAGTGGCCATGATCTCTCAGGCAGGGGTGTGCTAATAAATGTTTAACAACCTGGCACTCTATTGGGTGGGGTGGGGTGAGAGATATATGTACACACACACATACACACACGTTTAAGCTTAATCTGCATTATTAACACGTTCTTAAATCTAGACAATCAACAAAATAAATCAAGCCCTGATTTGTGGCTGAGAGGTAAGTGCTCACACTCAAAATTTAACAATCTTAACAATGTCATAAACCCTGTAGAGCAGACTCCAGCACACTCCCGCACAGGGTGTCACCACTGACTGATGTTTCCTTTCCTAATTCTTAATTTTCATTGTGCTCCGTGTATGTGTGTGTGTGGTTGTGTGTGTATACAGAGAGAGAAGGGGGCCATAGGCTCTTTGGATAATGTGGAGATATATAGACATATATCTCTATATATATATATATATATATATCCACATTATCCATCTTGTCCATATCTAGCATAAGAATTTTTTTCTTTTTTTCACCTTCAGAGAATAGGTACATATGGGCTTTATTCTTTTTATGAAATCCAAACCCTTGGTTCTCAGTACTAGGTATTTAAGTGATTTAAAAAAAAAACATATTTCCCTAATTAATTGGTACATAATGAGAAGGGTCTGGAAGTAAATATCAACTAAATAATTTTTTTTTAATTTCATTCATCCTAGCTATAACCAGTCAGGTTTCCCTTTTCTGTCACTAATTTTTAAAAGATAATTCTATTACCTGAATTAAGGTTTTAATAGGTGTTTTGTTCTGAAAAGTATCCTACAGGTTCATAAAGTCCATATTTTAAGGATAAGAAGCATTCATTTTTTTCTTCTAAAGAAAACGATGTTTAGTTGAGAGCTACTTCAAAGGATAACATTGTCAACCTCATTATTTCCATCCCAAAGCCTCATAGCATACAAACAGATATGGGAATGGACTAATACTCTCAGCTTAAAATTTCAGTATTGAACATTGGACATGATCTTTGTAGAAAATTGAGGCTGCACTATACATAATAGTTTAGATTTTCATAGGGCTGGAAAAAGTCTAGGAACAGGGAGAGTCTCTGTGCAAGTGGAAATGGTCTTAAATAAAGGAGAGGTTAATGGTGTGATTGTGGCCAGCTAATTGGGCCAGTAGTTTTGACTCTACAAAGTATTCATAAACCTTGAGCTCTTTCCAAATGAGGAGAAATACACATGGCCTGTGGGTTTATGCCTTTCTAAGGACATAAAATCAGACAATTCTCCAGGAAGAGAAGTTGTGGGATAAAGAAAGAAGTGTGGTATAATGGAAAGAGCCTTAGGGTTTAGGATAAGAAGATTGGCCTTTGTGTCCTGGTGTTTCTATTGATTAACTTTGTGACTTTGGATCAATCTCCTCACCCTTCTAGAGCTATTTTTTTGTTCTTTACAAAATGTGAGTTATACTAGATGATTTCTAGGTCCCTTCCCATTAGGAACACTGTTGGTTCCTTTAGTATGGACTGCCTTGGTAGATAACTTACTCTCCACACAGAGGCTGGATAACCATTTCTCAGAGATGTTGTAGAGATTCCTGATCAAGTACTGGTTGGCCAGATGGCTTCTGAGATTCCTTTTAGACCTGAAATTCTGTGGACTACAAATCCCATTTAAGATTACTATAGACAATATAAAATATTTGGGACTCTATCTGACAAGATATAACCAAGAACTATATGAACACAATTACAAAACACTTTTCACACAAATAAAATTAGATCTAAATAACAGGAAAAATACCAATTGCTCATGGTAGACCAAGAAAATATGGTAAAAATGACAATTCTGCCTAAATTAATCTACTTATTCAGTGCCATATCAATCAAACAGCCAAAAAGTTACTTTATAGAGTTAGAAAAAAATAATAAGAAAAGTCATCTGGAAGAACAAAAGGTCAAGAATATTAAGGAAAATAATGAAAAAAAGCAAAGGAAGGTGACCTAGCCATACCAGATCTAAAACTATACTATAAAGCAGCTATTCCATACTGTAAAGCATTTAGTACTGGCTAAGGAACAAAGTGGAATAGGTTGGGTACACAAGACACATTAGTCAATGACTATAGTAACCTAGTGTTTGACAAACCCAGACTACTTTCTGGGATAAGAACTTACTATTTGACAGAGATTGCTAGGAAAACTGAAAAATATATGGCAGAAACTAGGCATTGACCACCATCTAACACCCTATACAAAGATAAGGTCAAAATGGGTTCGTGATTTAGACACAAAAGGTGATCCTATAAGCAAATGAAGAGAGCAAGGGATAGTCTACCTCTCAGATCTTTGGAGAAGGGAGGAATTTGTGGCCAAAGAAGACCTAGAAAACATGATGAAATGCAAAATATTATAATTTTGATTACATAAAATTAAAATGTTTGCACAAATAAGAAAAAAGCTAAGAAATTATTTTATAGCCAGTGTTTCTGATAAAGGCCTCATTTCTAAAATATATAAAGAACTGACTCGGATTTATAAGAATACAAGCCATTCCCCAATTGATAGATAGTCGAAGGATATGAACAATTTTCAGATGAAAAAATTAAAGCCATTTCTAGTCATATGAAAAAATGATCTAAATCACTATTGATCAGAGAAATACAAATTAAGACAACTCTGAAGTATTACTTCCTATCTCTTAGATTAGCTAATATGACAGGAAAAGATAAGGACGAATGTTGAAGGGAATGTGGGGACATTAATGTATTGTTGATGGAGTTGTGAAATGATCCAACTGTTCTGGAGGGCAATTTGGAACTATGCTGAAAGGGCTTGATAGCCCTTGATAGCCTTAACTGTGCATATTCTTTGATCCAGCAGTCTCACTACTGAGGCTGTATTCCAAAGAAATTATAAAAGAGGGAAAAGGACCCATATGTGCCAAAATATTTGTAGCAGCTTTTTTGCTTGAGGCAAGGAACTGGAAATTGAGTGGATGCCCATCCATTGAGGAATGGCTGAATAAGTTACAGTATATGTGTGTGTGTGTGAATATATATATATATATATATATATATATATATATATATATATAAATATTATTGTTCTATAAGAAATGATGAGCAGACTGATTTCACAAAAGCTTGGAAAGACTTAACTGAACTGATGCTGAGTGAAGTGACCAGAACCAAGAGAGCATTGTATACAGTAATAATAAGATTATGTGATGATCAGCTGTGATGGACTTGACTCTTCTTAACAATATGGTGATCCAAGGCAATTCCAATAGACTTGGAATGGAAAATGCCATCCGCATCCAGAGAGAGAATTATGGAGACCGAATGTAGATCGAAGCTTAGTATTTTCACTTATTTTGTTTATTTCTTTCTTATGCTTTCCCCCCTCTTGGTCTGATTTTTCTTACAAAACACAACAAATATAAAAATATGTTTTAAAGTATTGTATATATTTAACCTAAAAAAAGAAATTCTGTGGACTTTGGTTGGCAAGGTAGTCCTTCCTATACATCCATAGATATGTACACACACATATATAAATTTTTGGTATTTGGGTGGTCTTAGATATGACCTTATATTGTCTCTGGAATGGCATATAGATCATCAAACTTTCTTCATATTGAGTTGACTCACTGTGTGACTCCAGGACACTTGTTTTCCATCTCCTTGTTTCCCATCTATTTGGTTGGCACTACAGCAGCTGAGTTTGCGTCTGCAAATTTCATTTTATCATTTCTATTTTTTCATGAACCAAACATACAGTCCCCCATTTACTCTTTGTAAGAAAGAGAGGGGAAAGCATATTTGAAAGAAGACAAGGAAAGTAAATGAGGAGAACTGTGTACCTTCTAAGAAGGTAGGTGGTAGAGGCATGAAAAGGGGGAAATGAATGAGGGACAGAATTTCAAAGGACAATGCATATAATAGGAATTTATCATTTACTTGTTGAACTGAATTAAATAAAATTAGATTGTACAAAATGCCACGAATATTGTGCTCCCTGATATGTGTGAGTATCTTTGTTATCATAACAGGACTGCACTGCCAACCCTTTTCCTATTTTACAAACAGCAGGTCTGACATTATCAGGAAAACTACAAATAGATATAAACACCGGTTCTGTCTCTGAAGCAAAATTTAGTGAGTTTGCTCCTGCACAGAAAACTTAGTTTTTCAGAGCAGTATTGTACCCAGCTTAGAGCTCTTCTCCTCCAGGAGGAGTCTATAACCCAGTAGACTGGCCTTTGAGCCTCTTACTTCAGAGGCAAGCTTAAACAGATACATGTGGATTCTGCAATGATTGAAAAAAAAAACAATCTGCTATCACACCTGATACATGATAGATAAGCAGAGATTTGGAGATCCCGGATATAAAGCTACAAAGGATGGTAGAGGCCATCCATTTCATTCAGCTTCTCATTTTTCAGGTGAGGAAGCTGAGGCAGACAAAGGCTAAGTGGCTTGCCCAGGATTACACAGCTAGCGAGTGTCTGAGGCAGCATTTGAATTCAGGTCTTCCTGACTAGAGTCTACCACTCTGCCTCTTTAATGGCCTTTTGTATTTGATAGAGGACTCCTGTAGCTTGTATCTGCTGCTCTATGAAGCTCTCCAATGACATTCTGATATGGAAAACCAATAAGGGCTTGCTTGTTCCACACTTTCATCAGGGTCTCTGTCACCCTTTAGAAGCCTCATTTTGTGGGATGTCATATTTAAATGAAGGATGGACTATTGTGCATATCTTCCAAAGAAGTCAAAGATGGAAATAAAAGTCCCATAGATGCTTTTCAAAATATTTATATTAGTATGTTTCATAGGAGAAAAGAAGTAAATGTCCATTCTTTGGGGAATGGCTAGAGAAACTGTAGCATGTGAACATAATGAAATAGTATTGTTCTGTAAGCCCCGATGAATATGAAGGATCCAGAGAATCGCAAAGCATGAGAAGACAGGTAAAACAGGCATAAAGTAAAATTTGTATACACAAAGGCCTGGAGAGACTTACACGAACTGATGCTGAGTGAAATGAGCAGGACCAGGAGATCATTATTTACTTCAACAACAATACTATATGATGACCAGTTCTGATGGACCTGGCCATCCTCAGCAACGAGATCAACCAAATCATTTCCAATGGAGCAGTAATGAACTGAACCAGCTACGCCCAGAGAAAGAACTCTGGGAGATGACTAAAAACCATTACATTGAACTCCCAATCCCCATATTTATGCCCACCTGCATTTTTGATTTCCTTCACAAGCTAATTGTACAATATTTCAGAGTCTGATTCTTTTTGTACAGCAAAATAACGTTTTGGTCAGGTATACTTATTGTGTATCTAATTTATATTTTAATATATTTAACATCTACTGGTCGTCCTGCCATCTGGGGGAGGGGGTGGGGGGAAGGAGGGGAAAAATTGGAACAAGAGGTTTGGCAATTGTTAATGCTGTAAAATTACCCATGCATATAACCTGTAAATAAAAGGCTATTAAATAAATAAATAAATTTTTTTTAAAAAGAGAAAAACAAACAAACAAACAAACAAAAAAACCAAAATACACAATGACTGCAACAATGTCAATGGAAAGAACAACAGAAAAAAACAAATGAACATTGTGTAATTATAAGTCAAGCTTGGTCCCAATGAAGAAATGTGAGAAAATACTTTCCTCCCTTGTTTGAAAAAATGGGGGACTCTAAATGTGAGCCACAACAAGTAGTATGGGATTTAATTAATGCATTAGTTTGTTTTGCTAATTTTTTTCTTTTTTTTCTTCCTTGTTGAAAGTAATGGTTCTCTGTGTTCTGACAGGGATATCAGAGAAAGTTGTATTTTGGGAAAAAGTGATATAGAAACAAAACCAAAAAGTTTTAAATGAAGAGATGAATAATAAATAAGTCTTTTTTAAAATGTCCCTTTTAGGATTTAAAAGCAAAACCTAGTAATAAAAATGTGATGAATCCCTTGATCCTGCTAGTCATAACTTCTCTTGAGTACTTACAACAACAGCAATGTCTTTACCATCTAATCAATCCTTCTTTTCCCTTTCCATGACCACTACTCTAGGTTTCATCTCCTCTTACCTAGATCACTGAAACAGTTTTCTAACTGGTATTTCTTCATCCACTATCTCCCCTCTCCAGCCAATCTTTGTCAGAGTAATCGGAACACAGGTCCCATTACATCATTCTCCCCCATCAAAACCTCTCAATGGCTTCCCAGTGGCCTACAGGAGAAAATCCAAACATCTCACCCTAGCATTAAATCCTCTCCACAATCTTGCCTCATTTTACTTTTCCAGATTATCTCCCACTAAACTCATTTGAATATCTTATGCTTCAACCACACTGGAATGAACATCTTTGGTAACTCCTGGGTCTTCTTTGCTCATAATATTCCTTTTATTTAGAAGATCCTTTTAAGAAGTTCATTTCTACCTGTCAAAAGCATGATGCCCCAAATCAAATGTCACTTCCTCCATGAAACTTAAATCTTTGCAGCTAAGAGGGATTTTGGCCTTCTTTCAGCTTTTATAGCCTTTTTTTCCTTCAAATATTTTTGGTAATGTTTTTAATCAATGATGATCTTCCTTCTCTTCCTCCCACCCCTTTTTCTATCTTCCCCCATCCAAATAAAGAAGGAAGAAGAATGAAATGTAACTACAAACATATTTAGCCAAGCAAAACAAATTCCTGCGTTGGCAATGTCCAAAAGAACATATGTCCAATCTGCATTTTAGATCCATTGCCTCTGTATCAGGAAGTGGTCATATGTTTCATTATAAGTTCCCTGGAATTGTGGTTGGCCATTTTGCTGATTAAGGTTCTGAAGTAGTTCAAAGCCCATAGCACCTTTTCTGATCCACTCTTATAGCACATACCATAGTCTCTCTCCTTCTATAGTCTATTATGTACTTCATGTTTCCCTTCCTCCATTGCTAGCTTTTGGAAAGAAGGCGGTCTTTTTCCTCTTTATTTTAGTAGTAGCATTTGATACAGGCCCTTGCATGGAGTAGGTGTTTGATAAATACCAATTGAAGAGAATTATAACCAAGGGATTTGAAATGTCCTTTGCCCTCATTATAATCTTGACAAAGACTGGCCCTCAGTTACGTGTGACCAACACCATTGTGCTCCAAGGTGCTCCTAACCATCAGCAGGAGCAAAATTCATCACCTCTTCTTTAAGGATCTCCCCCTGATTATGGCTCCAGAAACTCTAAACTCTGCCTGGCTACATCAGAACAGTTGACTGGCTATCTTACTGTGGCCAACTCCTCAAAAATCTGAATACCCACCTGCCTGGATCACAAAGGCTGCTCCTTGAGAATTGTAGCTTCTTCTTGTAGGACTTATGATGTTTGAAAGACAGGTCCCAATTGATCATTCTCATGTGTCCAGATCCTTTATTATTCTCTGAAGAGCCAAGGAAGCTTCCTCAATCTCTTCAAATTTCTCCATCTTTTTTCAAATAAAAGTTGACATAGAGAAAATAGGCTGTCATTTTTTTCAATCAGATATTCTTTCTCATTTCTTAGCCCTGCCCACATTCACTGGAGGCTCATTTTAGTGTGGGCAGGTCACAGCAGTGTAAATATCATGGGGAAAAAAGACCGCCCTTGCTAGAAACTCCTCTGAACTTGCTGCTCCTATCCCAGTAACCTATTTTTTCTGTACCACAAAAAACTGAAAATACTCCTACTTTGACTGAAACAGCACATTTAATTTTGCTTTACAGATTCAGGCAGTGAGTCTGGGTAGATGGAAATGTGAAGGGTATGAAATCAGTGGGCCACCATTTTATTTAGCCCACAAACCTATAGGAGATAAGGTAGGCAATCACATCAAAGGTAGTTTATAACCTAACAACGATGGCCTTAACATAACTGATCCAATCCATGTCTCAGCCAATACCATGAAACAAGTTGCTAAGTCAGATAAGAGGCTTCAGAGACCAAGGAAGAGGGTCCATAGCTCTCCCTTATACTCCTTTACTACACATCACCAAGGATGTCATGGTTGCGAAGAATTACAAGGGGTGACTGGGACTTCCTCATTTAGGTTGCATGTAAGTTAGCTCGGATGAACACACTGAAGCATTATCTTATTTCATACAACATTTGTGGCTAATTCTGACTCAATTTAATCATCAGCATCATCTGGTTCATCAAGAATGAGAAGCATTTTGAAACTACTGTGGGCCTAACCAAGGCTGTCTTTTCCAAATGAATGCACTTCCAAGAACCTGCAGTTGACATCAGTAGTATCCATATCATAGTCCTGTTAGCCGAGGGCTAAAGATCTAGGCGAGCAAAGTAACTTCTGGAAGTGAAACAGTTAGGCTGAGAGCTGCATTAATTCTTTAAAGTATGTCAATGGATCAGCGATGTGGATATTGCTGCCAATGAGGAAATCATAGCTTGTCTTACTTATGTGACTTCCATTCATGTTTTAGGCTCTCCAGACCATTTAGTCAAGATCATAGATTCTGAGTTCAAAGAGACCTTAAGGGTCAAAATTCTCATGTTATAGAAAAGGAATCTGATTCTCAGAGAGGCTATGTGACCGGCCTAGAGTTACCCAGCTAATTAGTTTCTCAGATGAGATTTGAACCCAGGTTCAAGTCCTGTGTCCCATCCATTACTACCAGACAGCTTCTCTTCTGTCCTTCAATAAACTAGCCATAGAGGGGCTCATTCAAAATGCTGAGAACCTTTCTTGAATTCTCTTGATATTTCAAAAATACCAGTGGAGTCCATCAGATATTCCTCATCAGCCCATCTTTTTTGTTCATACATTTCCTCGTTGACATAGTTTGTACTCCCCTTTTATAATGCCTTATTTGTAATCTAATTCAAGGATAGCCTCTTAAGTTCTTTAGTTGATCAACAGAATATTTATCAAGGTATATTTTCTAGCCAATAATAGTATTCCAAAAGCTGAAAATAGTACAGCTATCAACTAGGAATGGATCCTTTGTTAAACAAGACAGTCCGTTACCTTGGACAGGGCTGGCAAAATTGTGAAATCTGCAAAGACTGCTTTTGGCACATTCTCTCCTGGTGCCCATTCCTCAAGCATCCTACCAGGAACTTATTCTAGGCTATCAGTAATACACAGAAAGAGCTTGTTCTTTCTTTCAGCCAGCTGCCTCAGTTGAAAAATAGTTTTCATGTAGGTATGAATTAACAAGGCTTAAAGCTATTACCCCTTCCGGGGGTATTTGTATTCCCAAAAAGGATTTCTGAAGACTGAAATGTCTTCAAGACCAAGGAGTTATTCTAGTGGTAATATTTGGAGACCCACAACAAGGTGGGGAAGATTTATGTGGAGTAGGCAGTGGCTCTTTCCTGTGTATAAAAGGCCAAGAGATAACCTGGGGGTCATTATCAGTAATTTAGTGCCTACCAATGTGCCAATTCTAGACAGCTTTCTCATATGCCACCAACACACTAGAAAAAGCACAGGGCACAGGATTCAATTCGGAGTCATGCTTCTTGGGGAAATTTTTAACTAGTATTTATTCTCTTGCAATACTGAAAAATTGTTTACTGTCTGGAACAGATAATTTTCAAATCAAAGATAAAGTTTGAACATCGGGGTTAACAGCACATAGTACTATACTAATGAAGGGTTGAATTTTAAATTTTTTTTTTAAATTTTAAAATTTTGTTGATGCTTTTAGTTTTTAAAGTCACAATCATTTCTCTGCCTTCTTCCCCGAGAGGAATTTCCCTTGAAAATAAGAAAAATAGTTAAGCAAAATTAAACAGTAGAGTGTATGTATCTGACAGAATATGCAACATTCTACACTCATAGTTCCCACCTCACCATTGAAAGGACGAAGGTATATTCTCTTATCTCCAGATCCAAGACCAGTCATTACAGTTGTAAAATAATTGGATTCATTTTACTATACTTTTTATTTACATTATTGTAGTTATTGCATTATTATTTTCCCGATTCATTTCCCCCCCTCTTCATTAGTTCATATAAGCTCTTCCATATTTCTCTGAATTGCTCACATTCACTGACTGTGCGATAATATTCCATTACATTATGACCACAATTTATTCAGCCATTCCCTAATCAATGGATACATACTTAATTTCCAGGGTTTCTTTTTTGCTTCCATAAGAAGTACCTCTGAGACTAAGTATACGTAGACTTTGGGGTATATCTCTTGCAACAGGATCTTTGGATCAAAGGGTAAGAAGAGATTTATTATTTTTAGATACTTCTCACTTACCTTCCAAAATGGCCAGATCAATACTGGTATAGCCGATAATTATACTCAGGAACTATTATTGCACTGTCATTACTATAAGTCTACTACTTATCCACCTATTACACTCAGACCTATTTTGTTCTGTAAATAAAACAAAGAGGTGGCTTAGCTGCCTCTACAATATGACAGCCAGGTTTTGCAAGGGGACCTTGCCCATCTTAGGATGAGAACGAGACAACATGTCTCTGGGCCCTAGGCCTCTAAGCAGGCCTCCCAAGGCCAAACCAAGGACGGCAGAGTGACCAGAGCTTATAAGGAGGAAACCAGATGACAGAGAAGGATTTGAACACAGAAAACCATACACCAACCAAGGCAAAGAAAAGTTCAGCGTATCCGCTGGAAAGGGAGCCCAGGAAGCTGAAGGTCCAGATATGGCAGTAACTAAATTTCTGTCATGTATATATGACTTTCAAAAGTTATCATCACAAATATTGGGAGGCTTCTCACACCTCTCAGATTGCCTAAGATGATAGGAAAAGATGATGAATGTTGGAGGGGATGTGGAAAAACTAGGACACTAATACATTGTTGGTGAAGTTGTAAAATGATCCAACCATTCTGAAGAGCACTTTGTAACTGTGCCCAAAGAGCTATCAAACTGCATACTCTTTGACCCAGAAGTGCCACTACTGGGTCTGTATTCCAAAGAAAAGGACCCACACGTGCAAAAATGTTTGTAGCAGCTCTTTTTTTATGGTAACAAAAAATTGGAAAATTAATAGATTCCCATCAATTGGGGAATGACTGAAAAAGTTGTGGTATATAAAGATAATGGAATATTATTATTATTCTATAAAAAATGATGAACAAGCTGATTTTAGAAAGGCCTGGATTTACATGAACTGATGCTGAGCAAAACAAACAGAACCAGAAATATATTGTATACAGTAACAGCAAAATTGTGTCATGATCAACTATGAAAGACTTGGTTCTTCTCAGTGGTTCTGTGATCCAAAGTAATCCCAATAAACTTTGGATAAAAAATGCCATCTGCATCAATTCTATGCTATTTTTACTTCTTTTTTCTGCTTTTTTTCTCTCCTGTGTTTTCCCCCTTTGTTCTTTTCTCTCTCAGCATGATTCATAAAAAAATGTGTATTTAAGAAGTTAAGATACATGTGTAACTAGAAAAAAAAAATAAAACAACAACAAATTAAAAAATATATATTGGGCAGCTTCAAAGTAGCAGAAGTTCTTCAGATTCTTAGATCATGGCTCTAATTAATTCATTAATCATTTGTTAAGCCACTACCGAGTACCAGAAACTGTTCTAAGCCCTAGGTGACACAAAGTTTAGACATGACTTGTCCCTGATCTCACAGCACTTATGACCTAATGAGAAAGCTGTGGGGACATCAACTCAAATAATAATGATACAAAATGCAATGATGGCACCAAATTAAAGATGTTCCGACCGAAGTCTGATGCAAGAACAGAGGAAGAAACCATCATTTCTGATCAGAGAGAGAATCAGGAATGTCTTCATGGAAGAGGTCACATTATACTTGGATAGTGAAGGTCCTAATAGGCAAGTAAATAATGAAAAAACTAACAGGTAAACCCCAGGAAGACCAAGAACTCTGAATTTACTTCCTACTCTATAATATACTGACGGAAAATAAAACACAAACACTGAGGGTCAATCAAATGTATAAATCAGTGACAAAGATCATCATCAGTTAAAGAAAGGAGTTAGTTCCATGCATGTCAGCGGGATGGTTACTTAAAAATTCTGTTCTCAAATGTATATAGTCATCATCAGCTTCAAGATCAAAAGCTAACACTGTCCTTTCAAATGAAAGAATAGAAAATCTTGTCTGAGGAAATATAGTATCTTTGTAATAATGTCTTCTCTTGTTAAGCTTGACTTAATGTTCTACCAGTATGATTTAATCTTATACAAATCCCTCCAGTAAATAATGCAGATTCAAATCAGATAAGCCGTAAATTCAGTTCTGGGACTGATTCTTTTCCTCTCTTTGGTAATGCAGCTTACTATAGATACATACACAGGGGAACATGTACTGCCCACATAATCAGATGAACTTCAGGGAAAATGGATTTTAAGTTAATTCCTATTTTGTTCAGTTATCCTTTGGAGCTTTCTTTAACAAAAAAACAAAAAAACAAAACCTGCATGCCAAAGGAGTTCAAATTCAGCATGGCGGACTCTTCGTTTAGTTTGGGATGGAGTATGGGGGTAAGAATCCCATAGCATTAAAAACATATTGATAACTTCACCATGTGAATCTAGGAGGTAGCACCTGAGTTCCAATTCTGTCTCTGTCATTTATCATGAGATCACAGAGTTAGTGCTGCAATAGACCTAGGGATCATATCCTGTTATCCAATTGCTGCATTTTATAGATGAAGAACTGAGACCCAAAGAGTAATAGAATTAAAGAATTTCATAAGTGGAAAGGATATCAGTGGCTATTTATAAGCTGTGTCCAATTCACATACTTACATCCTTGACAAACAGTCGTTGAGCCTCACCTTGAATACCACCAATGTCCTAAGGCAGCCCATTTCCCTTTCAGACAACTCTCATACAGTAGTTTTTCATGACATCAAACCTAAATTTGTCTATTTGATTTTTCCCTCTTCCACATGCCGGTTCTTCAAATATTTCCCCCAAATCTTAAGTTCTCCAGGTCATATATTCCCAGATCCCTAAATGAAACCTGAATCTTCTTTTTTTTTTATTTCTATCATAACAGGTCTCATATATGCTTCTTTTTTCCATTCAAAGGCACCATCTTAATTTAGTCCCATGTCACCTCTTCCCTGGACTATTGCTGGTTGTACTCTCTGCCTTGTCCCCAATCCAGCCACACTGGCCTGTTTGCTGTTCCCTACGTGTGGTCTCCTTGCCTTTGCCTTGGCATCCTGGAAGGCTCTACCCCTCATCTCCAATTCTCAGAATCCTTGGATTCCTTCAAGACTCAGTTCCAGCCCTATCTCCTCAAGAGGCCTTCTGTGACCTCTTCCAGCTGTTAGTATTTTTTTCCTCTAAGATCATTTTGTAGTTATTTTGTTTCTTTTATGTACTGAGTTATTTCCATGTTTTCCCTACATGTTTACAGTAGAATGTAAACTCTTTGAGAAGCATTTTCCACTGTTTCTTTGTATCCCCAGTTCTTAGAACAGTGCCTAGCCCGTGGTAAATGCTTAAATGATTGATATGGAATCAACTCAAAACCCTTCACTATCACCAGAAGACTGGCTATCATTTTCTTTAGGACTCTTTCAATATGGGGAATATTTCTCTCCTTTCACCACCACCCTCCCAATGACAATGTTTTATTAGCCTGAGCCAGACTGTCAAGTCCACAAGCATTTATTAATCATGTACTGGGTGCTAGGCACTGTGCTAAATACTAGAGATTAAAAGAAAGGCAAAAGTAGAAACAAAAATAGTTCTTTCAAAGAGTTCATTCACAGTCTGATGAGGGAACTAACAGGCAAACTAAGCTATATACAGGACAAACAGAAGAAAATTAGACTAGAATTAAGAGGGATGTAGAAAAGTTTCATGTAGAAGATGAGATTTTAGCTAGGAGTAGAACGAAGCCAGTAAATGGAGATAAAGAGGGAGAGTATTCCAGGCATAGTGGGAATAGATAGGGGAAATACACTGAGGCAGGAGATGGAGTCTTGTCTTTGAAGAACATCAAATTTAGTCAGTGAAGCAGAGTAAAATGTAGGAAGACTGAAGAGGTAGGAAGGGGGCAGATTATAACGGGCTTTGAATGGCAGAGGATTTTATATCTGATCCCGGAGGTGATAGGAAGCTACTGCAGTTTATTGATTGGAGAAGAGGAAGAAGGAGTTGATATGGTCAGATCTGTGCTTTATGAAGATCAACTTGACATCTGAACGGAAGATGGAATGGAGTGGAGACACATCAGAAGACTGAAATGGCAGCACTTGACAAGAGATTGGATATGGGGGATAAGAGACAGTAAAGCATTGATGCCCCCTAGGTGGTGAGCCTGGGTGACTAACAGGATAATGAAACCCTCAACAGTAGTAGGAAGGTCAGGAAGAGAAGAGGGTTTAGAAGAAAAGTTACTGAGTCCAGTTTGGGGCGAGTTAAGTTTAACATGTCTGAGCAACATCTAGTTTGAAATGTCCAATAGGCATTTGGAGATGGAAGACTGGAGGTCAGGAGACAGATCAAGGCTGGCTAAGTAGACCTGTGAATTATGAACATGGAGATGTTCTTTGACCCCATGGGACAAGGCAGACTTAAGCTGATCCTTCTCTTCCTTGTGATTACCTTCTGCTTTTTATTTACTTCCTTGAGCATAAGTACTAGAAATTAGTGATTAGTAATGCTGAGAAATAATATTTCCAGCCTTGGAAGCTAATTCATGAATTCAAGATTTCCTGAGTCAGGTTTCAGTTGTCCAGTGGAAGATGATTTCCACAGCAGCCACCATCAAGAGAATGCCACAGCTCATATGCCCAGAGGGTCAGGAGAGCTGAACCTTGTCAGTTGTCCCAACAGTTCAGATCAGAGGTGAATTGTAATGACTGTCTATCTGTCCTCCGAAAGACTTTTTACCTTTAGGAGGGAGTAAAATTTGCATAAAGAGCAATCTGAGACATCTTATGATTTTTGTATTTCTTCATACATACTTTTGAATTTTTTCATCTTATGCATTTCTTGTGGTGAAGAAAATAAGCATATATCCAATAGATTGATTATCTTTACTCAGAAGGAACTCTGTCACTTGGTTAACTTGTTATTTCAGTGAGCCCCTAAACGAGATGCTTTAGAGATTTCCTTACAGTGTTATTTATGCCAGGGTGGGGTACAGGCAGGCTTAGGGACCTGCCCCCACTCTTTGGAAATCAGAACCCTAGGATGAATATGGGTCTGTCTGAGCTTAGAGCCCTTTTCCTTGATGGGGTCCTTTGCGTGGGGTACATACATCATGTTTTACCACTCTCTGTATAGGCCAATGACTAGCTCTTATGTGACCATTACTTATTACTACCAAGAAGTAAGGGTTTTGAATATAAGCCCCCAATAGAATGCAGGGGAAACTTAATTATGCAAGGGGAAACTCATTTCCGTAAGCATAGCCACATAGATTTTTCTTCAGTCTAGGAATTCGTGAAGATTGTTCGCTAAGATATAGCCAAGTCAAATCAATCTGCATTGATAAGAGGATCAATGTCTTCTTGAATTATTGAAGCAAGCCCTGCACAACAGAGACCATGATTAGTCAGTATCTTAAGGTGTTCAAATCTCTACTCAAGACACAAGGTCTTACTTTCTATTACCCCTCCAAATAGAACCATAAACATGTTTAACTGCTTCCATGTTGTGGACATTGGTTGATAGTCTTTAGAAATGTGAGAAAACTACCATATCACCATCTTCTTTAATGGTTCTCTTGAAAGACTATCAAGAGGATTTAGAAAGATTAAGAGAAGCCTCTTTTAAGGGCCTGCTAAATTTTGTCTTTCAGACGTCAGCTGATATTCAGCAAAGAGGAAGGAGGGAGGTTGACGTGCTGGCATGGGGCGACCTGCTGCTACCCTGCTATTTGGGGCCTAGAATCCCCAGGGATGCCAAGTATGCAGGTTTTATCCTTCATTTCTCTAGTTCCTCTTGCCTTTTTGTCTCCTATACAGGAGGAGTGAGTTCCAAACAAGATGTGTGCACCCAAGAATGAAAACCCAAACCTTAGGATTAACATAATCAATATATCATCCTATTGTGATCAAAATAGAACTTTCAAGCTAGAAGGGGCCTTTGAGGTCCAATTCCTTTATTTTATAAATGAGGAAAGTCAGACCCAAATATAGTAAGTGACTTGCTTGGGTTCTTTGCCCCAGGGGTAGGAGTAGAACTCACCTGTCAATCTCCAAGCTCAGTTCCTTTTGATGGGAAACAAAACACTGATAGCAGCCATCATACTTCAAACATTCTCTTTCTGCACACAATATAATAAATCACACGCCATTGTGAGCAATCACAAATCATTTGGTTAGAGACTAGATGCTTACCATTTCTCTATCATTACACAACAACACAGTGATTGGTGGTTTGCCTTCCACCGATACAGCTGTCTGCCTATAGTCTTCTATTTGCTCTTTTCCTGCTAGTCCATCTTCCATCCACATATCTGAGGTAAGCATTTTGTATTTATGAAGGGGCTTGTCTTGTACTTGTGTAGTTCAGTCCAGATTCCTCTTTCCCTTTCTAAAGAGGTAGTCTTCTCTGACCTCCAAGCACTAGTTCTTCTCTTTATTTCTCACTGACTTATTGCAAAGGCGCCATGAATATGGGGCAAACAGCGAGCTGGCCACAAAGATGCAAGTTCAAGGCCTGATTCTGGTAATGGTAAAGGGTGTCTGGCTGTGACACCCTGGCAAGTCAATAATATCTTAATGTTCTAGGCAAATAGAGGGAATTTCCTCACCTAGAAGTTTGCTCTACCAGGGAAATCACAGGTTTAGACTCTATTCACTCCAGAATTGAGTCTCTTTCAATAGTTTTTTTTTCCCTCAACCTTCAGACCCAATGCTGTTATTACCCTCTTGTCCTTCTACTGAACTCCTAAATCACCCCAATGGCTTTGGGTCTCCCCACTCCTTAGCACTCCAAGTCCACTTGGATATTGGAGGAACTGATTCAACCGTGATTGCTGAAGTCATCTCTTCTTGCCTTTAGGGTCCTTTTTCCTGTGAATTCTCCCCAATGATTCACTAAACAGGATGAGTAATTTATTTAAATCTATTAGCTTGTGCCTCTTCAGAAGCTAATGGGTTTCAAGCTAGAAGGGGCCTGGAGATCATATTGTTCCCAGGTTGTTAAACTGTGGTTTAATGATCCCATAAGGGGTCATGTAACTGAATTTGGGTGCTGTGAAATTATGATTTACTATCAGTAAATGTTTGATTTATATACCCATATACTCATGGTCATGTAAAAATTTGGGCAAAAAGAGGTCACGAGTAGAAAAAGTTTAAGAAGGAAGTGGAGGCCCAGAGAGGTTACAAATTTTGCCTAGCAGTCCAGACAAAGCTGAGATTTGAAGCCAGGTACACTCTTTCATGAGTTCAACCCCTTATTTCAACAGGGGCAGACACGGAGACCTAACAACGTGAAAAAATTGCCTAAAGCCACACAAGTAATAAGTCTAGAAACAGATTTTGAACCCAGGTTTTTTGATGTCAAACTCAGCTCTCTTTGTACTAGGCTACTACGCTTCCTCTCGTCTGCTTCTTCTTTGGACTCGGGCTTCGCTGGGTGAACCCAGTATGTGAATGAATTACAGTTCATTCATTGACTCAAGGACCTCCCCTTCTGGCCCAACGCATTTTCCTCTTCCCAAGAATATGATTTCCAAGCATTTACTACCAAGCCATCTATTACCAAGCTTTCTTAGGCCACAGAAAGTTTTTCCCCCAAGGCAGGGAATATAAAGGAAATGAGTCCCGACCACATGGGTTGTTTCCCTTAAAATCTATGTTCTTTTTAATGACAGGTTAGAAAGGGTGATAAAATGGGACTAACAAACCACCAGCCGTTTGTAGATTGAGATGTTCAACACACTCCTGTCATGGTGGGGGGTAAGAGGGAGGAAGGGAGGGAGGAATCCAGCAGAGATCAAGAGAACTAGGTAACTATTTTAGAGATGCAGCATGGTCTGGCTGGAGGGCCATGAAGCTTCTTAATTGGCAGGTTGGCTATGTGGTTTAAGATTTTTTTTCCACTCCTTTCCCTTTTCCAAACATTACAAATACTGAACCTCCCCCCATTTTGTTAATTTTACTTGGAACAGACTTGGTGTTTCATTCCAAGAAAGTGGTCTGGGCTAGCAAGAGCTGCTAAGAACAGCAGTGAGAGTGAGCAAGCTGTGACCTCACTGGGGCTGCCACAGCTGGGCCCTGAGAAGTTTCTTTGAGTCTTGCTTAAATGCAGCAGAACTTAAAAAAAGTATATACAGATACTCCAGGGCTATGCTTCAGCTGTTTTCAAGAATTCCAAATGGTCTGGCCAATTTGCTCTATCCAGCTGAGCTGGACCTTAATAAAGAAACACCTGGGGACTTGGGTGTTGGGAAATACTGTACAGAACAATATTGCCTCACAGGAGTTCTTCGGCAAGCTCCAGGGAGGCTGAGAAAGCATGCCGAAATGGATAAGTTCCCAGACCAAATTTTTTCTCCTCCCATGTGAAAAGTTTAGCGGTTTACAAAGGGCATTCACAAACTTGAAGCATTTTTAAGTCTTACGACAACCCTGGAAGGCCATCAATTCTATTCAGTAAGTTTTTGAAGGGTCGACTTTGGGCAAGCCATCGCGCCAGGCATTAGAGACATAAAGACAGAAACTAAACCATTCCTGCCCTCAAAAACCTTATGTTCTGAGTGAGGGTAGAGGTGGGGCAGAGGCAACATTGACATAGCAGATCATATAGAAGATTAGATCCTGCAGAAGGGGGCAATGACAAATGGGGAGAAGGACCAGGAAGGCATTCTGGTAGGAAGGAGCACCTGATCTGAAAGATGAAGGAAGCTAAAGACTCTGAGTGGTGTCAAAGGACATGAACAGGCAGTTTGGGGAAGAAGAAGTCAAAGCTTCTGTAGTCAGATGAAAAAAATCAGCACTGATTAGAGAAATGCCATTAAAAACAACTTTGAGATAGCATATCACACCTATCAAATTAGCCAAAATGACAGAAGGGGGAAATGGCAAATATTGGAGGGGATATGGGAAAATTGAGATACTGATACACCATTGGTGGAACTGATCCAACCATTCTGAAGAAAAATCTGGAATTATTCCCAGAGTTATAAAACTCTTTGACCCAGAAATAAAACTATTAGGTCTGTTTTCTCCCCCCCAAAAAAGGGGGGGAGAGAAAGAGAACTTCTATGTTTAAAATATTTATAGCAGCTCTTTGAGGGAATGGGTAAACAAATTGTGGTATATGACTGCAATGGAATACTACTATGCTGTAAGAAATGAAAACATGAAAAGATTTTCACCAAAAAAGGAGTGAAATTAACAAAACTAAGAGAATACTATAATTGTAATAACAATATTGTTCAAAGAGTAACTGAATGACTAATCTATTTTGACCAAAATGTATATTCAAATCTACTACAAAGGACCTATGAAAGAAGATGCAATCTACCTCCAGAGAAAGAACTGCTTTATGGAAGTACATTTTGTATAAATTCATAAAAGACTGACTGATGGATGTGAGAAGGGAGAGAATAAATTCCTGGAACCCAGCAAGGCCTATACAAAGCTCTAGAAGCAAAAGATGGAATGACAAGGTCAGGGAATAGCCAGGAGGCCCTAGGGGCTTAGAACATAAATACTTGTGGGGTGGACTAAAGAGCAATTAAGCCCTGAAAGATAGACCAGGGCCTTATTGTAAAAGCTTTAAATGCCAAGAACTATTGTTTTCTGAATTCGAACTCAGTGGATTTTCTTTGAAAAATAATGTAGGCCAAAGGAAACTTGGTAAGACATGAAAAAATTACTAATCCAGGGTAAATTCCCCCTGCCCCACCCCCAAAGAAACTAGAACAAATACTGCAATGACAAGAAGATAAAAAATAAAAGAATCTACTGCCAGGTAATTCTTACAGAAAAAAAATCCTGCTAATTCACTGTCATTTCTGACATGCTAGACTCAAAAGTTCCTGCTGCCCCATTCTACCCTTTTCTTCCATAGGCATCATTTTTCTGGTTCAAGTAGTCCCATGTACTTCCTGTCAGTCAGTTGTATTCCCGGGCTCCAGCTGTTAGATCTAACCCCTTGGTAGTAGCCCAGGAAGAAGCTGCTCCCAGAGTATCCTCAACGCTTAAAAAAGAAGGATTGTGAAACCTGGGAGGGGGGAGATTATAAAGGCAGATGAAACCCAGAAGTATGCCATTGGTTACAAGTTCAGAAGGCAACTATAGTAATGGAGAAAAGATATTGGATTTAGAATCAGGGAACCAAATTCTTAAGTCTACCATTTAATACCTGTGTGACTGTAAGTCACTTAGCTTTTGTGATCCTCAGGCTCTTCATCTCCAAAACAATTGAATAGAGCAAGGTAACCCTCCAAGGTTATTTCCAGCTCTAAATCTCATTCCCATTGGGAAGTATGCTCAGTCATCATTCCCAGTGAATTTGTGGAAATGTGGACAAACATAGATATCTTTTGCTTGGATTGGGTCCCTTCATTGGTTGTTGAGTCAAAACTCCATGCTTATGGTAAAGGAGTCACCTGCTCCTCGGTGTTGCTCTTCCTTTTTGTCATTGAATTTTTAGGTCAATTTGAAGTAGCAATCCAGAAGAAGTGCACTGTGGAACTGCACAAGTCTTATGAACGTGCTGGCAAATGTGCAACAATTCCTTTCCTTGACTAGTAAATCAATGTTACAAAGGATATAGTATAGAGGAACTCGTCCTGGTCAAGGGCCCCAGGAAAACATGGTTAAGACTAAAGCGGAGGAATGGATGAGTTTCCATTTCCGCCCCATATCTTTGAGGTGGTTGGAGAACAAGGATAGAATATGCAGGGACAGATTATAGAAAAGAAAATGATCTGGCAGCATTATGAAGTGACCATATAGAGTATTCAATCAGGCAATAAACTTTTCTGGGGGTTAGGGATACAATAGATGGATGGATGGATATATAGAAAGATGACAGACAGACCGGCCAACTTGCCGGGCATAAGTTGAAAGCTCACAGTTATTTTGATTTGTATTTCTCTTACTATTAGTAATTTGGAACATGTTTTCAAATTTTGGGGGGATGTTACATATTTGTGTCATTTCTTTATACATCTTAGATATCAGAATTTTATCCATCTTTTAATATGTTATAGAGATATCTTTCCCACTATAATTTCTCATTTTATCCTATCATCACTGATTTATGTAAAAGGTTTTGAATTTTATATAATCAAAATTTCTTGTTTAATCTTGTCCAAACTTCTCTAGCCCTTCCTTGGTTAACAATTCTTTTCACAGCTATAGTTATGCAAAGGACATCCTTCTATTCTCATCTAATTGCTTTTTGGAGTTGACCTTTGTTGTTTATGTCACACAGCCATGTGCTTATTGAGACATATATGGTACAAGATGTTGCTCCAAACTTATTTTCTGCCAAATTGCTTTCCAATTAGGTAAGCTGGCTACTAGCTTTGTTCCATTAGCCAGACTTATTGTTCTATGTAGCTCATGAGAAAGCTTCCTCTGCTTTACAGCTGTGCCAGAGACAGCAGTACTCCTAGAATTCGACTTAATTCTAATTAAGAAGAGCTGGGCTGAGAAGTTAGTTCATATGAGCTGACAGACTACGGACTGACAGAGTAAAGTATATGATATGATATGATATTGGAGGAAAATCGGGAACTAAAAGTGGCATGGAAGGCAAGGGAGAAAAGTGAATAGAGGGGCTAGTCCAGCTCCTTGCAGAATTGGCTGTGGTACACTTAACATCTGGAATTATATAGCATAGCATTTAACAGAAAAGAATAATTAACATAGTCACCCAGGTAAATCACCTTAGGGTGTCATTCACAGGAAATGAACATCATCGATATATGCAATAGACCTAGGACAGTATAAAGCAGAGCTACATACTCTGTACCTTCCCCTGCCCACCTCCTCTGCCCAGTGCAGCCCGAACCAAATTAAAATGTTTAATAAAATAAATGAAAAGACAATACAATACAAATAATATTAATCTGGGCTGTTCAACGGAGCCATTTCTATCTCCATATCACTGATATGAAGCATCATTTGATGGGTTCCTTTGGTGCTACAGGTCTAAATTACATCCCAGATATATTACATGCACATGTCTCAGCAGGACATGTATAGGCAGCTAATATGAAGGTGCATAGCAACAAACAAGAATAAAACAATATATTTCTAGGCTTTGCAGAAGAGCTGGGTTATGTGCACATAGCTAACAGAAAAATTAAGCACAGTTGACAAACTACACAACATGGACACAATTCTAATACAAAGCAAATAAACATAACCAATAATAAAACGAGAACATATTGAATATGCAGCAATTAAGAGATGAATAAGTGAAGAAATGTCATTAGGTGTAAGATAGATATCTTCTAGATGCACATTTCCATTAGCATCTGATGGCATATATCACCATTTCATTAGTTTCATCTGGGATGTGATCAGTTAGTCCGATGACTGATAAGCTAGTTCTCAAAGTTCTACAACCGGCTGATCCATCTCGTACTTGACCAGTACCAATCAGAATTAGCATTCGATTGCTAGTTCTATCTTCTGAAACCTGAGCTTGTAGAAGGCCCAGGCTGGCTAGTACAGTGGTGATAGGTAGCATGGTATAATCCAGAGCTTCTTAAACTTTTTTCCATTTGCCACCCCTTTTCTCCTAAGAATTTTTTACATGACCCTGGCTATGTAAACTAGGTCTACAAATTAAACATTGACTGATAAGAAATCATAATTCTGTGACCCCCACAGTTATGAGACCCAAATGGGTTGTGAACCACCATTTAAGAAGCTGGGATGGGGCCTTGGACTTAAGAGGCAGAAAGACCAGGGTTCAAATCTGGCATCAGGTAATTACTAGTTTATGACTTTGGGCAAGTACTTAACTTCTCGGTGCTTTGGTTTCTTCAATGCAATAACTGCCTAAGTCAGTCAGCCATCAATCATTTATTGAGTACCTACTAAGTGCTGTACCCTGGAGATAAGAAGAAAGGCCAAAAGGAGCTTGTTTGTTTACAAATTCCTGTTCTTAAGGAACTCACACTCTAATGAGAGACACAACATACAAACAACTATGTGCAAATAAGAACTAGCCAGGATGTATTAGAGATAATTGTAGAGGGAAGGAAAAAGCTTTGTAAGGAGTTTAGCCAAGTACCTACTATAAGCAAGGTGCTTTGCTGAAGAAGATACAAAGAGAAAAAAGAAAAACCAGTCAGTTCCTGCCCTCAAACTGCTATGTGGCTTGGAAGAAAGGATCTCATTCAATTGGGAGATCAAGGAACTCTTTACGGAGGGAGTAACAATAAAACTAAGCCTCGCTCTCAGTGCCAAGTATTGATGGCACTACTTGGAACCAGTTACTAGGTCTCTTTGCCCTTCATGGTCTCATTACTTGGCTTCTGCCCTGCCTAATCATACAGTTGCCTTCCTCCAAGTGTTTAACCATCATGACCTGGACTAGTGATTGGGAGACATTGTAACCTTCAGAATTCCAGATTTAGAATTCCTTCTAGAGCTAGTGCAGTTTTGATACTCATGTATCACTTTATTCCATTCAGGTCATTATCTTCATTCTCCTCTCACCAGAAAATCGCACTCTGTCCCCTGAAACTGGCCCGAGTTTTGAAAGGGCAGCTTTAGTCTTATTTTGTTCAGGTCCAGGCCTCCAAAGAAAGTCTTGGACATCTCTAGCCATACCATCGTGCATGTACTCCTCCCTGCCCACTTCCAATACCTTTTTATGTGTTGTGTTCCCCTTTTAGAATATAAGCTTTGTGAGGGCAGGGACTACCTTGCTTGCTTGTTTATTTGCTTATATTTGTATTCCCCTGCTTGGCATTTACATTAAATGCTCAATAAACATTTTATCTTTCAATCTCTCATCTGTCTATCCAATTATACTTTATCTTTTCATTATCATCATTAAGACATGGATGGCAGTAATGATCATTTCATTTAGTTGGCTATTTGGGAAAATTACCACTGATCTCCTAATTGCAGTTCCCCCACTGTCCAAGCGCTGGGCCTGGGTCAGAAAGACTCATGTAACTGAGTTCAAACATGGTCTTAGATTCTTACAAGCTGTGTGATCGTGGGCTGGTCACTTCACCGTTTGCCTTAGTTTGGATCTGGAGAATTTGGAAAAGGCAAACCACTCCAGTATCTCTGCCAAGAAAACTGCAACTGAGGACACAAAGAGTTGGTTCCAACTGAAATGAATGAACAACAACAACATTGTCTAAGTTGAGTCCTTGTCTTCTTTAGGGAGTAACTTTAGGGAGCCATGAAGTCTCATGGCTTGGGCAGAGAGGCAGTTAAGCTAAGTAGTGGGTAAATAAGTGAGTCTAGCCTGCTACTTTGTAGAATAGCATCCTGGAGGTACATCAAAATCAGCATCTCTGACCTGTGTGTGTTGGGGTAAGCTTCTCCTTTGTGTGTGTGTGTGTGTGTGTGTGTGTGTGTGTGTGTGTGTGTGTGTGTGTGTGTTGGGGTAAGCTGTTCCTTCTTTTGGAAGAAATTCTGGATAGGTTTAAGTGATGCTGTGACAACCAATGTACAAATTCACAAATTTAACCAATTCACACTGTTTTTTGTATGACTCCAAACCACCAGATTGACAGATTTTTCCCTTTTTCTTAAACTAATTGAATTAGTTGCTTGTCCTAACATCTTGGAACCCCAGCCTTAACTGATCTGAGCCCAGGAGGATACCAATTAGCCCAAGTGCCTTCCTTCTGTGCTCCTGGTTTCAGCCTAGCAGCTGCCAAGTCCAAGGAAGCAGATGGAAACGCCAAACATCTTGCCCAGGCTTCCAAGCCAGAAGTGCCCCACTAGCAAACTCTCCCTCCCCACCGAGGCTCAAAGCAGCACAGTCTGTGTCGTGCATTTATCACTGACGTTCAAGCTCAAAGTTTTGCAAGAGGTTTGGTTTATAGCCTTGGATTTGGATTCAGCCAGCTGAAGTTATTAAGGTTAGGAGGTTTTTTCAGGGCACAATGGTCCCCCTGTTTAGCTAATCCAAAAGCATGCTAGACTGTACTGGTCTTAGCACAGAGACATAAAACACTCCAGCCCACTCTCTCTCGCATGGGGTAGTGCCGTCAAGGCAACCACAGACACTCACTAGGTGGACTCCCAGTGGTCTTGTTTAGCGGTGTCCCTGGAATGCTGTTTGAAGGCCTTCCTTTCAGACTAGCAGCAAGATGAGGCCCCCCAGATCCCACTGGAACCCCGTGCTGGGGCCCGCTCAGTGGGCGTGTGCTCTATCGTGGGTCTGACAGCTGTGGGGAGGCCTCCTTTCTGAGGCCAGGTACTACATGAGCAGGAAGCTGCAGGAGACTTCTGAGTCTGCTTTGGCTTCACAGAGCCTTCTCAGGGCGCACATCTTCAAAGCTCACAGCTTCACGTCCCTCTCCATTTCTGCCGAGGGTGCCTCCAGGTTCACAAAAGCAGCATTATCCCCAACTCTTTACTCATGTTGTTTCTGCCTCCACAGCACATCTGACAATCATCCCCTTCTCTCTACTCCCACTGCCATCATCCCCATTTAAGCCTTCATCCTTTCTTTTTCACCTTCACTATCATTGCAATGGCCTCCTAATTGGTGTCTCTGCCCCCCCCTTCTCTTCCTGCTCTAATTAAGCTGCCAAAGTGCTTCCCTCACCACCAATAGCAGATCTTACAATGTCACTTCCTCACTCTGAAAACCCCAGTGGCTCCATATTGCCTTTAAGATCAAATACAAACTCCTTAGTCTGGTTTTAAAAGCCTTTCACATCCTTGCTATGCACTTCTCCCCTTCCTGTACTTACTCACAAATAGAATCCCCTATTTCCTGGTGCCCCCCTCAAATGCCCTTGTATTTCTTTTATATATATTGCATTTATATTTATTTCCGTACAAGTTTTCTCCCCCCCTCCAGAATAGAAGTTCCTCGAGGACAAGGACTGTTTCATTTTTTGCTTTTCTATCCCTCGAACCTAGCACAGTGCCTAGCACACAGTAGGTGCTTAGATGTTGTTGTTTGTTCTTCATTCTCAAAGAGGACGATGACATCAGGGAAGTGATTTGGAGGGAAGTGATGTTTCTTGATTGATCTCTCTCCATCAAGCCCTCCTTGAACCCTTCAAGATGATCTCCCCATTCCAATTAAGTCGATCTCTTCTCATGCATTTTACCCTACCAAATAACAGCCAGCTTCCACCTTCAACACCATGACCATTCAACAGCACTTGCTCCAAAACCCCTAAGTGACCATGCAGGTTGGCCCTGCCAATCAACTGCTCCCTAATCAACCGTTTCCTTAGTGATCAGAGGCATCCACGTGCTCCTCTACTTTCCAACTCCACATCTTAATCTTCTATCAGATTTCCTTTTTACTACTGGGTTACTGAGAAAGTCTAATGGTGATATAACTATCCATGCTGCCCTATATCCATCTGGTGACAGAATGAAACCTAGAGAAGTAGCTAGCTAGAAAGAATCTTCTATCATGGTTACCCCTAAATCATAGTGCCCAGGGGAAATGTCTTACTTGTAAAGATTATACAATCTCATGAAATAACAAATGTCTGGATGAATAAAATTCATGATCAGAAAGTTATCACCAATCCTTGTTATCACACACACACACACACACACACACACACACACCATTGAAACACATGGTTAAAAAAAAAAACACAGAAAAATCGGTAAGTGATTAGAGTGTGAACGGAAACTATATTGAGGGATATAAAAAAGGCACAGAGATGGGACAGGGCAAGGGAAAAGAGAAGAAAAGTGGATAGTTCAGTTTGACGAGAACATTTTAAGTCATCCTCTAGCTCTAAGACATCCATAAGCTAAGCAGACACAGTAGCAAAACCAAGAAAAAAAGCAAGGTTCTAGAGGGAATTAACAGGGGATAAGGTCTTAGAGTTCTGGCTACAAAAGCTTGGTTTCAGGCAAGTTCCAGGAGATTGTGGTATGCTCCATCTCAGCTCACCCATTGCACTTCACCAAATAATGGTCAGCTTTAACTCCCCTAGTCATCCAGCAGCCCTCCCCTCCAACATCAAAATAGTCATGGTGATTTGCATTTGTTGCCCTTGATAGCCACATAAGCACAATTGAGATTGAAGCCTAGTTAAAGGTGCCAAGGCACTTCCTTTGCATCGTGCTCAATTTCCATTTGGGGGGAGCTTGTAACCTTCATTAACATCCATAACAATAACCAGGGGAGTTTTAGGTGGTGGACAACTTTTGCACTTGGTAGCTGGGTAAACGTTTGCTAGATGTCCCATTGGTAGCTCTAACAGATGTTCAAAAGAAAACTTGTTATCTTCCTCCCTCCTCCAAACTGCCTTATTTCTATTGAATGCATCACCATCTTTCCTAGCCCAAGCTGACGAGCTCCAAGTCATCCTCTACTATTTCCTTTGCCATTTCTCACATTATCCAGTCAGTTGCTAAATCATCATTTCTACCTCCACAGCATTCCACCCATATGTCCTCTTCTTTACACTCACATGATCTCTGTCATCATTCAAACACTCAGCATTTGTCACTGGGACACTTTTGATTGCTGCTTAATTGTTGTCCCTCCTTCTCCTTCTGCTTTCTTCCCTTTCCACTCTCCACATAGCTGCCAGAAGCATCTTGAGTCACAGATCACACATTTGAAGCTGAAAGGAGCAGAAGTTTGGTCAGAGATCGAGTTAGAAGGAGCCTCTGAGGCTGTTAAGTTCAATCCCCCCCAAACCCTGAGAGTTGACTTACCCATGTACACAGTAGGAGGTATCAGAATCAATATCTGAACTCGGTTTTTTTGGATTACAAATTCAGCTACATTTCCATCACATTATGCTCTTCAACAAGGCACATCTGATCACATCACTCCTCTGTTCAAGAATCTTCAGTAGTTCCTACGACCTTTTTTCATTTTTCATCTAAGAGGTTGCCTTCTATAAGAAGCCTTCCCCCAAAGCTTCTTAATGCTAGTGCTTTCCCTCTGTTGATTATCTTCCATTTATTTTGTCTATATTCTACTTGTACATTGTTGTTTGTATGTGGTCTCCCCATTACATTGAGACCCCTTGAGAGCAGGGACTATTACTATCTTTCTTTGTATCCCCAATGCTTAGCAGAATGCTTGGAGCATAGTAAACATTTAAGAAATGCTTGTTGACTGACTCCCTCTAGTATAAAACACAAAGTCCTCAAACTGAAATTTAGAGCCCTCCACAATCTGGCCCCAGCTTGCTTTTTATGCCTCATTTCACATCACTCCTTTTTGCTCACACTAGATTCCAGTCAAATGTCATATGAATCAATTAGCTGTTCCCCAAACTCAACGCTGAGAATCCATACAGGCTGTTCTTTGTGCCTAGAAGAAACTCCCTCCTTACCTCTGCTTCTCAGGAGCTTCCTTCCTTCAAGGTTCAAGTCAAGTAACACTTTCTCCATGGAGCCTTCTCTGATTCCTAGCCTGTCCCCCAAGTCCCAGACTTACTTGTTAAGGCTCTCTTTTCCCTCACATTATCCTGTTTCCTTATCTGTTTACATGTCAAATGTGGAACACAATTCAACTCAACAAACTCTTAGTTGCATTAAAACTTTTTTTGGCTATCTTTGTTTTTATTTCCAAATATAGCCCTTACTCTTCCCCCTACCCAGTGAGCTAATCCTTTTAACAAAGAATGAAAAAGAAAGGAAAGGGGGAGAGGTCAGAAAAACAAGTCTCTCTTCTCTGGGTCAAGCTCGGGCATGATTACTCCATAGCACCCCAGTTTGGCTTTTTGTTTCTTTCCATTCTTGGAGTCATTATTTGGTCTTCTTGGTTGTTCTTGGTCCACTCTGTACCAAGTCACACAAGTCTCATCCTTCTCCAAATTCTTCATAGTTGTCATATAAGAAATGACAGGGAAGTAATATGCCGTCAGGATCTCACAAGTTGTTTACTTCTTCTCTCCACTGAGAGTCACTTGCTGTCACACCACAAAAAGTGCTGCTAGAAATATCTGAAGCCTTTCTTTTCACCTTTCACCTGCCAATAAGCAAGTATGTACTCTGTGCAAAGCATGATATTAGACTATATATTCAAAGACAAAATCAAAAATGGCCTCTGTCCTCAAGAAGTCTCTAATTTTACTGGGAAGATCACACATATCAAGAAGTAAAAACAAGATAATTTGAGAAAAGAGTATTACAAATACAGCGATCAGAAAAAGCAGGCTACTATGGGCACTCATCTTAGTTGGACCTTGAAAGAAGCTATGCTTCAGAAAGGCAGATGTGAAGAATTCCTTTCTAGGCATGTGCCTAGGGTGACCTGTGCAAAGGCATGGAGATGAAAGATGAACGCTGAGTTCAGAAAACAGTAAGTACATTATTGGAAATGTAGAGAATGAAGAAAAAGAATGTGAGATGAGTCTGAACAGGGAGGCTGGAATGAGACCAGGAAGGATTTTAGGTGCCAAGCTGAGGAGTTTAGATTTTACCCTTGAGGTAATAGGGAGCCACAGAAGATTTTGAAACAGGGAAATTCTAAGAGCGTGCCTGTGCTTTAGAAAGGACGCTTTGGCAGCTCCGTGGAAGACCAATTGGAAAAGGAAGAAAACAGAAACAGGAAGGTCACCGAGAAGGACATTGAAATACTACAGGTGACAAGTTGATGAAGGTACAAACTGAGTGAGTAGAAAGAAGAGGATGAGAGTACAGGCTTCTGTAGAGATGCTAACAAGATGCGATCAGTGAGGGAAAGCCACATCAAGATCAGTCTGAGTTTGTAAGCTTGGATAAATGGAAGGATAGTAATATCTCAATAGAAATGGAAATGTTCCAACAAGGGATAGGTTTTAGCAGGGGGAGAGATAATGAGTTCAGTTTGGGACACATTAAGCTCAAGATGCCTACAGGAGATCAATTTGAAGATGTCTAGCAGGAGGCTGATGACGTGGGACAGAGCTCGGGAGACGGGGCTGGAGATGGAGATGTGGGAGACATTTGTATAGTAATGGCCATTGAAAGCACTGGAGCTGATGAAATCACCGAGTCTAAAGGGTGATGAAAATCCATCCCAGCATGGAACCTGGGTGTACACCCAGCACAAAGCTAGAGGGGGTGGGTGCACAG